>NC_134782.1:25938541-25953541 GCF_046742065.1 Oratosquilla oratoria
TATATATATATATATATATATATATATATATATATATATATAAAAAAAAAAATAAAAATAATAAAAATAATAATAAAAAAAATAAAATAAATAATAATAAAAAAAATAATAATAATAAAAATATTAATAAAAATAATAATAATAATAATAATAATAATAATTCTAGCAATGCGTGGCCGGAGCACACTTAGAAAGTATTATCTAGTATTAAAGAATATTTCTGGACGACATATGATCAGTTCAAAACACATACTGAGTATTAAGTGAACATAGCCATTATTTACGGATGCTCCCCAGGTTAGTTTAGAAACCTATCGACATCTGGCAGCTTTATTCTAATCGTGTTTCCTCAACTGAAAGATATGTTACGAAGAGATGCTACCTACCAACTGAAGCTTCATTTCCGTGAGAGCTTTTACTCAAGAAGATGGCTGTATCCAAACGAGCCCTACATCTCTTCATGAACATCCACTCAGTCCCCGCAGATGAGTGAAACCAACAATCATTTACCAAACGATACACATAAATCCACGACATTGAAGAAGTTAAGAGCTCTTTCCAAGGAGATGCGCTTGGCAGCTTAAGATAAAGATCTTCACCTTTGCCCTATGTGCTAGGGCTTCTAGGATAAATACAAGACAATGGGAGATGTTAGAATTGAACGCGTGTCCATATACTGCGAAGAGGGATCGAAAGAGATCCTATAATCGACGTCCTATTCTTAGTCAGAGTAAAATACTTAATTACCCGACACCAGGACAAAAGGCCTATAAAAGCAGCTCCAACACTTAATTCGTGGCTCCAGCATAAGTGAATAAAATCGTTTGGTGTGAGCCACAACAGAGTGCGGGGTGATCTAATTGAGGTGTTCAAGTGGATCAAATGCTTTAACAAGGGTGATGCAAACAAGGTCATCATATTAAGACAACAGAGCAGGACTCGCAGTAATGAATTTAAACTGGACATTTTTAGATTTAAGAAGGAATAGGCAAGAATTGGTTAACTAACAGTGTGGTCTAACGAATAGAATAGACTTAGTAACCATGTAGTGAGCGCTGAAACTATCAGTTGTTTTAAGAAACTGTTAAACAACTTTATGGATGGAGATGGCAGGTGGTGATGGATATAGAGCTGCCTAGTGTAGGCCTTATGGTCTTTTGCAGTCTCCTTCATTCTCATGTTCTTATAGTATAAAGTGTGTCACTAGGGTGAGGACTTTAATCCTCAAATACTTCATCTTCTCGCGATCAACTCCTGACGTAAACACGGAAGAACACAGGCCCTCGAGTACGCATTGTTATAAATCGGCGTTCCTGAAACAAAGACCTGAACTCTGCCGCTTTTGTTGACACAGTGCCCCAGCGGGACCCTCGCTTAGTCTGTGGAGCAAAACATTTCGAAATATTATGAGCGCTCTTAAGCTTCGGCGCGGCACGGTTAATCAACATTTATTAGTCCCAACTTCTTATAAAGTTGTGAGTCCGGAATCTACTCGTCTAGTGTTATCATACCTGAAGCAGTCAGAGGTTCCTCTTCTGATGAACAAAATTGTCTGGTATTAGCTTGAACTAAAGTTTATGGCGCTAACTTGAACGAAATATAGTGGCGTTAGCTTCATAAAAAAGTCTATAAAGATGAGAGGAAAACTCAGGGGTTGCCATTGTATATTATATATAGTGTCTATAATATATATTTATATCATTATTAGTTTGTTATATATACATTATTTATTACACATATATTCTAGTGCCCGAGTTCAGTTTTAGCTAAACGAAATTGTCTGATCTCAGCCAAAACATAGTAATCCAAAATGCCATAGGGAATTTAAGGGAAACGTAAATTTGACGGTTCGCACTGTTTAATTCATAATTCCCCCTCCCTTTCTCCATGAGTCACAAAGGCGTTGCATACCTTCAGGAAGATCAAAGTTTTATCCTTAGCACTATTTAGTGATAAAAAAGAATTTTTTTTTCGAAATGCTTTGTGCTAATGATTAAAACACTCGCTTTTAGCAATTCATCATTTTGTACATCAACACATGTAAGTAGAAAACATGTTCATGTTCATCTTTAAAAACATGTGATGTCACAGATATAGTTTCATATTGATCATATAACATGTGACCTTTTAGTACACGTACACGTACACGCACACAGACACACAGACACACACACACACACACACACACACTTGCAACATATCTTTACTATTTTCTTTCTGATGTCGACAATGAATATAGTAACTCAGATATTTCATATCTTACGGCTCCCAAGACAATTCTACTGGACACTTCGTTGAATAATATCATATGTATAATGTAAAAATATTCCTTTTTAACCAAGAGTATAATTACCCAATATTTTTTTCTCTCCCCGTATCTATATAATAAGATTAGTTGGCAGTCAGCCTTGCATCTAATAGAAACTCAATATGTCAAAAGGGTTCTTATATCGTGAAATCGGATGGTTTATGGTTGCTCCACCTGACCCTCTTGTAAGAGATTTACAGTGAGAGTTATGACGCCACAGATAAAAAGTTGTAATATAAGATCCTGGTGTTCGTAGGCAGTTTTTACTCTTAAACGGTGGCACAATATCCATGAATTATGATTCAATATGAATTCTATGTTTATTGTTTGGTAGAACTGTACTATATCTATAAACAAGCAGACACACACACGAGCGTGCATATATATATATATATATATATATATATATATATACACATATATATATATACATATATATATATATATACACACACAACACTGAATGGGTCCCAGTGATTAGAGATATATTTCAACAATCACAATGTATTTTAATTCTAAGCCATCAACATATACACATATATATATATATATATATATATACATATATATATGCACATAGATAATTACAGTAAAATTACAATTGTTAAAAATGTGAATGTCAGTGTGAAAATATGTAATAATAAAAACAAAAGAAATATAACATCATTCCTGTCATTAATTTGTTGACAATAGCTTTCTCCGGGATCAGAGAAATTCAGATTTATAAAAAATATTTTCGTCGCCTTTCAATACTGCTTAAAAGAGTCTTATATGCCTCTTTGGAAATGTGCATGTTTTTGTTGACGATTTAGCCTTGCGTGTGAGCGCATGTGTACAACATGTTTAAGCTTACGTGTACAGAAATATACAGTATGTTAGCGATTCAAAATGGTCTTAGATCACCTGCTGGACTCGTGATTAACAGTTATTACCCTTCCAAATGAGAGCTCAGAACTCGTATTTGCCCGACCTATGGGTAATACTGTAACTTTACACATACAGATCCACAACTCCCCATCCACGAGAGTTGTAGTGTGTGTAAGTGTGTACATGTATCTGTGTCTGTTGTGTGTATCTGTGTCTGTGGCATGAATGTCTTGTGTTATGCTTTTATATGTGCTCTTGTATGTGTGTTTGTGATATGTGCTCGCAATCGCACATGTATGTTTGTGTGTGCGTGTATTTGTGTTTGTGTGCATGGATGTATGTGTGTGTGTGTGTGTATGTATGTATGTATGTATGTATATGTTTGTATTTGAGTATGTGCGTGCGTGTAAATGCGTGGATATGTTTGCGTGCGTGTGATTGTGTTTACATATGTTTACAATTGCATGTGCTTGTGTGTTTATGTATGTGCTTTTGTGCGTAAAATTGTGTATACGTATACTTATGTGAGTGTGTGGGCGTATGTTTGTGTGTTCATATGTACGTGCTTACGTGAGTCTTGCAAAAATTTGTTTTGTAAATATTTGTTGATTACATGTGCAAATATGAAAGAACATAATTTTTTTTCAAAAGTAGTTTCTGAATGTAATTTCTTATAACAAAGAGATGAAAGAAACTGAACTTTGTGAATATTTAAGAGTTTGAGTTCATAATCACTGCTCTGCCTGTAACGAAATTTATTTAATTCTATTAATTTTTGCTCTGTAAAGGTACGATTAGGAATAAAGAGATGAAAATGAATAGATACATATATGAAAAAATGAAAGATGAACACAAATAAGCTAATTGACAAATATTTACATATATGTATGTACATACATATGTATATGTACATGTACATATATATATATATATATATATATATATGCATATGTAATGTATATGTATTTGAAAATGTATATGCACAAACACACGTGTATATATATATATATATATATATATATATATATATATATATATATATATATATATATATATATATACCTGTTTCACTTTATGCTTCTGAACCAGCATATAGCGAAACCGGTCAGGAATAAAAAAAAAAACAACAACTCGGAATTAAACCCGTCACTTCTTTTTCCTTCATCAACTTGTCACAATGTCCCAGCTTTTGTATCGATATATATATATATATATATATATATATATATATATATATATATATATATATACATATATATATATATATAAATATATGCAGACAAACCACTGGGAAAATGAAAGATATGAGACCGAGCGCTTTCGTCTATTCAGACATTTTCAATAGATGATATCGGTCTCATCTCTTTCATTTTCCCAGTGGTTTGTCTGCATACTAGTATCACGCGTTCAAGTGATTTCTTCTGCATATATATATATATATATATATATATATATATATATATACTGTATGTGTGGTATGTTGTTTCTGATTTCTTTCGCACATTTCCTTGTGCTTCGTCAGGAACCAGACGATCTCATTCGCTTTGTGACTTCCCCACAGTAGCGGACGGGCTCTAGCCTATATTGACTATCCCCTTCCGTGCCAGTTAACAAATTTCTTTATTTCTGACTACCGCCGGTCTATTTTCATATAATCCTTAAAAGCCCTTTGTTAGCAAAGTAGAGATAGAATGTCCACATATTGCAACGTAAATATGTTACCCAAGCTGAAGAATAAATATGTTTGTATTTCAACGACGTTTATTACATTAAAAAGAAAGAAGCTCAAATCCGATTGTATCTGATACTTCCGGTATAAAAAAGGAGTATATCAAATTCCCTACTTCTTTCTGTTATTCCTTGTCTTCCGCTTCCTGTGTGAAATTATACTTTTTTCTCTTCTTCGTCTTTCTCTTTCTCCTATTCCCCCCTCTCCTCTTCCTCTCCTCTTTACTTCTCTCCTCTCACATCCTCTTCTTAGACATAGTTGTTGTCAACGCCGACATCGTCGTCTTCTTGTTGCGTTTATTACGTTTATGGTTTTATTTAAAGCAGAGAAACTTCTTCATGGAGAAAATTTTAGTATTGGCGTTTGGGGAGTGAGGAAGAGGAGGGGAGGAGGAGAGAGGAGGTGTGAGGGACAGGGAAAAGGAGAGGGAGCGGGGGGAGAGGAGGGAGAGGAGGGAGAGGAGGGAGAGGAGGGAGAGGAGGGAGAGGAGGGAGAGGAGGAAGAAGAGGAAGAAGAGGGAGAGGAGGGAGAGGAGGGAGAGAAGGGAGAGGAGGGAGAGGAGGGAGAGGAGGTAGAGGAGGTAGAGGAGGGAGAGAAGGAAGAGGAGGGAGAGGAGGGAGATGAGGGAGAGGAGGTAAAGGAGAGAGAGGATGAAGAAGAGGTGGAGGAGAGAGAGAAGGGAGAGGGAGAGGAGGGAGAGGAGGGAGAGGAGGGAAGGTTTAACTCGTATTCTTATTCCAAGGGTAATGATTGTTCTTATTCATTCACAACGCTGACCTCAAATCACCTTGGCCTGGATTCGACTTCCTGATCTCCTAGCATAGAAGGCAAAGGTGACTTAATGAAACCTTGCAGTATTCATCCACGTCCATCATTTCTTAAAGGTTGATGCCTGAAGACGATGAACTTCTTGTCCAGAAAGCCAAGGTAAGTGGCATTCACTAATTCCCAGAGTCCTCACTCCTTGGCCCAGCAAGCTAAATACATCTTTATCTATTTTTTCTTTTACGTTATCATTTTTTATGAACTTTTGAGCTTGATTTCTTTTTCCAAAGATTATATCACGTCCGTGGAAATATTTCTAGAATCTTCTCAAGTTCTCTTCACGGAAGTCATTTCCTGATTGCTCTCTCTCTCTCTCTCTCTCTCTCTCTCTATATATATATATATATATATATATATATATATATATATATATACATATATATATATACATATACGATATATGTATATATCTATCTATATGTGAATAAATTCGCTAGTGGACAGCGACATCAATCATACATATATATATATATATATATATATTGTATATACATCTATCTATATCTCCGTACCTGTCTGTCTTTCATTCATTATTTTGTTGGTGTTGATGTCAGTGTTGGTGTTGGTGATGTTGGTGCAGATGTTGATTTTGATATTGATGGTCATGTTGATATTCATGTTAATGTTGATGTTGATGGTATAGCTGTTGTTTTGTTTTGCTGTTGATGTTATTATTGTTGTTGTTATTGTTGCTGTTGATGTTCATGTTGATGTTGCTCATGTTATTGTTGTTGTTGCTTTTTGTTGTTGATGTTATTATTGTTATTGTTATTGATGTCCATGTTGATGTTGATGACGTTATTGTTGTTTTTGCTTTGTTTTGTTGTTGATGTTATTATTGTTGTTATTGTTGTTATTGTTTTTGTTGCTGATGTTGATGTTGTTATTGTTGTTGTTGTTTTGTTGTTATGATTGTTGTTGTTATTGTTGTTCATGCTGATGTTGATGTTGTTGATGTTATTGTTGTTGTTTTGTTATTGTTGTTGTTGTTTTTTGTCAATTAATTTTAATGCGACAGAAATTAATAGAGATAAAATGTTGATATAACAATATTGACTAAATACGGATCTTAAAACGAAGTAGTAGAATAAGAAAAAAAAGAGGAAAAGAACAAAGAAGAAAAAGAAGAATGTGAAGAGGAAGTAGAAGAAAAAGAAGAAGAAGCTACGAAACCACTCCGAAGCAAGATCCATACCCAGGTACCATCGCAAATACCAGCCTTATTTCCCCTTAGCATAAGGCCTACACTTGTCCTTCATTCTCATTCAGACACACGACTCTAAGTCAAAAGATTTTCTCTCTTTCTCCCTACCTCCTCATCTCTCTCTCTCTCTCTCTTCCTCCACAGTTCTCTCTCTCTCTCGCTCTGTCTCTCTTTTCATCTCTCTTCCCCCCTCTCTCTCTCTATGTCTCTCTTTTCATCTCTCTTCCCCCCCTCTCTCTCTCTCTCTCTCTCTCTCTCTTTCTCCCTCTCTCTCCTTCTCTCTGTACAGAATACAAACCACCGCTCTGAGCCTTCCTGCCACTTTACGCTCCCTCCTTTGCGAGTCCCCCGTGAAGGCGCAGAACCTTCGCCCGCAACGCAACACTTCGCCGGCTGCAAGAGTGACACGCCAAAGGCCGCCGAAGAACAAAGACTTATAGAAAATTCGTTCCCAACGGAAATTACGTCACTCGTGTCGCATCCATCACTCGGGTGGGGGTTGGGGGGTGGGAGGGAGGAGTTAGGTGTTCGCGAGGTGCAGTGGAACAACTGGAAATCTTGAATAAAAAAAGAGAGAGAACTGCGATATACTCGTTATCAATTTAAAAAATTGCAATCATTTATATCCGACAAAAAGAAGGAAAGTAAAAGAATAAATAAATATATATATATATATATATATATATATATATAAATATATATATATATATATGAGAACTGAAATACTCGTAATCAATTTAAAAATTGCAATCACTTATATCCGACAAAAAGAAGGAAAGTAAAAGAATGAATATATATATATATATATATATATATATATATATATATATATATATAAACACACACACACACACACACAAACAAGTAGGTAGCCAAGTCAAAGGCACGTACCTATTCTCATCCATTCCACTCCCGTACAGCACCTTTTCCTCCCTCTCGTCTTAACTCCTCTTGGATGATGGGTTATCCCTGTATCCCGCCCACTGTCTTCTGTCAGTTGTAATACAGTAAGACAGAGTATATCAACAGCAAGGCGGCTTCACTTAATCAAATACCCCCACCCTTCTCCGTCCTTTCATGCAGAAAAAGGAGAAGACAGGGAGAAATCCTTTCTTGAGGCGTCAAAATATCATTCACACATAAGCACCACCTACCCCCCACCCCCAGCCCATACCTTCCTTGAATAACAGTATCATCCATACACACTCTTACCTCATCCATATATCCTCCCTACTCTCTTCTTTGCTCAACAGGCATTCCCCTCTTGTTTAACGCCCCTTTCAACCCATCCATTCATCTCAACCTCGGTCGTCCCACCAAATTCATTCCCTCCACTTTTGCCTTTTACGCCTTTTTTACTACTGATTCTTGACTCATTCTTTCCATGTGTCCAAATCATCCCAAGGCTCTTCCATCAGTCCTATCTCCCGTCTCATTTTCCACCCCAGCTCTCCTCCTCAATTCATCGTTTTTTACTTTATCCAACCTTGTAACCCATACCATACTTCTCAGACATTTCATCTCAAACACATTCAACCTTTTCCTCTCTGCCTCTCTTAAATTCCAAGTCTCTGACCCAGACAAAGATGTTGTCATAATCACCCTTTTATACAATCTCCTATTTACATCCATTCCTAGAAGCCTGTCCTTTATGACACTTTTTAATCCCCCAAGTCACTTACTTGCTTCTCTCAATCTACAATTTACCTCCACCTCCACCTCTACATATCCCGCCACATGCGACACCAAATACCTCCAGCATCTTTCCTTTAAGACTTACTTCCAATTCACTGTCATCTTCTTCCTTTGTACATCTAATCACGTTGCTTTTACCCACATTTATCTTCAACATTCTCCTATCGCATACCATCCGACAGTGTCACAAGCGCAGTGTCGTCAGCAAACAACAACTGGCTCATCTAGCGCTTCTATTAATTTTATTTAACCATCTCCAGTCTCCTTATTACCCTCGCCTTTACCTCATGCACTGCCCCATCCATGTACACACTGAACAACCACGGCGATGTGACACATCCCTGACGCAGTCCAACCTTAACTTGAAGACACTCGCTCTCTCCATTTCCAACTCTAACACAGGCTCTACTCTCGTAAAAACTCTCGACTGCCTTTAAAAGCTTTTCCCCTAATCCCATATATCTACAAGACTTTCCACGCCGCTTTCCTGTCTACCCTGTCATAATCCCTTTTCAAATCCATACAGGCCCAAATTACATCTTTACCTGTTGCTAAGCTTTCTCACATATTTTTCTTACCACAAAAACCTGATCCACGCAACCCTTACCTATCCTAAACCCACACTATTCCTTACCAATTACTCCCTCTAATCCTCTCCAAATACTCTCAATTAAAACTCAGCATTCCCAAATACACTCAACAAACTGATCCCTCTGAAACTACTATACTCAGATTTGTCCCTTTTTTCTCTTGTAAAGCGGAAATACACAGGCCCTCCTCCAGTCCCCTGGTACTATAGCCTCCCTAAAATACCCAACAATCTCACTAGCCTGCCCACTATTACTGTACCTCCCTTCTTCAGGGTGTACATATGTGTATATATATATATATACAGTATATATATATATATAGTGTGTGTATATATATATATATATATATATATATATATATATATATATATATATATATATATATATATATATATATATATATATCAGATACAGTGGTGAGCTTTGTAAGTTTATTCCCTGGCGTTTCGGACCGGAGTCCTTCTGAAAGGTTACAGAAGGAATCATTTATGTAACTGTCTATATATAACTTTGAGTTGTCTCTCACTACAACGTTCCTTGCCTTGTTTTGAGGTCAGTCATTGACCGCAGATGTCAACACGTCGCGCTCACGAGGAGAGTTCTAGAGCTTTAGTACACGCTGCGTTTGCGCTGCTACTGCCGTATCACCCCAGCAGACAATTCTTTCTTTATAGTTATGACTTTTTTAATACACACATGTGCTGCCTTTAGTGCGTTTCTCGTATTTTTCTTCATGTTTTTCTTTTATTGCCCATCCATCTCTTCAGTGTGGAAGGTGTTGGCGTTGTTATTTGCGTTTTACTAAAGGGTTCATTGTACTCTAGTGTCTTACATCGGCTTTATGTTCCCATATCCTCTCTCTAGACCGCGTTTTGCTTCTCCTATTTAGATTTTGATTCCTTTGTTTGATATATTATGAATGACAGTATCCATTGAAAGCCCCTATTGGAACAGAATTTTTTATTTTTCTCAATTAATACTTTTGGAGCTGTTAACGAGATATATTTGTTGTGGTTGCAGATTGAAGATTCTATTCAGCTAAGAGAAACCTCATAGCAAGTGCCTCAACAGATCTGAAACTATCAGACTAAATCCAAAATCTGTAACATTTTAATAAAATCTTCATAGATATGTCACCATACCAAATTTTCGAAATAGTAAAAAAATAAAAATAAAAATAAAAATAAATCACATAATATCGAGCATAACTGCCTTTCACGTTACCACATTGTCAGAATACCAAATTCTGAAGACCTGAAACAATGAGCATGCAACAAATAAGGAAGTATATTTGACCTTATCTTGAAGAAATCGCCGCTATGCATTAGAGGCTAGAACACACGCCAACTCTTCGCCGCTTTATCCACTTCAATTCGGTGACGCTCATATAGATTCTCTTCCAGTTGACATAAGGCGATTTTTATTTAGCTGAAGGAGCGTTACCGTATTGATGATACCCAATTAATCCCTACGATTATGTGGCTCTGTTTTCATGATTATGATTAGACTAATTTCGAAAGATCTTTAATTCAGTTTGAGGAACTTCACGGCACTGAACCAGCGTGGATGGTCAACAAACGCCACCTTACCTGTTCAGTGGCCATATTTTATCCACGGGTCGTCTATAAATCAAACATGACCCTTCCCATGCATTCTCTTTCTTTAACATCTTCAATTCGGTGTCGTTCTTTAGCATTTTTTTTTTTTCTAATACTAATCCTTGTACTGTTGAGGGTTCCACTCAAAGGGATCTTAAGCGATCAGAACTCTCCTCAGAGCAAAAGCTGTCCCTTTTATGTTGATAAAATCACCTATTATTAGACAGAACATCAAACAAACCCGTTGTTGAACGTGTTGAAACAGTTCATACCTCAATTTTGTGTTGGCCCTGAAATGCACAATGCGTCTAGAAGTGCAGATTTTATGCATGATTATATCCGTCTATGTTGTAGTTGTCTTACAGTGCTTCATGAATACATACATACACATAAATATATATATATATATATATATATATATATATATATACGTACATATACATAAATATATATACAAATATATATATATATATATATATATATGTGTGTGTGTGTGTGTGTGTGTGTGTGTGTGTGTGTGTGTGTGTGTGTGTGTGTGTGTGTGTGTGTATGTATATAAAATCGTGTGACAACCGTGAGCCAGCTTCTAACTAGGAACCACGTAGCACGAAACTTGCACGCTATCATTCCAGCACACAGAGCCTTCAAAACAATCATTAACCTGACACCTTATCTGATATCCAGGATTCGGATCGACTGAGGCATTACATCCCCTGAAATCCGACTTACTACGACTGCCGAGGTCACTCGTGTGTAAGACAGTCCCGGAGCTTTTATTCGCCTCGCCGCTGTAACAATTATGGAAGAAATCGCTCGAGACAGCTATGTAATTCAGATCATGAAACAGCCGTGAGCCAGGGTATTCCTGCTACGCGGTCCCCGGATCGAAGCTAGCCCATGGCTTTTTCATAATGTAAGTTACGTTGATGTCACTAACGACTTTTTCCATAATTATTACATACATACATACACACGTACATATATATATACATAAATACACATACATGCTCACACCCATACATATATATATATATATATATATGTGTTGTGTGTGTGTGTATGTGCTTATATATATATATACATATATATATATATATATATATATATATGTGTGTGTGTGTGTGTGTGTGTGTGTGTGTGTGTGTGTGTGTGTGTGTGTTGTTAGTCTCAAAAGTTGAATTAATTATTGCATAAAGATACACATTTTAATATATTCTTCATATTTCATCACTAATGTTTAACTCAATATCAAACCCTTCACATAAAACCTGTCTCCTGTCTGTACATGTTATCAACATATACATTTATGTACCTCGCGCACAAATGTTATGCACATACCGCTTGACACGTCATATTCTATCAACTGTATAGCCTAAAATTAAAACAAGATTATAAAATGTAATTCTTCCGTGATGAAGTACGAAATTAAGCGAGCATTACCTATCTGGTTCCTTTGAAACTTAAAAACAAAACCAAGAAAGAAAAAATATGAAAATTTTGTTTAGTTTAGCTCGGCCCAAATGAAGTGCCCATTCAATTTTATCCTTCCTCGTTACAAGGTCTTCACGGGACCCCCATCACTTCCTGCCCATCCCTTAACTCTCGCTCAACTCTTTTTCTCTTTCGCTCTTTTTCTCTCGCTCTCACTCATTCTCACTTACTTTCACTCGCTTGCCCATCCAGAAACACATACACACACACTTATCCGTACATAAGCAAAGTACTAACAAAATTCAAACTCAGGTCGTAAAAGCGGCCAATACGGGACGGAGAGATATGATGGCATCCTGTTTTCTATTACCCTAAGGGTTACGTAAAGGTAAAAGAGGGTCTGGGAAGAGTTTTTTTTAAACAGATATTATTTGGTTCTTTTAATGTGGGTGGGTAAGGTACAGATGCGAGTAAAATGGAAGAGATAGGTAGTATGTATGTGAGATGGAAGATGGATATGTAGGCATTAATTGAATCTAAATTGAAAGGGATGGATGATTTTGAGTTTAGAGTGTAGTGGGGAGGGTATCGATAGTGAGAAGAGGACGACGGAGGAAAGAATGGCTTTACAAGTAAGTGAGAAGATAGGTAAGCGTGTGGTGGATTGGAAGTTTATGGTTAATGTTGATGAAAGTGAAACTGGGAAGGGAAATATGGGTCTTTATAGGCGCATGTGAGCCTAGTAGTGAGAAGAATGTAGAGGAAAGGGAGGATTTTTGGATATATCTAAATGAGTGCAAAGAGAATTTTGAGAGAAATGTCAATGTAGTGGTATCGGGAGATCTTAATACCAGGGTAGGGGGTAAACCAATTGACAGAGTGGTTTGGAAGTGTGGGTTTCCTGTTAAAAATCATAGTGAGGAGTTAATGGTGATGTGTTTAGAGAGTTGATGATAGCTAGCACAGTGTTTTGGAAAAAGGTCAAGCATAAGTAAACATGGGAGAGGGTAGTGGATGGAAGGCTTATTGATAAGACATTAATGGACTATGTAATGGTATCCAGCAAAAAAGTTTGAAGAGTTCGAGATATCCAAATTCTTAGGGGTGAGAGTGGGGGATTATCAGATAATTTTTTGGTGGAAGGTATATTGAGAGTAGAGGGTATGTGGAGAAAGAGGAAAAGGGGAGAAAGTAGAGATGTACTTACAGTAAAATGTTTAAATGAGAAGGAAAAGGGCCAGGAGTATTAGGAGAAGCTGAGAGAAGTATGGGATGTGATGAAGGATAGAGTAGAGGTAGAAGTTGAAAATGAATGAGGGTGTTTAAGGTGTGGCAAGGTGTGCATAGATGGTATATGGAATAAGATGGATCGGAGGGAACAGAAGAAAGTGTTGAGAATAGTGAGATGATGAAGTGAAGAAGGTAGTAGAAGAAAAGAAGCGAGCATTCACGGACTGGTTGCAAAGAAGAATTAGAAAATCATACGAGAGGTACAAAGAAAAAAAGAGAAGCAAATGAAAAATAAAGCAGGCAAAAAGAAGAGTAGTTTTTAAACGTGGGAGGACTAAGGCAGAAATTTTAGAAAGTTACTAAAAGAGGAGGAGGAGGTGAGTCAAGTACAGAAAAAAAGTTAGACGGCGCAGAAGAGGAAACGGTAGGGGAAAGATGGGCAGGATATTTTAGAGAGCTGCTGAATGTGGAGGAGGATAGGGAGGGATTGGTGGTAACAGTAGGTGCTAAAAAGTAACGGTGATGGGTAAGGAAAATGAGGAGAAATAATAAAAGATGAGGTGCATATAGTTTTGAAAATTATGAGAGCAGATACGGTACCTTAGTTAGATGGGTGTCATGCGGAGTACATATATGTATGTATATGTATATATATATATATATATATATATATATATATATATATATATATATATATATGTATGTATGTATATATATACAGCGGGATAAAGACAGACAGACAGATAGACAGAGAGACACACAGATAAACAAAGAATGGTAGACAGACAAATAGACAGGCAGGTAGACAGAGTGAGAGAAAAGGGAGGCAGATAAACAGACAGACAGACAGAGAAAAAGAGAAAGAGAGAGTGAGGTTTGTACATGTTCTCTGCACATTCCATCTTTCACGTCCTACTCCAACGAAAATGTATAGATAAACCAATCATTTCGGAATAAAAACTGCACCGGTCCTGGACAACTACTACCCGAACGCGATCGTGGCAGTGATCAAGAGCGACAGCAATGACCGAAGAACAAGAGCGAGTTGTCCAATTGTCCTCCTTTTACGAGGAACCCCCGAAGAGCTCGGCCGTCTCGGCCGGAGGGTTTACCGCTCGTCAGCTTCCGGTTCTGACGGGTCCTACAACAAGAAACGATTTGTAGCTCTTTGTTTAGTGACCACCTAGACCAAATGGCCCTCCTCAATCAAGCACTTTTGTACCCGATGGTCCCTTTTTTTTTTTTTTTTTTTTTGCCGCCGGACTATTTCATTGATTTTTTTTTCTTCTTCTTCTTCTTTGGTGATGAAGGAGTTGTAGTCACTTTCGAGTAAGAAAATGAATTTGTTTCATTCTGATGTAAAAACAAAAACAATGAACATATTGCTTCTGATTACTCTTATAATGGACTCACGATCCTTAAGAATCCGGACGCAGGAATTGATCTGACCCATTGTTCATCTTGCGAATATGATATTTTGTAATGCTGTCTAAACTGAAGAAAAGGAAGAAGTCACTAGTCTG
>NC_134782.1:25958541-25961041 GCF_046742065.1 Oratosquilla oratoria
CTCTTTCCTTCTCTTTCTCCCTCTCTCTCTCTCTCTCCCTTTCTTTCCCTCTCTTTCTCCCTGTCTCTCCCTCTCTCTCTTTCTCCCTTTCTTTCCCTCTCTTTCTCCCTGTCTCTCCCTCTCTTTCTCTTTCTCTCTCTCTCTCTTTTCTTTTTTTCACTCTGTTAAGCTCCTGTAATTCTTTTGCCTTCAGACCTTTCTCATGACCTTTATCTCCTCTAGTGAATCGGAAACTCTTGGTTCAAATGATCAAACAATACTATATATATATCCGTCCACCAAAACGACTATGTACAGGTGTTTGATGTTGAGTGAGGGCATCCAACATATATCTTATCTTCCTAGGTGTCGTGATGGCGCAATGCCACCTGTTCAGAACTAAAGAAAAACCACAACACATCTTCGACACCCGTTAACAACCTCACGCCGATCTCGAGGTGGACCTTCGAGGATATGACACTTGTTTTCTAAACTAGGCCCAATATCTGTTTCTAGATCTTTTTATTTAGAGTACTGACAACCTACGACTGGTAGTGGAAGTCGGTAATATGGAAAACGTCCCACACAAACACAACACAGTGACGTTTCTTCCAAGTGAAGTTTGCTAGAAAGCTAAAGGACTCTTATCCCTTGCTGTGGGTCGTATAAGTTTCCAGTCAGGAAAACCTGAGCCAAATCTTGTGTATTCGTTCCAACTTCACGTCAACGAAAAAATATTGTTTTCCCAAAGACTGCATTCTCTTGCCTTCATAACCCCAGCCCTCCACTGTTACCTTTTTAATGTTATCTCGCTCTTCTCTCTCATCCTCTCGTGCAGCACACACCAGTCCTTCCCGTCACCATTGAATGACGACCGGCTCCATGAAGCGTTGCACTTTACCGCCATCTCTCGGTGGTCGCCCGAAACCTTGACAATCACGTAGGGAATCGCTAACTTTGAGTTCCGCGACCAAAACAAACAGCGCTACCCAAGTTCCCTCTAGCGGATTTGGCCAGATTAGCTCCGTGATCTGCGGTCTCGGTACGTTCAAGAGGTCATGTTTTTACAGCTGCTACTGTCGTTGTTGCAGCTGTTACTACTACTGCTGCTGTTGCTGATGTCCCGGGCATTGTTTCTTGAGCTTTAGCTCTTGGTCTCAGAGTTTTGATCCTGCACGGTACTCTTGGGTTGCATTTGGTAACTTCGGTGATTTACGGTTTCCACTATAGTCTTAGAGGCCATCGTTCCTAGCTCCTTTCCCATCAAAGGTTACCTTTACACCAGGAAGCGCTTTGCTGCGTCCGAATCCGTCACCTATGGTTGGTCTGATCGGATTGTTAGGGTAAGTAGCCTTCATCAGAAGCCGTTGGACTCGATCGAAACTGCTTGCTACAAAACGATATCCAAACCAATGCACCACAGCAACACAACAAGGCAGGTGCACGCAAGCACGCACACGTACACTTACACACACACGTACACATACACACAAACACAAACACACACACACACACACACTTTATGGCACAGTGGTTGGAGTTCCCGGTTACCACTACGACTGTCCGGGTTCGAATCCCGCCCAGGTCTGAAATAATTTCAGTATCGCTGCGCTGCGAGTCGTTTTCCAACTCTCAGCTTTACCCATACATCGGTCATATATGAGCTGCGAGCTCTCGGGAGGGAAATGGCTGTCGGTCATGAGTCCAGCACGTGATCCAAAGACCAAGGTGAATACACACACACACACACACACACACACACACACACACACACACACACACACACACACACACACACACACACACACAAACACAAACAAAGCCCCCTTTCCTACTTTTTGGGTGACCAAACCAGAGAATACATACAATTCATACACAAAGACCCACGTTTAACACTCCTCATATATCGGCTCCTCTATTCCCCGGCACACCGCTCGGCTCAAGGGAGGTGCAGCGAGGCATAGCACTTCACTTTTCAGACCATTGCGCCAGAAAGATCGAATTCCTCTAAAATGACCCATTCTTCCGTCGATCAATCCTACACATGTGCGGGTCTTTTCGGTTTTCAGCAAATTTTCATTTTTGTTTTAATCCATCGGCATGAAATCAGCCTCGCTTCCATTCCATCAATTCCCGTTTATTTTAGTTCAACCAACGTTCAACCTCAACTCAGTTCGCGTATCTTTTTCCCCCTCTTTTATATGTTATTTTTCTTTCTTTCTTTTACCACATTTCTTTGTTTCGGCTCCGTAAGTATTTAGAATATCTTTATTCTAACAATGTCAGAACGGCCCCCCACCCGAGTGTTTGTGATAAGTCTCTGTTTACTAGTAAATAACAATATGCTTTAAATCATTATTACAGACCATGAACTGTCAACAGCATTCTGAACCATACTTCAATACTCGACCATTTCTAGACTCTATTATAAGTGTTTAGAACCTCAGTCTTGCCATTCGCATGCTCAATATTTACCTGAAAAAGAAAAAGAAAAATACATTAGCTTTCATTCACTAATACA
>NC_134782.1:25971041-25986041 GCF_046742065.1 Oratosquilla oratoria
TTGCCCGCTCCTCCTCCTCCTCCTCCTCTTCCTCCTCCTCCACCCCCTCCTCCTCCACCTCCTCCTCCACCTCCTCCTCCAACTCCTCCTCCTCCTCCTCCTCCTCCTCCTCGTTTTCCTTTGCCATGGATGCACATCTTTTCTCGAGTCTCTTCACTTGACTCAGATCCTCAGATGCCTTAATCTCCCTTCAACCTGTTTCCTTCCTCCTCATCCTCCTACCAGCCCCCCCCCCAATACCCACCCTCATTTCCTCTCCTTCAACATGACGGGGCGTTTCCAAATCCACTCCCCATTCTCCGTTCTCAAATTTCTTTGTCCAAAAAAGTCTCCCATCTTTTCCAATCCATGCTTCGCGTTTGATCCTAATCCTTGTCTCTCTCCTTCATTCACTGATCCCTTTCCTTCATCCTCCATCCCATTGCCCTCCTGTTTATCCTCTACTTCCTCCTACCCTCCTCCTCTGCCTAATCCTTATTGCAATTCTAATCTCAGTTATTTTTTACTAATTCTCCTTCATCTCTCCCAGGTTCTCATTCATATTCCGAAATCGTCTATATTCCATCCAACTTCTTCCATCAACGAATACCACTAGATAAATCTTGAGCCATGCCTAATCATTAAGATAATATAAAAGATACTTTACCTTTGCATCTTCTTAGTTCATTGCAAGCACGAGACTAAGCATATACCATCACTGGCTCCCGATGTACAGTTTCAATATGCTCACTGAATTATGAACTGAATAAACTGAACGTACATTTTCTCTTATCGCCATTTGACTCTATTCTCTCTCTTTCCAAATGTCGTTCAATAGCAATGACCATATCACGTGATCCATTATATTATCGTACAACTCCAGCCAAAGAGCGTTGGGGCTTGATTTCCACCATCAATCTACGCTAAATCAGTTTTGATGTTCAATGCCTAACGGTGAATGCCACTCGCCCAGGCTGATGGAACCTTTGGTCACACTGAAGTGTTTACTGAGATAAGAGCCGCACTATATATATATATATATATATATATATATATATATATATATATATATATATATATATATATATATATATATATATGCTAATAAGAACACGGGTACGTGTGTTCACTTATGCAAAGTAGACCACTTGGAAAAAGAAACTTTTTCCAAGTGGTCTACTTTGCATATATATATATATATATATGTGTGTGTGTGTGTGTGTGTGTGTGTGTGTGTGTGTGTGTGTGTGTGTGTGTGTGTGTGTGTGTGTGTGTGTGTGTGTGTGAGAGAGAGAGAGAGAGAGAGAGAGAGAGAGAGATATATAGATAGAGAGAGAGAGAGAGAGAGAGAGATAGAGAGATAGAGAGAGAGAGCGCAAAGGATAACAGGTCTTATTCACTGTGGACTCGTACAATATATGTCAAAAAACTGGAAGCGTCATGCGCCCATGCAGTCTGTCATTTCCCGAAGCCTTCAGGACGGCGCGTTTGTCGGTGGTGCCACTCCTCCTTACCTTCCCCTCTATCCCCGGACACTAAATGGGACGATTCTTGAAGTTCTTGAAAGAGACACTCCAAGTGAACGGAGGGTGGGAAGTCGAAAGAGAGACGGAGGGGAATCGACACTCGTAACAGGGAGAATTGCCGGGAGTGAGTGAGAATGAAAGTATAAAGTTGACTCCAAGGGAAGGGAGTATGAACGTCCGCCAGCACTTAGACACTCACACATATATTCGTACACCGCCACACCCATAACTCATTCTCAAACACATACACACAGACACACGCACACACACATTATATATATATATATATATATATATATGTGTGTGTGTGTGTGTGTGTGTGTGTGTGTGTGTGTGTGTGTGTGTGTGTGTGTGTGTGTGTGTGTGTATTAAAGAAAACTCATATTTTGAGTGAAAGAAAAACAAAGTAGGCCAAGTAGTTGGAAATATATATACTCTCCTATCACTAGAATGAATTTACCACGAAATTCGGACAGCCTACGTGCCAGGCAAAGTAACCTGGATCAGGGGTTATGTGTGGGATCAGGAGAGAAAGGTAGTTGTTGACATGTAGACTCACTGACAAATGTGAAATAATGTCTAGAGACTATTGTCCTTTTGAGATGTTGAATTTAGGACATTTTTCGATGTGGACGGGTTCAGCTATCTTTCTCCTGAAACCACAATTAGACTCTAATACTAACTTTGATTTTTCCTTGTCATTCCGGGAATTATGGAAAGGAATATATTAGAGTACACTCGAACTTTCTCATTAATGTTTAAAGGAATGTTTGTGCAGATGAATAACTGAATAGATAGTAAATAATGAATAAATAAGTGAAATATTCTTATAGATAGACTTATACATAGAATACACTCGAACTTTCTTATTAATGTTTAATGGAATGTTTGTGCGGATGAATAACTCAATAGATTGTAAATTTATTTTTCGGTAAACAAAATTCAAATAAAGAAATGAATGAATAGAAAGAATACTGAATAAATAAGTGAAATAATATAAATGGTAAATAAGTAAATGAGTAATTATTTACAGAGAAAATAAATCGATAGGACACACATGCATAAATGAATAGATAAATAAAAAAAATAAGTAAATGAATCATTAAATACACAATGAAATGAATAAATACATAAAATAACAAATATGTGAATAAATGAATAATGAATGAACAAATGAGTGGTAGATAAATAGGCAAATAGAAAGTAAATTAAACGAATAAATAAACAAATGAATAAAGACAAATTTATTGCTTAGGGCACCGAGGATAAATTTGTCGTACATACATATGTTGTTCCTTACAGAAGTCAATAAAAGATCGTTTCTTATGCTTTCGTAATAATTCTTGCTTGCTTTGACCGCACTAGGGGGACAAAAGGAAATTCTATGTGATAAGTCTCAGAGAACTTCCAGACTGATAACTCAATAGTGTCTCAATGTATCGGTCATCTAGAAATAACCATGCTCTGAAAACCACAAGAAGATATATAATATAAATAATCTTATAATAATAATCATTTCTATTTGGCATTGAATCAATATACATAAATTGCAGGTAAAGAAAAGAACATATAGTTCGAAATAACAATTACAAATGCCGAGGATAACAGAAAAAAGCATTTAAGCTTATTTAATTGATTGTTGCTTGATAAATCCACATTTTCATACGTACAAATCCTTATAAACTCAAATGGGCCCTTGTGTTCAGTGTAACTCTTATTGCTGACGAAAACATACTTTTATGCCATACGATTTTGTGACTGACCGTAGAATAGAGCTGGAAAGAGGCAGAAAATGCCAGGGATTTGTAGCCGTTGGAAAAACACAATATTTTATTCAGTAGCCCAAACGTCCGTGGTCCAAACGTCTGGATACTTTAGTATGGTTCACTGACATCATTTCGTATTAAGATCAAATATTGTTATTTCTATTTTCACTTAATTATTTTTCATTAACTCATTGATTATCTGATTAATGTACCTGTTTTATATATATGTATATTGCTTTTATCCCATGAAATGAATATTGAATTAAAGTTGAATAGAATATTAAGATTTTTAGTCTTGATTATTTTCCATAAACTAATCAAATGCTGTAAACATATTTATATATCTACTCCGCTTTATGTAATGATTTTTATATGTATTTGTCTATCGCGTATTGATTTGAGATTTATCTCTGACGGATGGTTCTGCCACTCCTGATGGAGTCCCGTAATCATATCTCGCGTTCCACTTCTACAGAAGTTACGCCAGTTACCAACGGGCTATTCTGAGGAAGAGTTCCCTCAACTTTCAACCCGTGACCCAGATTGTACCTCCCACTCATCTCATTGCTGTAGGAAAAGAAAAAAAAAGAAGTAATGGAACGTATTATTAGTACAATTACTATAATTGTTATTGCCATTGTTATTATCCTGACTGTTATTGTTATCATTATTGTTATTGGTATGACCAGAAATACATTAAATGCAGAACTCTCACGACCAGTGACACAGGGATACTAGTGTGTAGTCACGAATTACGGATATAGTTCTTACATTACCGTTAATGTTCCGAGCGCGCTCCGAATGGCCTCTGACTTTTTGGTCCAACGAAGAATGAAGAGGAAAAAGAAGAACAGTAGGACACCAAATTTCAACCAACATAGCGCTCACATAACAATGGTCGTATCAGTGTGCTTCGCGTGAAACCCAAAGAACTCAATCAGAAATCCCCACAGTGCTTCTTCGAGCCAGGTCGTGATTCTCTTGCGATGCTATTTCATAAATAGTTCATGCGTGACCGTTAATGCTCCGAACGAGTTCCGAATGCTCTCCAAGTTTTTGGTCTAACAAAGAAGAAGAAGAAGAAGAAGAAGAAGAAGAAGAAGAAGAAGAAGAAGAAGAAGAAGAAGAAGAAGAAGAAGAAGAAGAAGAAGAAGAAGAAGAAGAAGAAGAAGAAGAAGAAGAAGAAGAAGAAGAAGAAGAAGAAGAAGAAGAAGAAGAAGAAGAAGGTCACATTTATCATGCACTTGCGCTTTGCACCAAAGAGCGGGCTCCGAATGTTCGCAGATTTTTAAGTCCAACGAAAAAGGAAGAAAAAGAAGAAGAAAACTAAGGCACCAAATTTCAACTTGCATAGCGCTCACGCGCCAAAGAATCCAATCAGAAACACTCACCGCGTGAAGGAATCATTATTGTTATTATAATCTTCATTATTAATAAATCTTTTAGTAATATAACTATAACTCTTTCTCTCTCTATCTGTCTATCTCTATCTACCTATCTATCTATCTATCTCTCTCTCTCTTTCTCTCTCTTTCTCTGTCTCTCTTTGTCTCCCTCCTCTCCCTCCCCCTCTCTCTCTCTCTATCTCTCTCTCTCTTTTTCTTCTTCTCTCACTCTTACAAACACACACACACACACACAAACACACACAAGCACATATACACACACACATACACGCACATAGACATCCGCACACAGACACCCGCCCATACAGACACCAGGACACACACACACACACAGAGACAAACACACACACACTGTATCCAACTATTATCACATGCCTGACTCGTGATCCACATGCATACAAGAGGGTACCCAACAGGCACTAATCTTGGGGAATACCTCCAATCTTGCTAACCTTCACATTTCCTAATCATAAACATCTGACTCAGACAATGCAACTCGTAATCACGCCACCAACCAACAGTTCAATAACTTTTCCTTATACCTACCAAGGTACTTTATTGTAACCCCAATACATACATTATGTCAAAGCGTATCCACGATAGACATCAATTACCATACAACTAACATACCTATATTATGTTCCAAATATATTACCAATCTGATAACCTACACCTGACATGCTTAGATAGGCATATTCCCACATATAAACGGGTGAATGTGTCGCTAGAACCAGAGGAGACGAGGGAAAATACTCACCTTATAGGCTCAGTAGGGAAGACATTTTCCCTTTGGGAGATTATATCCCAAGCTGTAAATACGAATTCTCCTGATAAACCACGGAAACCCGAAGAGAGTATATATCTGTCCCAGTTTCTCATTGCGTAGCCAAAACTAAAGGCTACATATTGGTGGCACACACACACACACACACACACACACACACACACACACACACACACACACACACACACATATATATATAATATATATATATATGTATATACATATATATATAATATATATATATAATATATATATATATATATATATAGGTATATATATTATGAGAGAGAGAGAGAGAGAGAGAGAGAGAGAGAGAGAGAGAGAGAGAGAGAGAGAGAGAGAGAGAGAGAGAGAGAAAGCCAAAGTAAGAGAGATAAAGGGGAGAGGGACACAACGTTACTTTAACTTTTGTTTCCCTTTCATTTTCTTGATTGAACTGCCCTCTCCTTTTCCTCTGTGCCTGTACTCGGCCCTTCTTCTTGGATCCTCTTCTCTTTCTCCTTCTCATCCTCATCTTCCTCCTCTTCAAAACGCTCCTCCCCCTCCTCCTCCTCCTTCTCCTCCTCCTCCACCTACTTCTCCTTCCTTTCTCCTATCGACTCTCTCCCCGTTTCTAATCTCTCGGCTGCTGCCTCTGCCTCTCTTCCCCCCAATGATGCCTCGCGTGCCCCGCTGGAGCCTCGAAGTAATCCTCAAAGAAGACTGTTATCAGGAGGCCCAGGTTTGCTACTCACTTCGCCCGGCTTTGCCCCGGCTCGTGTGTACTCTTGCGTGAGAGTGAGTGTGGGTGCATGGAGTGCGTGGGAGTGCATGCGAGTATTTGAGTGCATGGGGATGTGTGTGTTTTGTGTGTGTGTGTGTATGTGCAAGTGTGTGTGTGTGTGTGTGTGTGTGTGTGTGTGTGTGTGTGTGTGTGTGTGTGTGTGCAAGTGTACGTGCAAGTGTGCGTGCAAGTGTGTGTGTGTGTGTGTGTGTGTGTGTGTGTGTGTGTGTGTGTATGTGTGTGTGCGTGTGTATGTATGCACGCGTGTGTGTATATAATTAACCGTGTATGAATATTGATTGAGGAAGGGAATGATAAGAGGTGGACAACAATCACAACACACCAGAAGACTTGATACATATCTTCGCTGCAGAAGAATCAGGTCCCGTTTGAAGGAAAAATATTGGCGTCAGCCAAACTAAAGCTATAAATGTCATCCGGTAAAGAAAGCGCTTGTCCAATCAGCGTGAGTAAACTTGTGTACCGTATTTAGTCTTCCTGTCACCAAACGACCTTATTCCTCTAACATATTTCCCTCAGATTCTTCAAAAATTTAGCTCCATCTGGTCCCTGTGAGTGTACACCTATCGAGATTGTAAAGTACATCTACCATTAGGCAACTTTATTCGTCTGGCAGATGTTCCTGAGATTCTTCAAAATTTAGATCCAACTGGATTGATTCCCTGTGAGTGTACATCTATCGGGATTGTACATCACATCTACCATTAGGCAACTTTATTCGGCTAAGTGTAAGATTATCCAAAAGGACAGAGGCGATGGTAGGCTTAAGTTAATAAATTTTCTATTTTGTTAAGAAAAATTCCTTCCACATTCCTTTTGTCCCTATGCACAGGTGCCGACCCCTGGAAGTAGTCCGTTGAGATGAAATGACGTCACATGTTTCAATCGAGATTTGAGTTTGCACTTACACCAAGTTGTGCATTGGCTCTTTCTTCTCATTTACCGTTAACCCTCTTCCGTGCACATATACGTAGATATTATATTTAGCTTAACACCATAATTTGCAGTAACTTTTAGGTATAGGCTGTGCAGTTGAGCTAAGAATTTATTTTCGATAATCTTGGTAACACAAGTAAACGAGAGGTTTTGGATGTTCACATGACGATATCACTAGTAATGAGCGCGTTAAACCTGTCCAGGAATTTATTCCTTCCATTGTGCAAGAGTGTTACACAAACCCGCAAATTTGCGAGTATGCAAAAAAAGGAAAAAAAAAAAAAAAGGTCAAGAATGACCCTCGCTTTGGTCACGTGTACCCACCCGGCCGCCGACGAGACTGTACGAGTGTCAATGACATGAAAGGCGAAAACTCGTAACACAAAATAAGCCGTAATAAAACAATATTGTATTTTTTTCCTTCTTCGTTTTCGTCGGCAGCGGTGGTGGCGGAACTTTTTTTTTTTTGTCCTGACGAAAAGTGTTGTGTCGGTTTATCTCGAACCTTCATGCATCTCTGTCGCCCCATCTGCATCCGCCTCTTCCCCTTACTCCTCACCCTCTTCATCCTCCTCTTCTCCTTGAACATCGTCCTCAGTCTCCTTTTCCCCTTTTCTCCTATTTCTTTTCTCTCTCCCTCTCTTCCTCATACTTTTCTTTTTCTTACTTTTTTCCTCCTTCTACTCTTCCTCTCTCTCCTTCTCATTCTTCTAATCCTCCTCCTCTTCCTCTTCCTCTCCCTCTTCCTCCTCCTTCTCATTCTCAGTCTCCTTCTTTTCCTACTCCTACTCCTCTACCTCCTTCCCCTTCGCATCTTCCTACTCTCCTCATGCTCTTTCTTCTCCTTCTCCTCCTTCTCCTCCTCCTCTTCCTCCTCCTTCTCATTCTCAGTCTCCTTCTTCTCCTACTCCTACTCCTTTACCTCCTCCCCCTTCGCCTCCTCCTCCTCATTCTCTTTCTTCTCCTTCTTCTCCTCCTCCTCCTCCTCTTCCTCTTCCTCCTTCTTCTCATTCTCAGTCTCCTCCTTCTCCTACTCCTACTCCTCTATCTCCTCCCCCTTCGCCTCTTCCTCCTCCTCCTCATTCTCCTTCTCCTCCTTCTTCTTCTCCTCCTTCTTCTTCTCCTCCTCCTCCGCCCCCTCCTCCTCTTTTTTCTTCTTCTCCTTCTCTTCCTCCTAGTCCTTCCGTCCTTCCTTCCACCTCCCCGCCCAATTCCTCAGCCACTACCACCTCCCCTTCTCTCTCTAGTTCCACTTACGACACTTCCACCTCCGATTCCACCAACTCCAGCTCCACCTCTGGCTTCTCCTCCTCCTACACTTTCTTCACTTCCCCCTCCTCCTCCTCTTCCTCCTCCGATGCCTACGACTCTTGCACTTCCTTCTCCTCCTCCTACCCTCCTTCTCCTCCTCCTTCTCGCCTGCCGATGATTCTTACTCATCCTCTCACTCTTCATGTCATCAACCATTAATTCACCACACCCTTAGGAACCTCACACTAAACCTCTTTCTTTTCCTCTTTCTTCTCCTCCTTATCCTCTTCCTCCTCCTTCTCCTCCTCTTCCTCCTCCTCCTCCTCTTCCTCCTCCTACTTCTATGTCCTTAAGTCTTCATTATTTTTTTAATAAATTAGAATGTCGCTTGCTTTCAATACGGTAGTCACACAGCCTAAACCCCATGTATATCAGGTGTAATTTATGCTCTTGTTCTCACTGCTGCCAAGCTATTTCATTCATCTCGGTGGCGACACCCCCTTTCCCCTGATAGCGAAGACCCTAAGGCCTCTTTTGACTAACTTCGTCCACACCGGATGGCATTTTTTTTTCTTGTAATTTGGCTGCCGTCAGGTTACTTCACTCATTTCCGCGATATCCAATCTAACCCACGCTATAGGACAGCCCCCTTGAAAAGACACAGAGAGAAAGAGAGAGTGGGAGAGAGAGAAAGAAAGAGTGAAGGAGAGAAAGAGTTAAAGAGTATTACAGTGAGAGACAAACACAGACAGATGGAGAGACAGACAGACAGACAAACAGAAAGAAAGAGAGAGAGAGAGAGAGAGAGAGAGAGAGAGAGAGAGAGAGAGAGAGTGGAAGAGAGGAAGAGTGAAAAAGAGAGTTAAAGAGAGAGTTACAGTAAGAGACAGACACAGACAAACAGAATGACATAGACAGACGAACAAACAGACAGAAAGAAAGATGAGAGAGAGAGAGAGAGAGAGAGAGAGAGAGAGAGAGAGAGAGAGAGAGAGAGAGAGAGAGAGAGAGAGAGAGAGAGAGAGAGAGAGGGAGGGAAAGATGGAGAAGAGTCTTTAAAGACATTAACGAGACGACCCCGCTCCTTGCCCCCCCCCCCACACCCAGCCCCGGCCCCGTCGTCGTCACTTCCTGTTTTGTGATGCCGCCCCCAAGGTCACGTTCGAAAAGAAGATAAAAATGCTCATCCGCTTTGCAATTGCCTCCGCGTGACCTTGTTTCCTTGTTACTGCCCCCCTCCCCCCTCCCCCTCCCCCTCTCCCCTCTTTCCACCCCACCAGAAGGGCGGGGTGTGGGGTGGAGGGGGAGGGGGGAAAGATAACAAGGTGGAGGAAGGAACGCTAGTGAGGGTAATAAAAGGCGAAAGAGAGATAATGAAACGAAGAGGGAGAAACAGGAGAAGAAAGGCGGAAGAGGAGGAGAGAGGGTGAAAAGAAGAGCAGGAGGGAGAAATACGAGAGAGGAACTGAGGGCAAGTAGAGAAAAAAGAGAAAACGAGAACGACAGAGAAAATGTATAAAAGGGAAAGAAGGAAAGCGAGACGAGAACGAAGACGTCAAAGCCGAAGGGGGTAGAGAGAAGGTGGAAAGACGGAAAAACGTGACGAAGAAGAAGAAGGATAAGAAGAATGTAAAGACAAAGGAAAGGGTATAAACGAAGGGAAAGTATTATTCTGAGAAAGAAGCCCAGCAATTGTAACGTTACTTTGACGTTATTCATATATCCTATTCTGGACGGGGTTAGAAGGTCTTATTTACATTAAAGAGACATTAGAGTGTTGAGGCTCTGCCACTTGATACCTTTCGTTAGGTGACGTCCCTCACATACGTTATTTTGACCAAAGCCAATGAACTTACTCGAGTTACGATAACTAAAGGGCTCAAGATAGACAGAGGATAAGAAAAAAAAGGATGAAAAAAGTAAAAGAGACGGGAGAGAGACAAACAGACAGGCAGAGAGACAGACAGACAGGCAAATAGGCAGGCAGACAGACAGACAGGCAGACAGACAGAATTAGAAAAGGGAGAAGAAATTTAGAACGGAAGAAGGATAAAGGATAGATGGAAACTGAATAGGTGTTGGAGAAAGGTAAGAAGAGGAAGATAAAAAATCACAGAAGAAGAAGGTGGAGAAGGAGGAAGGGTGAAAGTTATCTATTATGGCCTAGAGCTCACAGCGTTTTTGTCCTTAGGAACAATATCACACGGCTACCATACGTTATTTTGTAATTTACGTTTTGGTTTGTTTAATCAAGGGTGGTTTCATATGTAGGTATGTTTTCTTTGACTGTAAATGTGATCGTATATTGTCAGTCTTTATATTGTTAGGTACTTATAGATTAAAAGTCCATGTTTCTGTAGAATGTTATGGATGAATGACTGTATGAATGATCTATTCTCTGAAATATAGTGTAGTGTGACTGTTGTGTCAGGGGTTACATGAGGGTAGGGTATTGTTGAAAAGAGTTGTTTAAGTTGAGTATTCCAGCATTATACGTGGCAATGAAAGTTGGGTACCGTATAGGCAGGTAGAAGGGTCGTTTCCTGTAATGCAATGGCCATGTGTTAGACGAGAATGTTTGGTTCTTAAGAATACAAGATATTAAGAATGATGGAGATTCCAAGAGACCATAAGGCCTACATTAAGCAGTTCCATTTCCATTACCATCTTCCATCCCCGTCCATAAAGTTATCTACCCTCCTCTTAAAACAAACGATAATTTCAGCGTTCACTATATGGTTACTAAGTCTATTTCATTCGTTAACCATTCTCTTGGTAAACCAGTTCTTGACTATTTTCTTCATAAATCTAAATTTATCCAATTTTAATTCATTACTGCGAATCCTGCCCTATTGTCTTGATATGATGACTTCGTCTTCATTATCCTTATCTTAGCTCTCGACTCATTTCGACACCTCTGTTAGCTCACCCCGCACTCTACGTCTTTGCAGAGAGTGTAGATTAAGGTTCCTAAGCCCGTCTTCGTAAGGTCAATTTCTGAGCCCATGTACCATTTTGGTCATTCTCCACTATACTGTTTCTAGTGAATTAATATCCATTCTACAGGACGGAGACTAAACTTTTACCACATAGTCAAGGGTGGGTCTAAGTAACACCAGACATAGTATGATAATTACCTCTGCACTTTTATTTGTAACCGTTCTAGCAATGAAACCCACCATGTTATCTCTATTTCTGACGCCAATGCACTATTCCCTGGATTTAAGGTCAGGACTCACTAGCACTCCCAATTCTCCCTCGCATTCAGTTTTCTCTAAAAAGGTATTATCTAAGCTATGTCTGCTTTCTGGGTTGTGTAAACCTACGTGTAACACACTGCACTTTGAGACATTGAAATTCATTTGCCATTGCAACGACCATGCGAACAAATTGTTAAGATATTCCTGCAGTATTCCGGCGTCTTCCTCTGACCTAATTTGGCCTCCTATTTTAATGTCGTCAGCAAACTTACTATCATCACTAAAAACTTCATTGTCCTAGTTGTTTGTATACACAATGAACAATAATGGACCAAAAGCCAAGACCTGGAGAACTCCACTAGTAACCCTCTCCTATTTGGATCTTACATCGTTAATGATCTGCTATTTTCTGTCAGTGATCCATGATCTATCAAAATACTTTTCTTCCTATGCGGCTTTGACTTTATTTAGTAGTTTCTGTTGGAGTTATTCATTAAAAGGATATTACCTTGTTCCATGGGGCTGTGGTGATATTTTCCCAAAAGAGATATCTTAAACAGAAGTACCTTAGTCGAATGTAGAAGCATAATGAGGTCTGGTAATTTTCTCAAGCGATGATTTCTGATTGCGTGAAATACAAAAATAGATAAATGAATAAGAAAACAGGTAGACAAGTAGATAATATATTGGTCGACGTAGGAGAAATTTGGTTGTAAGGGCTTGCAAGTGTGTGTGGAAAGTGGTAATGATGAGAACCCAGGGCAAACGAGGACTGCTGTTTCTCCTCGTTTAACTTGGGTAGGGTGAGGGGAGATAGGTAAGCGATATAGCCTTTTAGGTGGGGGGAGTCTGCGTGTCCCTAGTCGTGTTTCCCGTAAATAGATGTAGCCAGGTTTGTTTTGCTGAAAGAGGATATGCATTTTCACCAATTTGAGATAAGTTATCGGCAATTCTATTGCATTGTTATTTGGGTTAGTAGAATAATGTGCTGGTCCTCGCATTTGCTTTGTTATGGGTTCGAATCCCCCAGTCCATTCGCACGGTTTCGGCCGCAGCCACGCGCCTCTAGGGGTAAGGTCCTCAACTTCTTCCTTAGTAGAATAAGATGATTTGTATGGGTTGGTTATCTATAGGGAAAGATCTAGGATTGGTTGGGCGCTGCAGTCGGGGGGGGGGGCTTCAATATATTTGAGCGCTGTTTGTGGGAGTGGGGAGAGGGGAGTGGAGTCTTAGGATGAATCCGAACTTGTCAAATATTCTTTTACTTCGGTTGGGCTTAGTGGTGGCATAGCGAGGCTTGTATAGGACTTGGTATTGGAGTGTGTGGTTGGCATTGGTAGAGATGTTTATAAGCATACACCAGAGGACGCACAGCTGCGGCTGAAACCAACACAAGGGATAATTTTGAACTGTTGGGGGCAGGTAACAATCACTACCAAGAATCGGTGAGATGAACGGAACTCAAGCCTTTAACGAGGAAGATACGAGGGTTTTAGCTTGGGCCTCTAATTCTGAGGATGCATACACTTTGATGGGTATGCTGGATGAAGGGATTTTGTTTCAGTTGTTTAGGAAGAGGATGGTTTGATTGTGTTTTTGAGAAGGGAAGTTTATTACATTAGCTATTGTTTCTGTTGGAGTTTTGGGTATTTTCTTGGAGTGGCAAGATTGTGGGTGTTGGAGTGGGTGAGAGGGAGTATTGGGATTACAAGTAGTGGATGACATAGGCTGGAGAAAGCTTGGGGTTGTGTGGGAAATTCATTTAATTCAGGTGGAGATAGGGGAAGGGTAGAGTTGGGGTTTATCGTAACTTAGGTGAGGGGGAAGTAGAAGGTTGTGTGTGGAGTTCTTGTGTAATGCGGAGGGTTCCTGTTTGTGAGGTCGTTCGAGTGTAGCTGTTGGGGACGGAAGGGCTGTCTGACGGACTAGTGATTCCGCAGTATGTAACTCATTTTTTCTTTCGTGGTTTGTGGGCACCCGCGAGGAACTCAATCTTGCAGGTGGTCCAAAACTGTCCATACATGAACGCAGGAGAAGGTGTCCACGCTACAGCCACATCAGTGAGGGTACCCGGAGGAGGCTGATGTATCACACAGTGATCCAAGTCATCTCAAGTTCGAGGTGAGCAGCGGTCGGGGACCATTGCTCAGAATGCATAACCTTCCTAATTGCAATTGTTTTGGGGTTTCTCTGAAGCTGATATGTTAAGTCTCTACAACAGAAGACTTCTATCTAAAGTGATATTGACTGCAGTTTACAGATTTATTTAAGTTCAACAACGGGGAACACAATGCGATGGCTGAGCAATGCGCACGTGCGCCCTCTGAGTAATAACACTGCTGTCTGGTATGTCCATAGTGGTGACAATTGAAGTAAATGTGTGGACATGGTTAGCATTTCTTTATTTCGTATACTAGGTAGCATATGTATAGGTGAGTTGGAAGCTGACGTTGACTAAAAGTCAATATCAATGTAGGAGATCTTTCCATAGCTTACGTTTCTCTTAACCTGATATATTCTTTCACTTTTGTAGCCTTACTTCAATTCGTAGTATTCCATCTTTGTGGTGCCGCAGTCGTGGAATGTAGACCACGTTCAGGCTACTGTTGAATGTTGCATGCGGTGTTGTCTGGACAAGGGTGTGTGGGAGGGTTGTTTGGGTCCTGTCTTTGTTATATTGGTTTCTTTATTCTAGTTCTTCTTTCAGGGGTCCGTCCCTTAGATGTCACATTTTGTGTGGGTTTCCGCATTTATCGACAAAGTATATTTTTATAAGGTATTTTGCTGCTAGTGACTCATTGTCAGTAAGTTTCGGGACCAAGAATATTGGGTAGTTAAAGTCAGGGTTCTCCTTACTGCGGTCTGGTTCGCATTAGTGATTGATAAGATTGGACCAGTTCGGTAATGCGATGTCGCTTAGCAGTGTCAGGACTGCTATTCACTGGTTCTGGTACAAGTCATTCTCGATAACGTCGGCGATGGCTATCACTACATTACCCTTCGCTTCGTTCACTCGTGTGGATTATAAATAGAGGCTTTCAAGAATCACACGCCATCGCCGGAGGACTTTTTTTTGTTTGTTAATACGAAGGATGACGTTATTATTATGTACTGGGAGGAAAGAATTAACAGAAACTAAGTACGCTTTCAGTCTCAGTTGATGACTCGTTCTTTGCATCAATTCCTGGGGGGAGGGGTATGTCATACCCAGAAAGAAACACAAGGTAGAGGAAGGGCACCAGATGCCCCGTCTTCGAGTCCGGTCTCGATATTTTCCTTTCCTCTTCTGAAGAATGAGATGAGGCGAACTGCAAGACCTCGAGATGTGATTTACAACGGACACTAGGTACCTGGATAAGAAAACTTCA
>NC_134782.1:25993541-25998541 GCF_046742065.1 Oratosquilla oratoria
TTCCATTATCATTGCTATTATTCATACTTTTATTATCATCGTGAATATCATCATCACTGACATTATTGTTCACAAACATTTCCGTAAATTTTGTGCCCAACTATTAAAACTCCCAAAGTTCCTACGTTAATTAAAAGTTTATTTGCATTAGCAATGTCCTTTTGATGTTGGTAACTATATTACACTCACCTTTATCACACGAGGCTCTGCTGGTGTGGTGTCTCAACAAACTGAATAAGTTCGTCTGGATTTAGCTTGAGCAAAATTGCCTTATCAGTGACAGAGCTTGCTAACCTTATGTGCTTGAAATAATGATAATAATAAATGATAATAGATAATAACAACAACAATAACAACAGTAACAACAATAACGACGACGACGATGATGATGATGATGATGATGATGATGATGATGATGATGATGATGATGATGATGATGATGATGATGATGATGATGATGATGATGATGATGATGATGATGATGATGATGATGATGATGATGATGATGATGATGATGATGATGATGATGATGATGATGATGATGATGATGATGATGATGATGATGATGATGATGATGATGATAATGATGATGATTTGTTTTGATTTTTACAAGAAAACAAGACACGTATGCGGATGAATATAATTAGACCATGTTAAAGAAAATATGAAAATTTAAATATAGGATCCTCGCATTAGGGGAGTATATATTTTAGATAACTTTTCTGATTATTTCACAAAAGAAAATGTTGTCTTGATGAAAACATTTTACATGTTTGTTTTTACATTGAAATGATTACGTAGTGTGAATAAATCAAACCTAGTTGTTGATTTAAAAAAAGAAAATGTATGTTGCTCGAAAATTCAATGAAAACCTATATGTGGCAATGTACAGCAAAATAGCAACACAAATGGATATGAAGTTAATTTCCAGTATATTACTGTTACAACGAAGAGAGATATTTAATAAAATCTACTTCATGAAAATAACTTATTTGCTTTCTTTTGCACCATTAATTAGCATAGGTAAATTTAAGTTGTGGACAAATAATTAATTGCTTTTAATAATAAACATTTCAAACTCTGACCAAAAATCCTGTGCCCAACCATAGTGTGATCAAATATCTGGTCATATCTAAATTTTACGAAGGACATTCTAGTAAGGCTATATACATATATATATGTATAAATATATATATATATATGTTGATAAATTGTTTAAGACAAATGAGAGAGTGATAGGTGGGGAAGGGTAAACGAAGATGGGCTAAGAATACATTTATTGTTCTTACGTTTCGGTTATTATAACCTTCCTCAGAGAACTTGTTACAGAACATCTTGGTCACAACATTTATACCCGTAGTGGGGGAACTTGTGAAGCTTCGAGTGTCAGGTTTTTTCTAGCGCATTTATTATCAAGAGACTGGCTGCTTTAGATAGGCATATAAATCCTTCTCTGTCGTTATTATTTTCTTTGACATTTATATGTGCAGCTTCAACTGTCTTTCTCATCTTCTTTTTTAATCCTTTGTGTAAAATTTCAATTTTACTCCATTCGGGAAGGTTGTTGCATATTTCGAGGTGGCGGACCAGGGAGTTGGACGTTCTGTGTGCTTTTAAATCATTCCTATGTTCGTTTATCCTCTTCTCGATTCCTCGACCTGACTCACCTATATAAGCCGAGGGGCAGCCACTACATGGAATGCGGTAGATCACACTGAGGTCGTTGTTGTCATTAGTGTGGTTTTTAAACATTTTACCTATTTTATTACATGATACCTTGGCGATGTTTATGCCACCTTTCAGTAAATATCTATCAATAATTTCGGTTTTATCAGAATTAGGTACAGTAATGAAATGCGGTGTGACTAGGTTTTTTGTTGATGTATGGTCATTTGATCCGGACGCTTGGTCGTTTGGTCCGCTGGTTTGGGCGTTCGATTTATCGTGGATTTTTCTAGCTTTGCCTTCTGTTTTGGTATTCTTTAAAAGTTTTTCTGATAAAAGACAACTCGTTTTCAAGGAGTTCACTGCTGCATATACGGTAGGCTCGAAGAAAGAAGCCTATAAGGACACCAGTTTTAGTTCGTTTACTGTGGGCTGAGAAAAAGTGAACAAAGTCGTCTTTATTAGTAGGCTTTCTGTACACTGAAAACCTAAGATGATTAGAGCCTCTGTGTATTAGTGTATCTAAAAAGGGGAGTTTGCAGTCTTTCTCTTCTTCAACTGTGAACTGGATGTCTTCATGAACTGCGTTAAGCCTTCTCATTTTGTTTTCAATGTTGGTGTCTTTTGGTGTTATTACGAGTATATCATCCACGTATCTCAGCCAAGTGGTACCTCTACCCATGATGTTAATATATTTATCATTTTCCATTACCTCCATAAACAGACAAGCAAGAATAGCCGAAAGTGGGCTTCCCATTGCGAGGCCTTTTGTTTGTTTAAATTCAGCGTTGTTAAAAACAAAATATCCATATTTAACACACATTGAAATTAATTTGAGGTAATCAGATTTTGGTACTGGGAGGGTGTTATCATCTATATCATTAGTCACCTTTTCAAGCGCTTCTAGTGCATTATAAATAGATACGTTAGTAAATAAGGCTGTTATGTCATAGCTAATTAATTTCTTGTTTATTACATTTACATTCTCAAGCCTTCGGATTAAGTCAGATGAGTTTCTTAAGTGTGCCCCACTAATGGAACCCATGGTGTTAGATAAGGGTTTAGCCAAGCATTTGGCTAATCTATGAGGAGCACTCCCGATCCCTGATGTTATGGGTCTCATAGGGATACCCATCTTGTGCACTTTGGGTAGACCATGCATTTTGGGGGGTTTTGGCGCTTCTTCTAGTAGGCCTAGAAGCTTTTTACCTCTGGGGGATTTACGTAATATTTTTCTTGCTTCCGCGTTAAATTTAGTTGCCTCTCTATCTGCGCTACCAACTGGTTGCCTTTCATATGTTGATTTGTCATTCAGCAGGTTATACATTTTCTCAAGGTAATCAATTTTGTTTAAAATTATCACTCCGCCACCTTTGTCCGCACGGGAGGTGGTGGAAGAGGGGAGATGTGGAGAGAATACCGCAGAAGACATCTGATCACAAGCTTTAAACTTCGTAGAAGGTTCCTCCTGAATTGCATCGAGGAGATGGTTCTCCCAAAATCCGCTCCGAATCAACTAAGAAGTGCTGAACACCCCTTCACAAATTCTGCAAGAACCTACTTAGAAGAAGCATGCCAAGCCCTGCAAGACAAGATAGACGAAAACGACAACGGTAAAGTTAAGTTAAGTTTACCCCATTGGTTAGTAAGTAGACTCAACAAAGATGCAGTTTTACAAGAACAAAGACTAAAACGTAAACTCCATATCTTATGTAACTACAGTGATTGGAATAAGATAGAAAGGGACAACTTTGTAACTAATCTTTCACACAGGCAGCTTTCCAAGAATGAGAGACTTGTTCTTTGTCTCGGTCTTAAGTTTGACATAGGTGGAAAAGGTAGTGGATACAACACAAACTTAAATAATAACTATAAATGGAATGTAAGCGATGTTGACAAAGGTTTCACCCAAGGTATTTTAGCATGTTATCAAGCTCTAGCCAACTGTAATCATTATGTCATCCCAAAAAGATTTAGACTAGCTCTGGAAACACTTAATAAAGATAATAATATTATAATCACCCGTGCGGACAAAGGTGGCGGAGTGATAATTTTAAACAAAATTGATTACCTTGAGAAAATGTATAACCTGCTGAATGACAAATCAACATATGAAAGGCAACCAGTTGGTAGCGCAGATAGAGAGGCAACTAAATTTAACGCGGAAGCAAGAAAAATATTACGTAAATCCCCCAGAGGTAAAAAGCTTCTAGGCCTACTAGAAGAAGCGCCAAAACCCCCCAAAATGCATGGTCTACCCAAAGTGCACAAGATGGGTATCCCTATGAGACCCATAACATCAGGGATCGGGAGTGCTCCTCATAGATTAGCCAAATGCTTGGCTAAACCCTTATCTAACACCATGGGTTCCATTAGTGGGGCATACTTAAGAAACTCATCTGACTTAATCCGAAGGCTTGAGAATGTAAATGTAATAAACAAGAAATTAATTAGCTATGACATAACAGCCTTATTTACTAACGTATCTATTTATAATGCACTAGAAGCGCTTGAAAAGGTGACTAATGATATAGATGATAACACCCTCCCAGTACCAAAATCTGATTACCTCAAATTAATTTCAATGTGTGTTAAATATGGATATTTTGTTTTTAACAACGCTGAATTTAAACAAACAAAAGGCCTCGCAATGGGAAGCCCACTTTCGGCTATTCTTGCTTGTCTGTTTATGGAGGTAATGGAAAATGATAAATATATTAACATCATGGGTAGAGGTACCACTTGGCTGAGATACGTGGATGATATACTCGTAATAACACCAAAAGACACCAACATTGAAAACAAAATGAGAAGGCTTAACGCAGTTCATGAAGACATCCAGTTCACAGTTGAAGAAGAGAAAGACTGCAAACTCCCCTTTTTAGATACACTAATACACAGAGGCTCTAATCATCTTAGGTTTTCAGTGTACAGAAAGCCTACTAATAAAGACGACTTTGTTCACTTTTTCTCAGCCCACAGTAAACGAACTAAAACTGGTGTCCTTATAGGCTTCTTTCTTCGAGCCTACCGTATATGCAGCAGTGAACTCCTTGAAAACGAGTTGTCTTTTATCAGAAAAACTTTTAAAGAATTAAAATACCCAGGGGGACTGATAACCAAAACAGAAGGCAAAGCTAGAAAAATCCACGATAAATCGAACGCCCAAACCAGCGGACCAAACGACCAAGCGTCCGGATCAAATGACCATACATCAACAAAAAACCTAGTCACACCGCATTTCATTACTGTACCTAATTCTGATACAACCGAAATTATTGATAGATATTTACTGAAAGGTGGCATAAACATCGCCAAGGTATCATGTAATAAAA
>NC_134782.1:26003541-26016041 GCF_046742065.1 Oratosquilla oratoria
CATCAGAGGCAAATTTCAGACATTCTGCGGCAGCTCATCATCTATTTTAAGTCACTGAGGGGAAAATGTTGGCCATTCCTTAAGATATCTCTTTGAAGACATCGGGGCCAATTACAACCCATGGAGGTGGGGCAGATCCCTCCGTTTACAACGACATGATAAAATAAACTATAATTATCAACCGAGAGACTGCCCTGATTATGCAGATTTCATCCTAATGACACACAAGCTTTGTTTTCCTCACGAAGGCCTCGTTGATGATGTGGACGGGTTCCTTGGCGACAACACAAGAAGGCCGCGACGACGGGACAAACGCGTTTCTCGAAGGAGGCTCCCCGGCTGATGATGCAGAGGTCGGGTCCATGTTACAGAACGGGTTCTTGTAAAGGCTAATGGGAAGACTAATGATATCAACTCCGTCTTACCTGACTCAATTAGCTCGCCAAACGCACCACGGGGGAGTAGTAAGGAGTGGGAGGGAGGAGGATAGATGTAGACAGGTGAGGGATTGGAGAGGGAGGAGGGAGCGGGAAAAGAAGAGGGAGTGGTGAAGGAATAGGGGATGGGATGGGATGGGAGGATAGATGTAGACAGGTAAGGGATTGGAAAGGGAGTAGGGAGTGTGAAAAGAAGAGGGAGTGGTGAAGGAAGAGGGGATGGGATGGGATGGGATGGGATGGGATGGGATGGGAGGAGGTAATGAAGAGGGAGAAGTGAGGAGAAAGGGACGTAGGGAGGCAGTTGCAAAGAAGGATCACAGACACGATACGTTGATTGAAGCGTGACATATAACGATGAATACAAAGGATGGCAAGCAGGACTATCACTGGCTTAGACCAGATGTTCTAGATGCGGTGCCTTAGAATCTCCAGGAGAAGGATATCGGCATGGGTTCTTGTGGCCATCCAGAAAGGTTAAAAAAAAATAAATAAATAAATAAATAAATAAATAAATAAATAAATAAATAAATAAATAGATAAATAAATAAATAAATAAATAAATAAAATAAATAAAATATTGAAAGAGGTTTTAAGAAAGTGTAACAGGTGAATGCTTGTATGGAGTTGGACCCGGGCTACTGGGTCCAAAGAACTTGAAGACCCACCGACCTAAGACTTCTCCAAGAGGGAAGCTTGAGACACTTCCCCCAGTGCCGGCACTTTTGAAATTTGAATTTGTATTTTCTTTTCATATTCTATGGAAGATTGCCCTGTAGGTCACTTGTTTTCATATACGAGTATTTTCTTTTTCAAATATCCATCTTCTAATGTAAGCTTGAAAAATGGAATCTGGTAGAGCACTCAATATTTACAAGCAAATTAATGAGAATAAGATCAAAAAGACTATCATAAGATTAATGTGACAGGTGAAAGTAACTTAATGGTAGTGTGTGTCCGTGTCCTCGCGCGCTTTAAGGGCGCTTTTTGAAGTCTGTGAGCTATGACATCAGTGCATGCAAGAGTATTTTCAACGATATTAACAAAAAATTCCATTAAATAAAACGCCAAAGAACTCTGGGCAAATTAGTGAGAATAAGATCAATGAGACTATCATAAGATTAATGTGACAGGTGAAAGTAACTTAATGGTAGGTGGGAAAGTAGCCCTTAATTCATCGGCTCATTTACGTTGACAAGATCATACTGTCTATCGACGCACGGGGAAAGCAAAGTCGTGTAGCACACTGATTGTGACAAGAAACTAAACTCGACGACCTTTCGCTTCTCTTATGGATATTCGAGCTTTGTTAACATCTAAATACCACCCGTTGGACTTGTGACATACCTCACCTAAAATTATTATGTTTCATTGTTTTTCTTGTCGTATTTTTTCTTTTTTTTTTTTTTTTTTTTACTTATAGCAATTGTAACCTTTTTTCTCGTTAACCCAGTACCTATGCTACGCTGTTCTTTACCCTTATGGAGACAAATACAACAGTGAATGAAATCTCCAGGCATCCACAAACTACCAACTGTTTTCTGTTTGTAGCTTCAACTTGTGAGACTCTTTGACCGCCAGCTCCTTCTCCGAGTTTCTTGGATCTCGGTTAAAGAACCGTTGACCTAGACGGTCGATGGTTATGTTTGTCTCGATAAAAGGTATTTGAGGGTAACAGTGCTCACTCATGTAATCGCAAGGTTATTTTGTTCAGCTGAGTTAATAAGCTTTCGCTAGACGATCGATGGTTATGTCTGTCTCGATAAAAGGTATTTCAAGATAACATTGTTCATTCAGGTAATCGCAAGGTTATTTTGTTCAACTGAGAGAATAAGCTTTCGCTTCCAGAGGATTCGTTAAGCTACCGTGAATGGTTCTTACCGAAGTAGAGAGGGGGATGACCTGCATGGGTAAATATATCTAAAAAAAAAATAGTACGATGATGAACGCGCATGCACATGCTAGCCCCATTGACATACATGTTGTACATAACATAAAAACAGAAGAATGAAGGAGACTGCAAGAGACCATAAGGCCTACACTAGGCAGCTCCGAAGGCCTACAGTAGGCAGCTCCGTAAGGCCTACACTAGGCAGCTGACGGCACACGATTTTATTCTAGTGAAAGGGGGAACTTAAAGCAACAAATAGGTTCATCATGATTATCTCAGTTCATTCGTCCACATGTTGTGTCGTGAGGATTCTAATCTAACTAAAGAAAACATGTTTTATTTACTTGAAGGAGAATTGCGGACATAATTGAGACAACATCGATTCTGATATCTGTTGTCTTGTTCATTTTGCCATCAGTGAAATATAATGTCATTGGAAACTATAAGAGAGAGAGAGAGAGAGAGAGAGAGAGAGAGAGAGAGAGAGAGGAGAGAGAGAGGAGAGAGAGAGGAGAGAGAGAGGAGAGAGAGAGAGAGAGAGGAGAGAGAGAGAGGAGAGAGAGAGAGAGAGAGAGAGAGAGAGAGAGAGAGAGAGAGAGAGAGAGAGAGAGAGAGAGAGAGAGAGAGAGAGAGAGAGAGAGAGGAAGGAGAGAGAGAGAGAGGAAGGAGAGAGAGAGAGAGGAAGGAGAGAGAGAGAGAGAGAGAGAGAGAGAGAGAGAGAGAGAGAGAGAGAGAGAGAGAGAGAGAGAGAGAGAGAGAGAGAGAGAGAGAGAGAGAGAGAATCAAAAAGCGTTTGGTGGTACAGTGGTGGCTTAACTGGGGGGCCAGGGGCGGGAGGGCCAAAATGTCGTGTTTGAGGGAGAAGAGCGGCGTTTAACTGAACAAAAGGAGGAGGAGAAGGAGGAGCTCGGGGGGCCGAAGGCTAAAGGCCGATCTTCTTTGTCTCCCGACCGACGAGCGTTCGCGAGCCGGACGGGTGCCTCCGAGGTGACAGAAAGAACCCAGCCTTCCGGTAAAAAGGAGGAGGAGCTCGACTGAAGGCGCTGGGGGAGATGTGGGGGAGGAGGGGGAGGGAAGTAAAAAGGACGGGGGGGAGGGGAAGGAGATAATGGGGAAGGAGGAGATGTGAAAGGAGGGAGGAGGGTGAAGGAAGGAAAAAGGACGGGGGGGGGGAGAAGGAGATAATGGGGAGGGAGGAGATGTGAAAGGAGGAGAGGAGGGTGAAGGAAGAAAAAAGGACGGAGGGGAGAAGGAGAGAATGGAGGAGATGTGAAAGGAGGAGAGGAAGGTGAAGGAAGGAAAAAGGACGGAGGGAGGGGAAGGAGAGAATGGGGAAGGAGGAGATGTGGGGGAGGGTAAGCAAGGAAAAAGGTGAGAGAGGAATGAAAGAGGGAGGTAAGGATGAGGGAGTAAAGGAGGAAGGGGTAAGGGAGGATGGGGAAAAGGAGGTAACGGGAGAGGAGGAAGAAAGAAAAAAGGAAAGGAAAAGGGGAAGAGGAAAGGAGGAGAAGAAAAGAGCGAAAGGGTTAAGGGAGACAAGGTGGGGGAAAGTGGAGGGAGGAGAGGAGGAAGAGATAAAGGAGTAAGAGTGAATGGAAATAGGTTGGAAGGAGGAGGAAAGGAAAAGGGGGAATAAGGATGGGAAAAGAAGAATAGGATAAAGGAGGAAAAGATGAGGAGGAGAAACGAGGAGGGAAAGGAAGGTGAGGGGAAGGAGGAGGAGGAGGAGGGGATGGGGGGGAGAAGGGGCAGGAAGAGCAGGTGATTGGAAGTAGGTGTAAGTGTCGGGACTTCACATCTCGATCTTAGGATTGTTGAACAAAGGAAAACACTTATCGAAATGTAAGATAAAAGATGAGTGCTGGCGATACGTTTCAACCTTTCAGTATACTACTTGAGCATTTGGGTCTCTGGCCACGGCGTGAGATGCGCTCCAATTCCCTACCGAGACATGAACGAGGTCACTTGTGATCAATAGGGCGGGAGGAGAGTTATTGATTGTCTAATAGTGTTAGGAATAATTAATTTTTAAGTAAAATATCAAATGTATCGAACTATATGTGTTTACTTATTTTGTGCTGGTGGCACTAGGAGCCCACGTCTCCAAGGAGATAAGACGAAAGGAGGAAGAGGGAGGGGGTAGGAGTAGGAACGAATGGGGAAGACAGAGAAGGGGAATATAGGGAGGAGTGATGAATAAAGAGGAAAAGGACCAGGGTGAGTGTGGATGAAGAAGGGGAGAGGAGAGAATGAGAAAGAAAACGAAGAGAAGATTAAAAGAAGAGGGAGCAGAAGGGAAGAAAATGAGAGAGAAAAGGGAGTAATGGAGAAAATAAGGTCTTCTTCTCTTTGTGAATAGAATTGAGATCCTTCTTACAAAAAAAAAAAAAAAAAAATCTGTCAGAAGTGGACATTTGGCTCGTTCATCTTTCTACAAAGGAGATGCTAGCCGTGCCCAAAGGTTGAACCGGCAATGTAGTAGCCTAGTTTGATTTATTTGTTTGTTGATATTTCATTTGCTTGCTTATTTGTTTGTATTCATCTGTTTGCCTGTCTCTTTTCTTCTTCTTTTTTCCTGACTTTCATTTTGTCTTTCGTTCTTTCTTCCTTCCTTTCATGTCTTCTTCTTTCCTTACTTCCTCTCTTCCTTTCCTCCTTTTTCCTTTCTTTTGTTTGTTTGTTTGTTTGTTTCTTTCTTTCTTTCTTTCTTCCTTTCTTTCTCTTCTTTCTTTTTCTTTCTTCATTTCTGTCTTTCTTACTTTCTTTCTTCATGTCTACTTTCTTTATCTATCTATTCATTTTCTCTTTCTTCCTTCCTTTCTTTATTTCTTACTTTGTCTCAGGGTTTTAACAAGGATGGTGCTGATAAGGTCATCATATTAAGACAGCAGGGCAGACTCGCAGTAATGGATAAACTGGACAAATTTAGATCTAAGAAACAAATAGGTAGGAACTGGTTTACAAACAGATTGGTTGACGAATGGAATAGACTTAATAAAAATTCAGTGAGCGCTGAAACAAACAGTTGTTTTGAGAGAAGTTTAAATAACTTCATGAATAGGAATGATAGGAGGTAATGGATATAGAACTACCTTGTGTAGGCCCTATGGTTTCTTGCAGTCTCCTTCATTCTTACGTTCTTTCTGTCTTTCTTTTCGTTCTTTTTCCTTCGCTCGTTTGTATGAGAGAGCGGGTGTGTAGGGAGAACGCGAGCCTGTGTTTGTGTGTATACGTTCATGTACGGACATATTTCCTGCGGTTGATGTATTACGTTAAAGCCCTCCAACTTTCTGATTTATCTGCGCCGATAACTCAGCAACCTGTTACATAACGAACAGGTATTCATTGGTTGACACCACTGAGCAATGTAATTATCACGATAGAGCCGGAGCCTGAGACTAAAGTCTCAAAGAAAAAACATCAAAACGTTAGGAAGAGGAATAAAGGCTTGGAAGATAAACAAAGCGAACGCGGGCTTTGGGACTAAAGATGGAGTGGAAAAAATGTTGGCTTGATTAGAGAGTTAGAGAGGGAATGGATGGGGGGAGGGGGGAAGCTGGGAAAGGGGGGAATAGAGGGGGTGGGAGTGAAAGGACAGGAGGGAGGGAGAGGGAGTGGAAAGAGGGAAAGAGGGGAAGGGAGAGAGGGAGTGATATGGAGAGAGAGAATGAGGAGAAAGGACCTAGGAAGAAAATCGTGAAGAAGGGAAGGAGAGAGTGAAGGTGTGTGGCATTTAATGTCATTTCAAAGCAATGTCCAATAGCACCACTAGATATTGCCCTTCCCCCCTTTTTTATGTCGATGTATATTTCTAGCAAAATCTATTCGAATAATGTTTTTTGACTAGATATCCACTTACTGCTTTTGGGAATAAATTCGCGTAAAGCCACCCCCAAATAACTTTGAGAGATAATGTCACTGTGTCAATAGAAGTAAATGCTTTCATTCCCCGTTTTCACGACTCATGAATACATTGTTGTCGTTGTATGTTGCAATCCTGCCCTGTCATTTGACTTGTTCATGTATGTCATAGTTCATTTGAGCCGTTTCGTATAACGCCTTTCTAATTCAATTTTTGTGTATATTTTCTATATATCTTTTAGACAATTTCCTTTATAATTGTCTTGACTTTGTGCAATCATGGGTTATTTACTCACTTTGATTTGCTCTTGTTATTAATTTCAATGCTTTCTTTCTAATTCTGTACAATGTCCCACACATTTCTGTTATTCGCATTCTGTACTAAGGCAGTGGACAAGATGCAGGGATGACCCGTCATCCAGGAGGAGCCAAGATTAGAGGGAGGGAAGAGGGTGGAGGGGAGTGGAGTGTGATAGGGATGGAATGGGTGGGGATTGGTTTCTATACCTTTGTTTTTTAGCTACCTCCCTTGTACGGGGGAAAGAGCCTTTGGTATATGTATATATGCATTCTTCTTGAGAAACTTGTTTTGTGATTTTTCTTGTGGATTTAATACAGAGGATGTCCTTCCAATGCCTTCTTTATTTTCATTATATTTAAGAATATTGATTCACTTTGATTAATCAAACTTTAATATCCTGTTTTTTTTTAATATTCATATTCGTTACCATAGTTCCTGTCATTTGCAAGTTACATCATAGACTCTATGTATTCTCCTTTTTAATACAAAAATCATGTTTCACCACATTGTTCAATTTCCTTTGAAATACATAATATTTGAATGATAAATTCCAGAAATGAGTCGACAATAATCAGAATATTTGGTCCCAACAACCTGTATCACATTAATAAAATAAAATATAAAAAATAAAATAAAAAGTATGAAATTAGATCAAATGAAACAAAATAAAAAATAAACAAAATAGAATGAAAAAATAAAGTAAAATGAAATTAAAAATGAAAGAAGATTAAAGAGAATGAAATAAAAAATACAGAATAAAATAAAACAAATAAAATGAAATAAAGAAAAAATAAGATCAAACAAAATACAATAAAACAGATAAACAAATAAATACAAAAACAGATACAATTTTCGCTTGCGTTGGAATATGGTTTGGCAAACACTCAACGAATAGTTCAGTGAATAGTTAATCAATTTTCATTTGTTTTACGAGTTGTAATACACATTCGATGACCGATACATTTGTGACCAACGTCATATAACGTGTGGGGTCGACTGTGTCATATCATTTTCCTCTTCTGTTGACTCACTCGAAGCCGATCGATCTGTGCCCATTACATATTTAAACAGTTCAATTCTCCATTTGTCTTCGAATTCAGTAACATGGCTACCACTCGTTCACTTTGTTGGCGTCAGAATTTTGGCGAAATGTGGTGGAAGTTTCTTGGATTCAGAATTTTGGCGAAATGTGGTGAGGATTTGTTGGAGTCAGAATTTTGGCGAAATGTGGTGGGTATTTGTTGGAGTCAGAATTTTGGCGAAATGTTGTGGGTGTTTGTTGGGGTCAGAGTTTTGGCGAAATTTGTTGGGGATTTGTTGGAGTCAGAATTTTGGTGAAATGAACAGATTATCACGAATACAAGATTACACTTATCGCTGCGGAGAGAGCTTTCTTTGGCTGAATAAAAGCATCTTGTGGCACGCAGATCACGTTCACAAGTATATATATATATGTATATATATATATATATGCATACATACATTTATATATACATATATATATATATATATATATATATACATATATACATACATATATGTATATTGATAAGTATTTTTGACAAAACATTTGGATGATGGAAAACATAAACACAGGGGAAGGCACGGAACCCTAAACACTCTAACGTTTCGTTCGCGTAGAACTTCTTCAGAAGTTCTACGCGAACGAAACGTTACAGTGTTTAGGGTTTCGTGCATACCCTGTGTTTATGTTCTCCATCATCCAAATACATACATATATATACTTATACATACATATACATATAAATACATACATATACATACATACATATACATATTGAAGACAAATTATCGTGCTATTGGTCCTACAGGTAGAATGTCATTTGTTTCCTCTGAGAATGAAGTAAATTCTATGAAGCGAATTGGAAGGCGTATGACTGGGAAGTAGATATAAGCAGAGAAAGTGAGTAGAATGTGGAGGAAAGGGAAGAACAGATGAAGAAAAGTTGAGGACGTTTGGGGAATGGAGGACACAGAGGCAAACAAATGTGAAGAAAGAGCTTCGTTTTCGTCCTGTACATCGACACGACTAATTGGGTTTTGCTAAGCCTCGTTCTAGAATAGTATACTCACATTTCTGTATCCCTGTGGAGAAAGATGCTTATACACGAGAAGTCCTCACCAGAAGAGTCGCTGTAGACGTCTCCTAGACACTACGAACCGGAGAGGTTCACTCTCTCCGTATCCAGGACTTGTGTATCTATAAACCTGTCCTCTCGGAAACTTCCAATTTTTCGTAATGTCCGCACGCAATCCCTTTTCCATAAACAATGTCCGTTACGATCACTGCGTTCATCTCGCCTTGGAAATTCACTAGATTAATCTCGGGATCTATAACCTTCACTGTATCTACGGTAGGTGCACTGTATACCTCTAGGCAGTATCTTGTGTCCGCGTGACCAATAACGTTTCCTGTAATTGTCCAATCGGCTATTATATACTCCCGTGTATAGACCGCATCCATCATCGTACTACCTACAACCATTATTGCATTTACTGTAATGGGGGAGTTGATTTAGGGGAGGTCGCTTTATGACGAAGCAGTTTGGGTAAACCATGGCAAAATGTTATCCAGAATAGTGACGATTTTGATACTCAGTTTGGATGCCTCCAGACAATTTTATTCAGCTGAAAGGGACAGACCTTAAAAAATGAGAGATCAGGACAGTGTAGTCCATCCTTCATTTTAGATTAAATTTATCTTGTGAGTTTGTGAACCTTGTGAAAATAAAAACTACTTTATACCTCACATATGGTACAAAAGAACTACGTTGTTTTAAAGATATATTAACACAGAAATGCGGAGGAATTTTCTTGCAAGTTGACCTTGAATAAAAAAAAAAGCGGTTATTAAGAAAGTCAAAGCCACAAAGTGATGTGGCAGAGGAACTACAGTTCTGCTTCGTGAAAAGAGAGAGTAGAGTGAATCAGCTGTCTCCATTCAAATAAAGGAAAAACAAAGAAAAGAAAGCACAGACAATACAATGGGATCACCACGTTATTTATGGACCTGAGGAAGGCTTGAGGCATGGTCGTTAGTGATGTGTAGCGCAATATACCACGTGGATACATAGGTTGAGTGAGAGGTTGTTCATGGTTACAAGTAAGGATGAGGTTGACGAGGGGAAGGTTGCAGCAGGTGTCAAATTTTTTTTTTTTTTTTTTTTTTTTTTTTTTGTCAGGAGGTTGTATCACGTGGAACAAGAAGAGCGAGCTCTTCTGGCACAGTTACAATATATACAAACGTACGAAAACAAATTTATTTGTCCCAAGAACCACCAATGAACAAGTTCTTTGCCAAGAACTTGCGGGATTTAAATTTTCTGGTTGGTAACACGACCTGGATGGATAGACGAGAAGCCACGACAATTCTAGTTCTGTGGTCAAATAAAAAATGAGTATCATTTTTCTTAGATGCATTCCGTAATTCCTGTGCCCAGAATACTGAAGCCACTTGGCCCGAGAAATTACTCGGCTGTAGAATTTAACATTTCTAATTATGTGAATGTGATATTATCCCCTGGTAATTAATATAGAAATGTTACTCTTAATGATGATTTTCTTTTTTTCAGACAAAACACTTCCCAGTAGGGATATAACTAACCTTGGCTAGATTTACTTCATAGAAATATATATTACTGAAAGAATGATATTTGAAAGAGGACGGGAAAAGGAAGGAGTTGAAAGAGGAGAATGAAGAGGAAGAGGAGGAGGGAGGGAAAAGAGCGAGAAGGAATAACAGGAGGAAAAAGGAAAAAAGAGGACAAGAAGGATGAGGACAATGAAGAGGAAAAACTACCTCCATAAAACTATCTCGATTTAATGATCATTGTGAAGAACAAAGGAACATTCGGAGATCTTGTTCTTAGCACCTGGTGATTCTATTAAGGTGAGGAAAGCCCCTGGTCCATAAATATATCACCTTTGCCTAATGTACTCGGGATCCCAGGAGAAGAAATCGTCACCAGCAGTTGTGGGTTTCAAACCCAGGGTAGGCGACGTACCAAGCAAGATTACTCGTAAACCAATAGGCCACACGATACATGAAAGAGTTAGGCCCCTTTCACACTAGGCAACTAGTGACCGTCACTAGTGGCGGTCACTAGTTGCCTAGTGTGAAAGTCTCGGGCAACTGCAAGCAACCAGTGACTGTCACCGAGTTGTGGAATCCTTTCTCATCATCTCATTACTCGAAAGAATGGCGTCAGTGGAGGAGGTGCTTCTGTTGGCTTTGCTGGTCAAGAAAAAGAGACGGTCGGTGACGGCAACTGCCAGTGACGGTCACTTGTTACGGAGACGGGCAACAGCCACAGCCTGTTGTGCAACCGGACAACCGCAGTGACTTAGTGTGAAAGGCTCAACTTAAAATAAGGGTAGGCAAGTAGTGACCGTCACCAGTGACGGTCACTAGTTGCCTAGTGTGAAAGGGGCTTTACAGACATCATTTCCAAAGACTGGAAAACCGGAGGCTCACAACAGTTGGATCAATCTTTGGGACCTCCCATAGATCTTTCTGGAAACAAACGTTACCCCTTGTCTGTGTGAATCTCTTTCCCTGTCATCGGCCTATGGGAAGAGAGGAGAAGTTGCGGGTGGGTCAAGAGCTTTAACAAGGGGGATACAGTCAAGGTCATCATATTAAGACAACAGGGCAAGACTCGTAGTAATGGACTTAAATTTGACATATATATATATATATATTTAAGAAAAAGGCATGAACCGGTTTGCCAACAGAGTTATTAACGATTTGATTAGACTAAGTGATCATGTATTGAGCGTTGAAATAATTGTTTATTTTAAGAGAAGAATAGATAACTTTATGGATAGGGAGGGAAGGTGGTAAGGGACATGGAACTGCCTAGTGTAGACCTGATGGTCCCTTGTATTCTTCTTCATTCATGTTCTTAAGATGGATGAAACAAAGTCAGAATTTATAGACAGTGAGATTTTGGGCCTCATATAGGAACCGAACGTCAACCCCTCGGGATCGCACCTCCAAATGGACTTTTAAGAGGGGTGAAAGGGAGATGATTCTCTCTGACGTCCGTCTCTCAGGACTATCGCTTGCACTTGGCCATCGTTAGTCTCACATTAAAGTGTTAACAGCTAATAAATGGGATTTCCTAGTTCACCCCTATGAATAGCTAACACCTGTTTTAAGGGGATTATCTTGTTACTCCGCCAAGTCCTCTTATGCAACCAAGATTCGAGTTTTTGTCTCAGCTGGGTCTAGCTGAGATGCCAAACGACCATAGCGCACTGCGTGTACGGTTCGTGAGCTATCCTTGCAATGTTGTCAGAAGGGGTGAAATAAATGTTTCATTTTTATCGAAGAAGAATCCGCAACCAATTCACGTGGACAACTCCTCTCCTCCTCAACTTTTGTTTTCAAATTTAACAATCTTGTATATTCTATTTTGGCTGCCTCTAGGCGATTTCATTCATCTGAATAGACGAGATTCTTCAGTATCTAAATGGCTTATTGTAAATTCAAACGTTTAATCGGTCTGATATTCCAAGGGCACCTTGCGAACATGAAGGTTATCAACGCCAGTGATATGCTGTTTAATTACTTCACTTTGTGTGTGTGTGTGTGTGTGTGTGTGTGTGTGTGTGTGTGTGTGTGTGTGTGTGTGTGTGTGTGTGTGTGTGTGTGTGTGTGTGTGTGTGTGTGTGTGTGTGTGTGTGTGTGTGTGTGTGTGTGTGTGTGTGTGTGTGTCCCTGTTTGTGTATGTTTTTGTGTGTGTCTGTGAATGCGCACGTATGCGTTTGTGTGTGTGTGGCTATGTGTGTGTGTGTGTGTGTGTGTGTGTGTGTGTGTGTGTGTGTGTGTGTGTGTGTGTGTGTGTGTGTGAATTAGAGAGAGAGAGAGAGAGAGAGAGAGAGAGAGAGAGAGAGAGAGAGAGAGAGAGAGAGAGAGAGAGAACGAGAGCGAGAGAAAAGAGAGCGAGAGAGAGATGTGAGAAGAAGAAAGGCACAGATTGTTGCA
>NC_134782.1:26018541-26026041 GCF_046742065.1 Oratosquilla oratoria
TCCTATCTACACCCGTGGCATCCATTCCGTGTCATATGTCACTTTACTTTGGATCATTCACGCCAACAGAGTATTTTACCCTCGCCTAAAAAAAAAAAAACCGGGGTATTGGCAACATAAGTTTTATTCAGTGGAAATTCTAGCATCTTTACATACGTACTTGCCGACCTTAGAAATACAGCATTTTTTAATGATTAAAAAGAAATCTTCATATATAAGAGGAAGAGTTTTAGCTCCTTGAAACACTCCTTTGCCACCACTTTGACTTGTTTTCTTCATCAAGATACTGTCCTTGAGGACAGTATTCATAAAGTATATATATATATACATATATATATGTATATATACATTATATATATATATATATTATATATATATATATATATATAATAACTTCAGTAAAAAAGAGGTCAATATAATATACACACAAAATACAATCCTCTCCACTTCTGAATAATATAGTGTCTGATGTCGTCTTGGAATCAATAACTGGCATGTGTGGGTTACAGATTTACGATGAACATAAATGATCTACCACTTTCCACTCATTCTTATCGTAAATGAAGACAGCACCTGACGACAGCCCCTGTAGTACTTACAAGTGAAACCAAACTATACAACGTTTCATTATGTTCTCTTCTCTCCTCTCCTGACTCGGCAGGACTGTGAGATCCCGTCCCACCCATCCCCAGACTTGCTCAAGACATAGACTTCATGTTTACACACACCTACTTACTTATATTTACTCACGCCCCGAAACTACACGCTTTGGCAAAGCCTCAACCTGTGTGCTCAACCCGGTCCTCTACCTCCTCCTCCTCCTCTTCCTTCTCCTCATTCTACTCCTGTTCCTCGTTTTGAGAGTATGATTTAGTATTTTGTTGGCGAAAACAAGTGCTTCTAACCTTAAGAACAGTATCGACAAGGAGCGGTAAAATCAAAGCGGTGTTAAAGGAGACATTAAAGGAGTGCAGCAGGATGGAGTGATAACACCCTTTTTTGAAGGAGAGAGAGAGAGAGAGAGGAGAGAGGAGAGAGAGAGAAAGAGAGAGATAGATAGATAGAGAGATAGAGAGAAAGAGAGAGAGCGAGAGAGAGGAAACTATTCTCCAGTCAAAGAATACTACTCAGGTCAGTAGAGATGAGTCCAATTCCTGAGCGTAGTGTTGTTTTACGTATACATACATATTTACGAATACATACACATATAATTAAACATATACATGTACATATACATATACATGTACATGTACATACTGTATACATATAAATACACATACACATATACATATACATGTACATACTGTATACATATAATTACTCATAGACACATATATATACATACACATATACATATACATAAATATATCTACACACATACATATACATACACGAATATACACATACATATGGAACGATGACTTTCTGAACTACGTTAGAAGACGTTGCGCGGCATTTGATAAATTTGATGGATTAAGAGTCCTGCCATAAACCTCTTACGGTCCGCCAAGCTTAATTAATTGCTCCCCGCTGTCTCACTTAACATCGCTGAGCACTTCGGGGTCGTTTACCTGATCAGCTACGTCATCATGACGTAGTTTACTTGCAACCATTCCTCCCTTGACGTTATTTACAGATAGTGTCCCAAGTAGTAACATACGAATTTATTCACCAAAAGGACAACACTTAGGAGGAGCCATTTAAACAAAACAAAATTTATAAAGTGGGCCACAGAGTCAAGTTTCAGGAACGAAATCATACCGTCTGCTGCAAGGACGACGATGTGGAGCCTCTATTCTTTCTTAGGATTGTTTCGTTATTCATCTGTTCCGCGTGGTGCCAAAATCTACCGATTTTATTCCGGTCAGCAAAGCACTGTCAGCATTGTTGTATTACAGTTATGAAACTAAGTTTTACATTAGACTCCTGGTTCATTTACCATAGCTATTATATATATATATATATATATATATATATATATATATATATATATATATATATATATATATATATATATATATATATATATATAATATATATATACATATATATATATATATATATATATATATATATATATATATATATATATATATATATATATATATATACACGTAGATGAGAGAAAGAGCTTCCGTCAGAAAGTGATTAGTTGCAACCACGTTTCAACCTTCCTCCACGAGCCTGGGCAAATGGTAATCACCAGTAGTTGTTAGAGGTCATACCAAGATCCAGTTACTTACTAGACGTGAGACTGTAAACGGGAACCAGATTCATTAAATACAGAATAAGTCTAGAATGCAATGTATAAGATCAACTTATTAAAACGTAACCTAGTTCAACGAGTCCGCGGGTTTGCGTCACACAGTGTCATTCCAATTTCAACTCTTCATCTTCTTGGGATGATTTTGTTTTACTTTTTTACTGCCGTCATAGGATTTTATTAATCCACGGGTGGTCGGGGGTGAGAAGAGGTGGACAGCTGATGACTATCGATAAAGCCCGTCCTCGTAAGGAAAACCAGTCCGCCTTATACACATCATTGCAAAATCTATGAAGACCAAAGAATAAAAAGACATTCTACGCCAGGAGGCACTCAAGTATGACAAGAGCAGTTACCTGCATACTTGGACAACCAAGACAAGTCGTAGTCACCTACATGGGGACTCGAACCCGTGTCGACGCAGTTGCGAGCCAAGTTCGAAGCTCAAGTGTCCATGACGTCATATGAGGCGTGTCGGTGAGTAAAGAATCGCCCAAAACCGTCAACCATACCCAACGTGCTTGGATAGCCAAGGGGACGTGGCACCCATATGACTTGGCACTCGACCGAATGGTATTCTATGACGGCAAAATCTGTTCGGGACTTTTTCTTGCTACGATGACGCAACAAGAGAGACAGGTGGTGTTGAGAGCAGCTGGTGTGCCCGGCAGCTGGTGAGCTCGCTGTGATGAATGGTGAGGGCTGACAGTCAGCTCCAAGTGATGCAGTAGTATTTCTTGATTCCCGTAAGGTTCTTTCGAATAGCGTGTCAGACTCTAAGAAATAGGGTGCCAGTTTCTTAGAAAAAGGGTGCCAATCTCGGAAACAGGGTGCCAATCTCGGAAACAGGGTGCCAATCTCGGAGACAGGGTGCCAATCTCGGAAACAGGGTGCCAATCTCGGAGACAGGGTGTCAGTCTCTCGGAAACAGGGTGCCAATCTCGGAGACAGGGTGCCGATCTTGGAAACAGGGTGCCAATTTCGGGGACAGGGTGCCGATCTCGGAAACAGGGTGTCATTCTGTCTTAAACAGGGTGTCATTCTGTCTTAAACAGGGTGTCATTCTGTCTGAAACAGGGTGCAAAAAGAGAACCCTTGAGTTTCCGTACGTCGGGGCACCATGTAGGTATACAAAATAGAATGGCATTACGTAGGTGTGTCCCTTTTGCTATTGAAGGAAAACCATTCGGGTAAAACAAATCCTCTGTCGCCAGGCAGAAGAAAATAAGCGACACTCAGAGTGGAAAGGGCCAGTCGAGGCACCTTATTATTATTATTATTATTAAAAAAAAATCAATAAAATCACCTTATTTTAGGCAAAATAATACATATGTATAGGAAGCGATAGATATAGAGGAAACCAATCAAGGAACTCTACGAGTGTGTTCACCAGGATTTAAGATTAACGGGACAGTTTAACCAAAAAAGTCTTCGCAAAGTTGGTCAAAACGCACAAATACGTAAGCACCAGTCATGCGCATCCTGGCAACAGTTCTGGCGTCAGAGACGTTGCTATGGCAACGGGAGGGGAGGAGATGATAAAAGCGAAAGCCACTTAAGCAACACAAAAGAAAACAAACGGACCAAAATTGGAGCACAATGTCAACCGGTGACTCGGTGTCCGAGCACAGAAGGTAAAGGTGGCGGCTTTGGTTGTAGCTAGGCGCCTCCTGGTGTCAGTTTTTTTTTTTATCTTATTATCATTTATTATTAACTCTATGGAGGCGAGCCAAGATGGGGTTACGGGAGGAAGACGGGTGGCAGGGGGCTTCGGCAGCGAAACGGTGTGAACTCGTGACGTAAGCTAAACCAGCTGTTTTAACCCTTTTACTGCCATTAACAACGTGAACATTCTTCTTGTATGCCGCCAGGGGATTTCATTCAGCCGAGGGAGAGCACTCTGGACAGCAAAAACAGCATGGTAGTAATTTCACCCGTTATATAAAAAGTGACGTGCTAGGATTATTTCGATTATATTCTATATCTGGCTGGCCTCGTTTTTGTACATATCAAGAATATATACTTTCCTTCTTGATCAAAGTAGCAATTTGCTCAACATTAATAACAAAAATGTTATCCTCATTTTCAAATATTCATTCTTTTATGTCACCTATGTATCTTTTATGGCCGGGGCTCAGAAAGTACCAGAATAAATTAACAAATGTGCAACCGGTGAGGGTAAATGACAAGAAAAGTTGTGAATAGCTGGGCTGTCAGAGCTACTTTGAAATCCAAGTAAACACAGACGGAAGGCTCAGGTGAGTTATACGCTGCCGAAAGATTTAAACCCAAACGAGGAACATTGTACCCGAAGCATTAAGAGACAGGTCGAGAATTTGTTCCCCAAATTGTAAACATAATTTCACTCTACTCCACCTGTACGCACTATTTCCATTGTACAAAGTTACAGAGACATTAAATCTTAACACATAAAACTTCCACACAAAATTATTTTTTTTTAAAAGAACCAGGAACGAAACTCTAATATATGTTAGATATAAGAGGAGTTTTGGCAGGTTTTCACATACAAACCAGACTACAGCTACTTACATATCAGTGCAACAAAAAATATATTATCACATGCACGTGTATGTGTACGTGTGTGTGTGTGTGTGTGTGTGTGTGTGTGTGTGTGTGTGTGTGTGTGTGTGTGTGTGTGTGTCAGTGATTGAGTCCATGTGTATGTGTGTGTGAGAAGGAGTGAGTGTGTGTATGTGTGTGAGTTTTCTTATGTACGCGATGATGTAATATTTCAATCCAATTCTGCAATTAATTCTCAAACAAGAAAGGTTTGAAGAAGTTTTATATATATAATATGTATATGTTTTTTATCTTATTTTATCACATCTATTTTTCTACTCTCCATCTCCCCGTGGGTCATTCCCCTTTTCTTTAGTATTTAACTCTACAATCTTTTCAACTTATTCTCGATTCTAGTTTTGTTAAACTGGAAATTTGATTTTGTGTACGCCTGTGGTCAGACTGTTGTAGACGCTGGCTACATTTATAAGAACAATAAATAATCGTTTTATGATATTCAAAGTTGGTACTTCTTAATTTTTAGATCGATGTTTCAATAAAGGAAATCAATCATAGCAGTTTTTATTAATGTTAAACAATTGCTTATCAAAAACTTCTAATATCTGGCTATACATATTCTAATTATTATATATCTGTTTGTATGAAATTCGTTCTTTTCGCTTAGCTATAACCAGGAAGAATACTCCCCAAAAAGACTCCCAAGGTACCACTTAAGGACTTGTTGCTCTTGCCATACAATAATATAAATACAGAGTGCGGGGAGATCTAATAGAAGTGTTCAAGTGGATCAAAGATTACAAGGGTGAAGCAAACAAGGTCATCATAATAAAACAACAGGGCGGGACTCGCAGTAATGGGTATAAACTGGACAAATTTAGACTTAAGGAAATAGGCAAGAATTGGTTTACTACTAGGGTGGTCGATAAATGGAATAAACTTAGTAACCAGTAGTAAGCGCTGAAACTATCAGTTGTTTTAAGAAACGATTAGACAACTTTATGGATCGGGATGACAGGTGGTGATGGATACGGAACTGCCTAGTGCAGGCCTTATGGTCTCTTGCAGTCTCCTTTATGCTTATGTTCTCATGTTCTGATGTTCTTATGTAATTCTATTCTCAGTTATACTTATCATTCCCTTGTAGGGGTAGGCTATATAGACAAAAAAGAAAAAGTCAAAGAGTCCTTTATTGTATAAATTAGAACTATCTTATGTGTGGCCCGAGGCCGTATCTATACCGTATGTAAGCGAGGCACCTGTGCTGCATAATTACATTGGGTTGAGACGGGCCAGCCAGCCAGCCCGGAGGTAGCGCCAGGTCGCGCCGTCCACGTTGGGTGGAGCAAGGATACCGTGCTTAGGCGACCAACCCGCAGCACATAATTGCATTGGGTTGGACCATGGAAACCAGCCCGGAGGCAGCGTCAGGTAGCGCCGTCCACGTAATCTTAGGGAATTTGTACATAAACCCCTCCCCCCTCAAAGTTGCCTTGGATTCAGAGGGAGCCCCGCTCACGAGAAGTAGATGGGTTGAGTATCTCTGGCCTTGAACTAGGTTTATTTCATGCTGTTGGTGGAGACCCAGTCTAGCTTGCCGGAAATTGTGTTTTGGAGTCTTGTATTTCCATTCGAGGACGAGGTAGTGACCAGTGTAGGGTCGAGTGAGTGGTTGCGTGTGTGGGCCGGTCCTGATGAAGACATGCGTAAAGCTGTGGAGATCCTTTGGGAGGTATCCCTTGACCTTCTGGTTTGATGCAGCTCCTGCAGACCCTCTGGAGATTGCTGTGGAGGGAAGAATTCTACGGGCACGACAAGAGTCAGGTCTAAGATCATAACCACTAGAGACACGTTGAGTCGCCCTTGATGGTTGTCCGGAGACCAAAGAGTATCCACGGTGCTTTGTTGAAACGTGCCATAAAAGATACCTTGAGGGAGTGGTGGGTTCATTCGACCATGCCGTTGGCTGTAGGGTTGTCGATGGCAATGTGGTGGGTTATGATACCCGGGAATTCAGTGAGGGACAGCTAGACTGTGACCTGAAGCATGTTCCTCGGTCAGAGGTGATATGCTCTGGGAGGCTGAACTTGGCGATTCACCCCCACTCCACTGAGGAAGGTTGTGGTGCAGAACGAGGCAGTGGCGTCTATCATGGGGCTGGCCTCCAACCAGTGGGTCGATCTGTCGATGACGGTGAAGATGTAGCGGTGGTCTCTTTGACGAAAGGAGCGGGTGGATGACATTGACATGGATGTGTGCAAAGCGTCGTTGGTGTTGATGGAATGATCCGCTGCCTGACTCAGTGTGACGATGAATTTTGCTTTACTGGGAGGCGATGCAGGGTTTGGACCACTCCTGGAGATACTGTGCCAGATGAACTGCTTTTTCAGGAGCTTTACAGTGACGCGTCCTTAAGGGTGTGATAGGCCGTGTATCAAGTTGAACACCTGGAATAGGAAAGCAGCTGGAATCAAGGGTCGTGGGCGGGCAGTGCCGATGTCGCAGAGGAGGATGTTCAATGTCCAGTGGAACGTCCTGCAACTTAAGGGACGTAATGGATGTCATGTAGGCGAGTGTCTCATGACCCTCCCGTTGTTCTCTGGCAATAGTTTTGCAGTCAAGGCCAAGATGGGCTGTGTCGATGGTTATTCGGGAGATGACACCAGCGATAGGGTTCGTTGTTCCTGGGACTTGCATCA
>NC_134782.1:26031041-26048541 GCF_046742065.1 Oratosquilla oratoria
ACGATGCTACAAAAGGACTATACAAGTCCCCAAGCACACACTCCATGGCTACAGCGGACGTAGTCTGATTTTCATCGAACTTTCCCATTTGGACAAGCCCTCTGACAAGTTGTGTATTTTAAGACAGATTGAATTTTTAGAAGTTCTGCCAAGGTACTTGTAAAGTCCTTTTGTAGCATCGTTCATGTCTCAGTTTCTAGCGTCTTGGCTTCATGATTATGTACGTACATAACAGGGTTCGAATACCTTAGCAGAGTTTGTCGGAGAGCTAGCCTAAATGGAAAAGTTCGACGAAAATGTGACTACGTCTCCTGTAGCCATGGAGAGTGTGCTTGGGGACCTGCATAACCCTTTTGTAGCACTGTTCGTGGCTCAATTGCTAGCGTCTTGGCTTCGTGATTATGTACGCATTTGTCAGGGTTCGGGTCCTTTGGCAGAGCTTCTTATACATACATATACATACATATACATATATATATATATATATATATATATATATATATATATATATATAGATATATATAGATGTGTGTGTGTGTGTGTGTGTGTGTGTGTGTGTGTGTGTGTGTGTGTGTAATACACATGCATGGTAAGCCTTCAAATCAGTTGTGATCAATGTCCTTGGAAACAAAAGAACTTCAGAATACGTGTTCATTGTTCAAGAACTGATGCAAAGTTTTAGGGCTCTCGGAACACGTACGTAAAAATACATTTTCTAACATCGAATCTGAATTATTTTCCTGTTAACAGTGAAGATTACAGCAAAGGACGAGATGAAAGTCTCCATCAAGACATTCGCACTATGGACGATGGGACATAACATGTTAGCAGATTACTCTTGGTGTCTGAAACGTGAATTGCCTTGTGAAAAACACAAAGGAAAAAAAAATGGAATTTTTTTTTTCTTCCATATTGATGAATATTCTTGCATATCTCTAATATTATTTAAAATAATATTATAAATCTGATACTGAGTTATTATTGAAAAAAGTCAGCATATGAATGAAAACATTGTTTTAACAATCTTCGTTGAAATTCAATAATCTGAGCTGATTGACCAAAACCATTATCATTTTTAAATTCAGCATAACCAGATTACTTACACTCAGTAAAAAAAAATATGACTACAGAAAAAATAAAAGTACAGGCCTGTGTAATGAATATAATAATAATGATGATAAATTTTTGACTGATTGATTCGGTTTAACTCCCCCTATCAGAAGGCTAGGACGGTGATCCTTTCCAGAGGACTTTGTAGCGTATAATCTACTTAACCATCCCCTTGGTTCAACTTGCCGGTGGCAGTTCGAACCACCTTCACCTCGGCCTCCGCCGTAAGTCGCGAAGCCTTAAAACGCTCGGCCAGTGATCATCTATGATAATAATGACAATATTAGTAATAATAGTAATAATAATAACAATAGTAAGAGCTGTATAATACATATCATCTGTTGATAATAGTCGCCTCTCTCATATGTTTACCCATCTTTTCCATCGTCAATCCAGTCCTATCAACGAAAATGAAAAAGTACATTTATTTATCTAAGCAACGTAGAATTGGGCGTGTGAGTTCAATTGTGTCCAGGAAATGTCTTTTATCTTGGTCTCATAATGACAGTTTGATTTGCTTGTTAATCACCTGCAAAAACGCTGGTCCATTACTCGTTTAATGAGTGTCGACAAAATTCCCGATTTCTTCTCAACGCTAGATAATTTGGCAGGAGGGGAACGCTGTGCCGTCTGATAGTAAAGAAAACGGGCCATTCTCGCGGAGAGGCTCGTGAACTAAGCCAATTTCGGGACCGCAGGTCGCCGACCAACCAGAAGTCATGAGAAACTAAACACCCTCGAAGCTACCCAAGTTACTCTCTCTCCTCGTTCTCTCTCTCTCTCCCGTTCGCTCTCTCTCTCTCTATCTCTCTCTCTCTACCCAAGTTACTCTCTCTCCTCGTTCTCTCTCTCTCTCCCGTTCGCTCTCTCTCTCTATATATCTGTATCTATCTATCTATCTATCTCTCTATCTCTCTCTCTCTCTCCCTTCCATTCTTTCCTTACACTGTTTAAAATAAAACATAAATGCAGGCAAACCACAAACATATAGAATAAGGGCACAGAAATGCACACTATACATTTATTCATAATGATGCACCCGCTAAACAGCCATACACGCACTCCCACATCCAGCAAATATGCAAACACCCCAAAGACATTCTAAACCCAGTTCAGATTAAAACAAAATACCAAAACGTGAAAAAAAAATACTGAAGCCTGAAAGTTATGTGATGGTGTTAGAAAAACTCGAGAGCTCAGAAGTGGAGCCGGGTGGAGGAAGAAGGGCGTGGAGCGATAAGATGGAGGAGGCGAGAAGGCCAGGGGCTTAGAAACGGGCGTGTGTTCCACCCAGCGATAACGTGATTCCAGGGTCAAAGGGTTCCAGGGTTCCAGGGTCTCGGGGTGTCTAGGAAGCATACATTCAGGGCCTCATATATTCAGGAATACAGGATAAAAGAAATAAACTAATTAATACATAAATAAATAAATAAATAAATAAAGATAGCCAGGAAGCCAGGAAAAAAAAAATGTTAAGGATCCAGTATTTCAAAATTCCAGGAATTCAAGAATCCAGGTATCCTGGAATACAGAAGAACAAGGTTCCAGAGAACGGGGGGAACAATGGAACGAGGAAGGCAGGGTGTCAGTTACCAGGATACCTAATCACTAAGGTACCAGGTTACCAGGGTGTCATTTTGAAGATACGAGTCGTGTTAGCCGACTGCGGATGCAGAGGATGAGTTTTTTCAGATAAAGAGGAATGAGCTTGGATATCAAAGGATTTAAGTGGCGGCTGGCTGGAGCGGAACAGGACGGAAAGGATATGAGGCTGAAAGAAACCAAAGTACGGGTTAAGGCTGGAAGGAGATTTGGATGGTGGAAGAAGAGGAGGAAGAGCAAGAGGAGTGGAACAGAGAAGAGGAGGAAGATGAAGAGGAATAGGAGGAGGAGGAGGAGGAGGAGGAGGAGGAAGAGGAGGAAGAGCAAAAGGAGTGGAACAGAGAAGAGGAGGAAGATGAAGAGGAATAGGAGGAGGAGGAGGAGGAGTAGGAGCAAGAGAAGTGGAACAGAAAAGAGGTGGAAGATGAAGAGGAGGAGGAGGAGGAGGAGGAGGAGGAGGAGGAGGAGGAATAGGAGAAGAAGAAGAGGAGTAGGAGGAAGAGGAGGAAGTGGAAAAAGTAGAAAGTGGGGATGAAGAAAAAGGGGGAAAGGAAGAAAGAAGAGTTGGTCAAAAGAGAGGAAGAGGAGTAGGAAGATGTAGAGGAAAATGAAAATGAAAGGAAGAGGAGAAAAATGAGGAAGAGTAAGAGAAGGAGGTAGAGGAGTAATAAGAAGATGAAGAGAAGAGGAGAAAGATGAAGATGAGGAGGAAGAGAAGGAGAAAAAGAAGGAAGAATAATTTTAAGAGGTAATGAGGAAGAGTTGGAAGATGAGTGAGAGGAGAAAGAGGAAGAAGAGGAAGAAGAGGGAGAGGAGGAAGGGGGAAAAAGAGGAATAGGGAGCGAATGAGGATAAGGAAAATTAAAATAAGTATGAGGAGCAATTAGATAAAGATGAGAAGTGATAGAAAAAAGAAGCAAGAAAACGAGAGAGAAAGAGTGGCTGGAAGAGAGAAGAGAAAAAAGAGAGGAGGATGGAGAGTAGAAAAGGTAAAGGAGGAGGAAGAAGATGAATTGGAGGGAGAAAAGGAAGAAGGAGAGAAATAGAAATATGATGAAAATGAGGAGTAGTAGGATAGAATAAGGATAAATAGGATTATCATGAAGAGGAAAATAATAGGATAAGAAAGAATAGCAGGAAGACCATGAGAAGAAGTAGGAGTAGAGGCAACAGGAAGAACTGAAAAAGGAGGACAAGAGGAAGGAAGAAGAAGATGTGGACATGAAGGAAAACGAAGATTAGATCGAGGATGATGATGAAGAAGCAGAAAAGGAGTAGAAAAAACGAGGAGAAGGAGGAGGTAAATGAGAGAGTTGAAGAGAAAAAGAAAAAAAGAAGAGATATTAGTAAGAGATGGAAGAGAAAAAGGATAAGGAAATATATGAGGAGGAGGATAAGAAGGAGAGAATTGAGTAGAAAGAGGAAGAAGCGAGAGAGAAAGAGAAAGACAATACTGAAGGGAAAAGGGAAGAAAGGAAAGGAGAGGAAGAAGAGGTAGAGGAAAAGGAGGAAGAGGAAGAGGAGCATGAGGTAAAGGAATAGAAGGAGGAGGAGGAAATGGGAGAAATGGAGAAAGGAGTTGAATAAATGTGGAGTAAAAGGGGGAGAAAAGTCCTATCGGGAGGAACTCGAAACATGAAGTGACGCACGAGATGCAACATGGAGAGGCGGGGGAGCAGCGTGGCCTGGCACGCTGTAGCATAACGCAGCGCGGTTCTTGAAGGCCAAATCCTACGCAGGGAGTCTCCTCTGGAGTCCCACTCGAATACCACATTAGCGCCAACGAAAGAGATTCATAATGCCTGAAGTGTCTACTCAGGCGGGTCGGAAGGCGGGAGGCTCACACGTAATGGGACACAAACACAACTCAAAGAAGTCTTCCCATTCTGGTAAATATGCCTCAGATTATGCTGTTTCTACTGAGGGTTGTCGACGTAGCCTACCCAGACGCTTTATACATGATGTGGATATAAACATAAGCTTCAATGTACGCCTGCTGCTAATCCTGTGTTACAAAGGATTACAAAGGCGGAGCATGCCGACAGGAGACCTTTTGGTCCATATCTAGGTCGGATGCGAAAAAAAGCATAATAATAATAAAATAATAAATAAAAACTATAATAATGTAAATAACAAATAAAATACATAAATAAATGCATAGGTATAGTTTCTGATATATAAGTGAATGGCCGAGTGAGAGAACATTTGGAAAAGGAAATTTATATGTTAAAGTCCTCGCCTACGCGTAGTTAATTCTGTGTCTGGTGGGATGTAAATATAGTATTACTAAAGGTTCTTGCTTTGGATAGTCTGTTATTCTGAATAGACACCATAATAGTTTATATAGAGGGGAAGAAATAGAAAATAGTAACGAATGCACTTCAACTGATCAATCAATCTAATCCTTCCCTTGGAAATTTTATCATCTCAAAGTTTGGAGAAATAATGTACTTCATTTTTTTTTTTACATCGTTAGCCTACGGGTTGTATCTAATAATATTCTTACCGTATTATATTAAGAAAACCTTCTTTGCTTGTCTATTCTCCCACATTCTATTGATATGCCCAAACCATTTAGCAAGAATCTGTTCATCTTCAATTGGACAGCTCGACCATTTTCATCAGTAACTCAGTTGTCACAACCCAATAACACTGAATCCTTCTTCCATAATCTTACTACATAACTACTTTTCGTACCTGATCTAGTTTCTTTATTCGAAATACATTTCTCAAGAAGTCTTCCTTCCATCTCATCATTTTTAACTATCATCTTAATTACTGTTTTCACAGCTCGCTTCCTTACACCAGTCTCATCAAAACCTAATCTCTATCTGCTACGTTATTTGTGCCACACCCACCGTTTTCTGTATTACCAAACAAAACCACCTTGCGACAACCACAGCAAAGCTTATATGTATAACCACGGGAGTAAAACGGAACTATCGCTAAATATAACATTAAGGAAGATATGTATTGAGAACTGTAATGAGGATATATTCATCTTCTATATCAAGAGACAAAAATATATTGAGAGAAAGCGAGAAAGAGAAAGAGAAAGAGAGAGAGAGAGAGAGAGAGAGAGAGAGAGAGAGAGAAAGAGAGAGGGAGAGAGAGAGAGAGAGACAGATAGAAGGACAGACTGACAGAAAGAAGGAGAGAGACAACTTAGTCTGGATTCTGAAGTCAAGGTGAAAAATGTCCCAAGATATTATGACGATTTGTCGAAACAAGGATGGGTGGCTGGACAGAGTGTCGAGACAGTTGGATATGGGGACAAAGGAGAACATGGAAGCGACGGTTCATAAGACAGTTGCGTAAAGGGAAACGGTTAGAGAGATGTACTGGATTTGGGAGACGTCTGCGGTTCCCGCGCTTGAGCGTGTCAGGAATTAGCCTGTAGCCAGGGTTGGTCGTCGAGGTGGAAGCTCTGAGCCGAGTAAACTCGTGTTGCGGTTGGGAGAAATGTGTACAAGAAGGGGTGCCGCAGTCCACCGGCGGAAAGTTATACTTTAGAGGCAATACAATATTAATACATAAGCAAACAAATAGATAAGTAAATGAAAGGAGACAGTATGAAAATTATAGATAAATAAGTAGATAGATAGATAAATAAACAGATAAAGAGATAAAAAATAGATAAACAAATGAATAGATAAATAGATAAGTAGATATATAGATAAATAAACACATACATGAATAAGTAAATAGATAAATGATTGAATAAATGAATACATCAAAAATAGATCAATAAATTAATCATCAAAAGAATGAATAAATAAATAGATAATTAGATAAATAGATAAATGATTTAATTAATAAACAAATATATCAATAAATAAATGAATAAATAAATAAATGAATGAAAAATAAATAACTGAATAGGTCAATAGAAAAATAAATAGATAAATCAATGAATGAGTACATAACAAATAAACAAATAAGAAAAAAAAAGGACAAATGTATTTACAAGAGCATACCAACACCATAAGTCCTTTTCTCTCTTATAAGGGAAGTAGCCAGTTACCCTTCACCAATCCCGCACTCATCCAGCACTCATTGGTGTTTCCTTTTATCTCAACTTTTTTGTGAATAAAGAGCCATCCTTGACCCGGATCACAAGCAACTTATCAAGACAGTTCCCCCACAGCACGACCCAACATCCGACACTCGTTTAACTTTACCGTTTCATTACAAAGTGACCCTCTATACAGCCCCACCCACGAAAATACAGACCAGACAAAAAAAAAAAAAAAAAAAAAAAAAAAAAAAAAAAAAAAAAAAAATCGGACCGCTTCAATTTATCATCCATTCCATTATCACCCACGATCCACTCATACCTATCTTTTGCCCTCTTCTTTTCATGCTCAACAGGCATTCACCTCTTACCCGGGCCCCTCTTCTCCCCAACTATCCATCTCATTCTCGGTCTTCCCCTTACTTTCACTCTATCCACCTCTGCCACCCACATTAATTTACTAGTCTTTCTTCACTCATTTCTCTATATACCAAAACTATCACAGTAAGTCCCTCTTCTCCCCATCTATCCATCCCATTCTCGGTCTTCCCTGAAGTTCACCACATCCACCTCTGCTACCCACATTAATTTTGCTAGTCTTTCTTCATTCATTTCTCCATATACCAAAACCATCACACTATTTCTATTTATCAACCCACGCCCTCCGCCTCACCTCCTCGTTTTTTAATTTCTCACTCTATCAATCTCCCTAGCCCCCACTGTGCTTCTGGTATACCACATCGTAAATGATGTACAGACGCAAAAGAAAAATGTGAAGAAGGCTGCAAATCCTTCATTCTAATCACATTTACAGGGTATGTAACAAGATCGGGAGCCATGGCAGTCTGGCAGAAGGTCAACGTCTTTTTCTTTTTCTATTCTCGAGTGTGAGGGGCGCGTCTCCAAGTTACAAAAATGAGAAAGAAAGAAAATTAGACACGACAAGGAATAAGAAGATACGAGAGGGAAGAAGGGAGGAAGAGAGAGAAGGAGAGAGATATAGATAGATGGATAGAAAGATAGATAGATAGATAGAGAGAGAGAGAGAAAGAGAGAGAGAGAGAGAAAGAGAGAGAGAGACAGAGAGGGAGAGAGGGAGACATAGACAGAGAGACGTAGACAGAGAGTGAGTGAGTGTGTGTGTGTGTGTGTGTGTGTGTGTGTGTGTGTGTGTGTGTGTGTGTGTGAGAGAGAGAGAGAGAGAGAGAGAGAGAGAGAGAGAGAGAGAGAGAGAGAGAGAGAGAGAGAGAGAGAGAGAGAGAGAGAGAGAGAGAGAGGGGAGAGAGAGGGAGAGAGAGAGAGAGAGAGAGAGAGAGAGAGAGAGAGAGAGAGAGAGAGAGAGAGAGAGAGAGAGAGAGAGAGAGAGAGAGAGAGAGAGAGAGAGAGAAGGGGGGAGAAGTAGAGAGGGGTCCTAGCATACGAAAACGAAAAGGGTGAATTTGGCATAAAATCAACTTTTGTGTGAAGTGGCAAGCGGAAGGACAAACGTAATGAGAAAAAGAAAGTAGAAGACACAGTATAAAGCAATACATGTATTATCCAATGGGCATTGGACTACTAATTACTCACAACGCCTTTGTTTGGGATTATTGCATGATATTCGTGTGTTAAACACTTCAACATCTAATCTGAATAATCCTCTAAAACAGTTAATCATTTGTTGCCTCAAGCTTTACTGATTGTTAACGCGCAACCGTAGCCCAATAGTAGTTGGCAACAGTCCTTGGATCTTCCCACAGATATCTCTGGGAATATACTTTGGATTCTTATGTCTGCGTTATGGTGTAGGGTTTTCTTCTAAGTCACCCACTGATAGTAGACTTAGGTGAGGAGTTGTCGCCGGTTGTCAAGTCTTCTTGTACTTAAAGGTGGAGGAAATGTAATCAAAGGTGACAAAGTTGACATTTGGCCCAGCCCCGGGGACCGAATGTCAGTCCCTTGAGGCTGCACCTTCTCATGGAAGTGAGGAAATTGAGGATTTGAAGATGAGAGCCGGGGAGATGATTCTCTTTGACATCCTCCTTTCAAGAACACTAAGTGTAGATACCCGTTCCCAGTCCCTCCACTAAAGCATTTTTCCGACTTTAAGGATTTTCTTCTGTCTAACGCCGATCAATTTTATTCAGCTTGGAGAGCCGCCACTACACGTTCGGGGTTGAAAACACGCTGTCCAATCACAGGTCAAGGCTAGGGAAAGGGGAGGACTTGCTCTGGCATAATTAGAGTAAATGAAGCGTAATTACAGTGCAGCTCTGCATGACAAAAGTTTTTAATTTCCATTTAATTATAAGTTTCCTTTTTCAGGTTTTAGCTTGTTTTTAACCTATATTCAGTGCTTCAGGAAAGAACAGGATTTTAAGAGTTGGCCATATTAAGCGGTGCCTTACTGTAGTTTTTGTAATTGGCTTTTTTGATACTTTTAGTTTAATGTATTATAATATCTTGCATTTTTGTTATTTTCCCCTCATTTCTGATACATGTTCTTTGGAGATGGGTACGATCCTTGTTTACACTCTAAATCACATGAATGACCTAATCAGATTATTATTTTCGTATCTTCTATACTTACTCTCATGCATGACCCTTTAGTGATTTGATCGTTATCGAATTCTTTCGTCTATTCATAAAAAGGAGAAATTAAAAGATAATGTCCTGGATGAAAAGACAAGCATATGGAGAGTAGAGAACAAAAGAAAAGAAAGAAGAGAAAGACGGACTGGGCAAGGGGGGGGGGCAGACAAAAAAATCGAAAAAGAGATGAGAGGGAACAAGTAAAGGTAATAATGCCGAATCTTTACCTTAAGAATGTTCAAATATGGAAGCTCCTGTTCTACAGAGTACTCAACCAACTGACAATAATCGTAGTTTACCTGGATATGTTGATTTAGAAATAGACCAAAAGGGCTTCGCCTACTGTCCTGAAGTTCTGGTCTGTAATTGAATATTGCAATGAGGTTCCCAAAGAATTTTTTTCAATTTAGAGTATCGTATTTTCTATTGGAAAACAAGTTGACCAATCAGATCTAAGTATTGGATAAGGGGTGGAGATATTACGACACTATCAAAACATAATGATGAAAATTATAATATATATAATGATCTCCTCTGTGAAAGTTGCACCAACTGATTAAGACCACGGTTTCTTGTGCTGTTTCCATAACCAAGAAAACGCGTTCCATAGTAAACTTTGTGCTAGTGCATTCTAAATCAAGGAAGGATTTTGGAAAAAAATTGTATAAATATGAAACTAATTACGATATATCAATTCATATCTCAAACAAATAATCCTGGCTGAAACTATCCTGACCAAAAAGAAAAGAAAAGAAAAGAAAAGAAAATAAGAGAAAAGAAGAAAAAAATAGAAAAAAATGAAAGGAATGAGAAGGGAGAAAAAGAGGAAAGGGAAAATGGCGGAATGAGAGAAAAAGGAGGAGAAAGAGGTGGAAGAGGACAAGGAAAATAAAGAGGAAGAAAAGAAAGAGGGGGAGGAAAAAGAGAAAGGAGGAGGAGGAGGAAGACGATGAGGAGGGAGAATAAAAGGGAGAGGGCGGAAAAAAAAAAGGTGAAGAGAATGTATCTGGTGGCATGTAGTTGCGACCAAACCATCCACATAGGTCCCCGTCGGGGCAGGCGACGGTAACTGCAGTGAATTGGAGAAGAGTGAGGGATTCGACACCACGGTGAGAAGGCTACGAGACCAGCACGCTCCAATTACATCACCAGCGCATATAAAAGGAGGAGGAGGAGAGGAGGAGGAGGAGGAGGAGGAGGAGGAGGAGAGGAGGAAGAGTAGCAGGAGGAGATGGAGGAGAAAATAAAGGAGGAGGAGGAAGAGGAGGAAAGGAAATAAAATGAGGAGGAGGAGGAGGAGAGGAGCAGGAGGAGGAGGAAGAGGAAGAGGAAGAACAGGAGGAGATGGAGGAGAGCAGGAAGAGAAAATAAAGGAGGAGGAGGAGGAGGAGGAAAAAAACGATGATGATGAGAAGGAGAGGAGCAGGAGGAGGAAGAGTAACAGGAAGAGATTGAGGAGAGTAGGAAGAGAAAAAAAAGGAGAAAAGAGAAAAAACGATGAGGAGGAGGAGGAGGAGAAGGAGGAGGAAGAGGAAGAGTTTCAGGAGGAGATGGAGGAGAGTAGGAAGAGAAAAAAAAGGAGGAGGAGGAGGAGGAGGAGGAGGAGGAAGAGGAGGAGGAAAAAACGACGATGAGGAGGAGGAGGAGAGGAGCAGGAGGAGGAAGAGGAAGAGTTTCAGGAGGAGATGAAGGAGAGTAGGAAGAGAAAAAAAGGAGGAGGAGGAGAGAAAAAGAAAAGAGGAGGAGGAAGAAGAGGAGGAGGAGGAGGAGGAGGAGGAGGAGGAGGAGGAGGAAAAAAACGACGATGAGGAGGAGGAGAGGAGAGGAGCAGGAGGAGAAGAGGAAGAGTTTCAGGAGGAGATGGAGGACAGTAGGAAGAGAAAAAAAGGAGGAGGAGGAGGAGGAAAGAGCAAAAGAAAAGAAGAGGAGGAAGAATATGAAGTGGAGAGTGAAAAGGAGGGACTTTAATTTATGTACCCCCAAACATGTTTCTTGAGCTTTACGAAGCCTCCAGACCTTAAAAAATGTTTAACTTTAGCGTTTTTTAAAATATCAAAAAGATTTTTACTCATTCGACTGACGTTACGCTCTATGATTGGGTAATGTAATCATATCCCTAGTAAGGACAATTTTTGTCCTTTCTAAAGCATCTCTTAGTGGAAAACATGCTGGCCAATCACAGGCCGAGATCGAGGAGAGGACAGGGACCAAGAATATATGAATGGAATGTATGGATTGTGTAGGACTGGATGGTGGACAATGCATGTGATACCTGAAACTGGAAGGAGATTACAAATCACAGGATTGCAATATAACAAACTTCACAAATGAATGGGGCATTGCAAAAATGATTTAAACCTTCCTTTTGGTGTCACCATCATATACCTGACTTATTCAATATATATATATATATATATATATATATATATATATATATATATATATATATATATATATATATATATATATTCATGTGTGTGTGTGTGTGTGTGTGTGTGTGTGTGTGTGTGTGTGTGCGTGTGTGTGTGTGCGCGTGTTTTCCAATGAGGTTCTGATTTGAGGCAAAATAAAGTCTAAATCTTAACGAAGTGACATATATATTTTTCACCATTCCAATCACTATATTCTCTAAATTGTATGCTTATTATAAGAGCTACCAGATATATATTACAGATTTCAACCTTATGAAGGTAAACCTTGCACCAATGTAATTTTGTTCTGGCTAACGCTAGACGAATTCATGTATCTGGATAGGGTCTTAGTTAACCGTTTACTACCTTGTAAAAAGATTGTGTCACGTCTGGGGGGGACTTAATCAGGAAAGAGAAACTTTCTGGTTTGAGACTCTTTTGGGCCACTTCCATGGCCCATTCTTCCCTGCGTGCAAACGCCCCCTGGCCTCTCTTCAGACTTCAACCGATCCCACTCGGCACGAAGAAGAAAGGAGATGAGGGAGATGACGTGAGAAGGATGAGGAAATGAGGCGAAAGGGATGAGGAAATGGGAGATGAGATATGAATTGAGAGCAAATGAGACTTTTCATCGGCAGGGGATGGTGCTTATTTCTGTGATGACAATACGACATCGGAGAGGCGAAATCATCGATGTTGTAGAGATTTGGGGAGAATGACAAAATGAAATCTCAGTAGAGGGTAAAAGTGTCCGGCGATTTTATTTTATTTTCTCTTTGTTTTTTTTTTTTTTTTTTTTTTTTTTTTTTTTTTTTTTAGAGATAATCTCTAATCGTAAAAGAACGCTGAGTGACTTGGCTCACATAAATCTCATTGAAATCCCTAGATATTCACTGCATAAGAGACAGAGATTTGGGGAGAATGACAGAATGAAATCTCAGTAGAGGGTAAAAGTGTCCGGCGATTGTATTTTATTTTCGCTTTCTTTTTCGGTAGAGATAATCTCTAATCGTATAAGAACGCTGAGTGACTTGGCTCACATAAATCTCATCGAAATCCCTAGATATTCACTGCATAAGAGATATAGAGATTTGGGGGGAATGACAGAATGAAATCGCAGTAGAGGGTAAAAGTGTCCAGCGATTTTATTTTATTTTCTCTTTGTTTTTCGTTAGAGATAATCTCTAATCGTAAAAGAACGCTGAGTGACTTGGTTCACAGAAATCTCATCGAAATCCCTAGATATTCACTGCATAAGATATATAGAGATTTGGGGATAATGACAAAATGAAATCTCAGAAGGTAAAAGTGTCCTGCGATTTTATTTAATCTTGTCCTTTTTTTTTTTTTCTTTTAGAGATAAATTTCTAAACGGAAAAGAATGCTGAGTGACTTGATTCACAGAAATCTCATTGAAATCCCTAGATATTCACTGCATAAGAGATATAGAGATTTGGGGAGAATGACAAAATGAAATCTCAGTAGAAGGTAAAAGTGTCCGGCGATTTTATTTTATTTTCTCTTTGTTTTTCATTAGAGATAATCTCTAATCGTAAAAGAACGCTGTGAAACTTGGTTCACAGAAATCTCATTGAAATCCCTAGATATTCACTGCATAAGATATTTAGAGATTTGGGGATAGTGACAAAATGAAATCTCAGTAGAAGGTAAAAGTGTCCTGCGATTTTATTAAATCTTGTCCTTTTTTTCTTTTCTTCTAGAGATAAATTTCTAAACGGAAAAGAATGCTGAGTGACTTGATTCACAGAAATCTCATTGAAATCCCTAGATATTCACTGCATAAGAGATATAGAGATTTGGGGAGGATGACACAATGAAATCTCAGTAGAAGGTAAAAGTCTCCGGCGATTGTATTTTATTTTCTCTTTCTTTTTCGGTAGAGATAATCTCTAATCGTAAAAGAATGCCGAGTGACTTCATTCACATAAATCTCATCGAAATCCCTAGATATTCACTGCATAAGAGATATAGAGATTTGGGGAGAATGACAGGATGAAATCTCAGTAGAAGGAAAAAGTGTCCTGTGATTTGATTTTATTTTTTCTTTGTTTTTCTTTTAGATATAATCTCTAATCCTAAAAGAAAGCTGAGTGACTTGGTTCACAGAAATCTCATTGAAATCCCTAGATATTCACTGCATAAGAGATATAGAGATTTGGGGAGAATGACAAAATGAAATCTCAGTAGAAGGGAAAAGTGTCCGGCGATTTTATTTTATTTTCTCTTTGTTTTTCGTTAGAGATAATCTCTAATCGTAAAAGAACGCTGAGTGACTTGGCTCACATAAATCTCATCGAAATCCCTAGATATTCACTGCATAAGAGATATAGAGATTTGGGGGGAATGACAGAATGAAATCGCAGTAGAGGGTAAAAGTGTCCAGCGATTTTATTTTATTTTCTCTTTCTTTTTCGGTAGAGATAAATCTCTAATCGTAAAAGAATGCTGAGTGACTTGGTTCACAGAAATCTCATTGAAATCCCTAGATATTCACTGCATAAGAGATATAGACAATATTTCATACAAAGAAGCAGAGGGGATGTACAGATACGAGAATGCAAGCAAGATGAGAGAGTGGATGAGGTGAGGAGATGAGATAAGAGAGCAGATGAAACTAGGAAGATAAGAAAGAGGTGAAATGAGGGGTCATAAGTTGAGTTGAGAGAAATTATACGAGATAAGATGAAGTACATGAGATGAGAGAAAAGAGGTGGGAGAAGAAGAAAAAAAGATGAGATGAGAGAGAGATTAGATGAGACATGATATAAGACGAGGCGGAAGATATGAAGTAAAAGATGAGAGAAATAAGAGAGGAGATAAGACGATGAAGAAGATGAGACGAGGCAAGAGAGGGGGGGAAGGAATCCTTCCAGGGTCTAAATGGGTTACAATGCTCCGTATTCCTTTGCAAAAGAGATCCTTCAACCCCGCATTGCAACCGACCCCTTGCAACACGCCAATGTGATACGAGACCTCCCACCACGGCTCGAGTCACAATAACACGAAATTCATTGCAAACGTTGCAGAGCCAATTACGTTCCTATTGGTCCTCGAAAGCCGCCGATTCCGCTCCACGGAATGCCAAGAGGCAATGAACTTCATCTGCATCAGAAAGCAGATAAGGCGGGGGGAACCGAAACATGGCTAATTGTTATCAGACACATGGAATCGCTATCTCTATTGACGAACGTTTGACACCAGTGTTTACAATGATTTGCAGGGGCTGGTGGAAAAGGAAAACTTGGTGGAAATATAAAATGATAAAGGATTGAAATAATAACAAATAGGTAATTAAATAGAAAACAAATCAGTAAAATGACAAATTCATATTTCACTAAATAAACAAATGACTGAATAAATAGATTGATAGATAAAAGAATTAATGAATAGATAGATAATTGAACAAATACATAAAATAATAAATAAACAAATAACTAAAATGAAAAAGCAAATACAGTAAATGAATACACACACACACACACACATATATATATATATATATATATATATATATATATATATATATAGATACATACATACATACATACATACATACATACATACATAGATTGATATGCAGTTAAACGAAAAAATTACTATTTAAAATGAATGATTAGATAAATAGATACGCAAAGAATTATAAAAGTAAGCAAATAAATAAACAAGAAAATATTTAGACAAACAAATATATAACGAATAAACAAAGGTAACTATATATATGAAAAGATAGAGAAATTGATAAGTAAATGATTGAAGCTCGCTTTAACAACTCTATACAATCTAATAGGAATAGGAATAATGATTGTGCGTGCCGACACACTAATGAAACACAAAGTATTGATTACGTTAATGAATACACACACACACATACACACACACAAACACACACACACACACACACACACATATACATAAACATACACAGACACAAATACGCCCAAGCACATACACGTACACACACATGTAGACACAAACACATACATGAACACACAACTTAATGGCGCAGTTGGTAGAGTTCCCGGATGCCACTGCGACGGTCCGGGATCGAATCCCGCCCAGGACTGAAATAATTTCGGTATCGCTGCGCTGCGTATCGTTACTCCAATTCTCGTGGGCGGGGAGTTTGGCGTGTGTGCGCGTGTAAGGTTACGGCTTCACCCAAACATCGGTCATATATGAGCTTTGAGCTCTCTTCTGGAAGGGAAATATCTGTCAATCACGATTCCAACACGTGATTCAAGACCATGATGAATCACACACACACACACACACACACACACACACACACACACACACACACACACACACACACACACACACACACACACAGTGTATTTTTTTGCACAATTACACAAATATACTCGAGCTGAATCGAGACGTTAAAAGCAACAGAAAAGCCGAAATCAGTAATAAATGCAGTGAAAGTGTACGCATTAACCAATGAAAACGAAGAAATAATAATGAATATCCTCTCCCCTTTCTGTGTAATATTTTTTTTTGCACAATCTGTAGTACCTTTTTGCTTAATGTTTTGAGAAAACAAAACATGTTTGTGTTATTGCTTTATATGGACACAAACAAAGGGCAGGGCAGAGATGAGGAACTTTTGGGCAAGTCTTCAGGACCCCAAATGGCAGCAACGGAAAGTAAAGCCATCCTGAAAGACAAGAATGTTTGAGGGTATTTGGTTTAGCATCGCGCCGGAAGAAACCCAGCGTAGCGAATGAAGGATCAGGTTGTAGCGCCGCAGGCGTGGGCGGGTGGGCGTGCCTAGCGTGGGTGTTGAAGGAGGGAGGGAAGGAGGAGAGAAGAGAAGGAGGAGGGATGGGGGATTCGCCTGCACAAGCACCAGAATAATCAGCGAGGGAAAACGGAGGAAAGTGGAGGGGAAGTGAAGGAACCTGGAGCAAATCACGACATAGCCCACTTGGGCAAGTGAAAGACACAGATAGATAGCCAAGCCACATTCGCTTTACACCCCAATCCCCACTCACTCTCACTCAATCATTCCCCCAACTTTCCCTCCCTCTTTCCCACATTCCCTCTATCCAACTCACTCCCTCTTTCCTCATTCACTCTCCTATACTCTCTTTTGCTCTCCTCGTCTCTCTTGCCCAGTGGTCGCTCTTTGTATGCGTTGTGTTCGATGAGTATCTGTGCGCATGTATGCGCATATCTGAGTTTGTAGGGATATGGAAGTGTGTGTGTGTGTGTGTGTGTGTGTGTGTGTGTGTGTGTGTGTGTGTGTGTGTGTGTGTGTGTGTGTGTGTGTGTGTGTGTGTGTGTGTGTGTGTGTGTGTGTGTGTGTGTGTGTGTGTGTGTGTGTGTGTGTGTGTGTGTGTGTGTGTGTGTGTGCGTGTATTGTGAGAACGCTCAAATATGTCAGCTTTGTTATGCGTATATTTGCACACCTGATCCATGATATATCAGAACTATTCAAATACATATTTCCCTGCTATTGCACTAATACGATGGTGTTTACAAAAAAGTATACAATAAAACGATTGCATGGAAAACACATTAAATACTCAGCAACGAATATATACCGATGCGATGTGGTAGACTCGACTGTACACAAGAGTTGGTAGATGATATGAAAGAGGTTAACGAAGTAGAGGTCAACGAGATAGAGGTTAACAGAACAGAGGTTAACGAGACAGGTGAGCATGACATGTTGATGTGACACAGGTCAATGAGATAAAGACTAACCTGACATGTGTTAATGTGATAGAAATTAACGAGAGAGAGATTAAAATAACGTAGCTTCACG
>NC_134782.1:26053541-26071041 GCF_046742065.1 Oratosquilla oratoria
AAGGAAGAGGAGAAAGAAGTGGAGGAGGAGGAAGAGGAGGAGGAGGAGAAAAAGGAGAAAGAGGAGGAGAAAGAGGAGGAGAAGGAAGAGGAGAAAGAAGTGGAGGAGGAGGAAGAGGAGGAGGAGGATAAAAAGGAGAAGGAACAGGAGTAAGAGGAAGAGGAGGAGGATAAGGAGGCGTTATGATGTGATCACATTTTCTCTTATCAATCAGTCCTCAATGCAATGACTTTTTTCTTCGACAGCTTTCTTTTAGTCATTGCCAATTGAACTTTTCATGTTAAATATCTTTTTATTATTATTCATTATATGTCAACCTCTCTTCTAAAACATGTATTTTTTCTGTGGCTTCCAAGACTCCATTTGTATAAGAAAAGAAAATTAAGAGAGAGAATAAATAAAAGACAGGTAGAAGAAACAGCTGATAAATGTCAAAAGCGAGATCTAATGGACGATTACGAAGCAGACGAGGAAACAATTAGTTACATGAAGAAGCGACCCTCGATATAGCATCAAGGGGAAGAGCAAAATCAAGTGACGATCCCAAAGGAAGAGAGAAAAAGAGGAGCCGGGGAAAGGGAAAAAAGAGTGGCGAGGGTGAAGAGGGAAAAATGAGAAAGGGAATTGCTCGTGTGAACAGGCGCGCCGCGGTCTGGGAAATCGCGATGGCGGCCGCGGCCGGGTGACACGTCCGTGGGCAGGTGTCAGGTCATCAGGGAAAAGGGGGGAAGGGGGGAAGGGGGAGGGGGGAAGGGGAGTAGAGTAGGGAGGGAGGTAGGAAAGGGGGAATGGGGAAGGAAAATGGGGAAGGGTGACGGGGGAAGAGGGAAGGGTGAAGGAGAGGAGGGAGGGAAGTAGGAAAGGGGGAAGGGGAGAGGGGGAAAGGGGAAGGGGGGAAGGGGGGAAGTGTGAAGGGGGGAGGGGGAAGGAGGAAGGGAAAAAGAGAGGAGGGAGGGAGGTAGGGGAGGGAGAGAGGGAAGGGGTAAGGAAAAGGGGTAAGGGGAATGAGAAGGAGGGATGCGGAGGTGGGAAGAGGAAGGGGAAAGAAGAGGGAAAAATAGAGACAGAATGGAGAGAAGAGAGGAAAGAAGAATGAGAAGGAGAAGAGTGAAGAGAGGGGCGAATGAGAGGAGAGAAGGGGATAAAATGAAGAAGGGTGAAGAAAAAGGTAGAAAGGGAGAGGGGAAGGAAAGGGAATCAGAAGAGGAGAAAGGGAAGTAGAAGGAGAGGGAAAGGAGACTGGGAAAGGAGAGGGGAAATAAGAATGGAAAGAAGAATAAGAAGGAGAAAGCGAAGGAGAGTAAGGAAAATTGGGGGAAAAGGAGAAAAACAAGGAGAGACGAAGGAAAAGGGAAAGGAAATTAATTGTGTGTGTGTGTGTGTGTGTGTGTGTGTGTGTGTGTGTGTGTGTGTGTGTGTGTGTGTGTGTGTGTGTGTGTGTGTGTGTGTGTGTGTGTGTGTGTGTGTGTGTGTGTGTGTGTGTGCGTACATCCAGTCGAAACCTTAAACCAACACTGAATATGTTTTAATGTAGTGATTGTCATATACGTTTTTCAATATGGCTGCCGCTAGTTGCCTTAATGCACGGCAAAGAATCTCTTTTCTCTATATGTATTAAAAAAATAGAAATAAAATGATAGAGGGATGTTAATAGCAGAAACGACCAAATAGAACGACAACAGTGTATGACGAAAGAGCCGATAGTAAACATGAATGGAAATTTGCAGGACAATCAAATACAAATAAACACATTCAGTTTCCATATAGTTTCGGAAACAAACAAAACAGAATAAAATAATTGATCAGGTGCGGGACCTCTCTTTTTTTTTTTTTTTTAAGCCATACTTGCTCAGAAGCCTCAACTTTGAGGTGGTCCGGAGGCAAATACTGACATGTGATCGTTCTAAATGTTTTTTGACAGAGTTCAAGAAGCTCTTCCCAGAACAAAAAGATTATATGTTAAAGTTATCCTCGCATAATCCAGTCACGGAGCAACAGGTGGCCGGAGCAGCTTTGATGGGCTGAAGATCGGGAGACGAAAGTTGGTAATGCTGTGGCGCAAAGAGAAAAGGATTGGGGGGGGCAGCATAAGTAATGTACTTCCTCTTCACCCTTCACCGACCACCCTTTCAATGTGTGGGGAGGAAGAGTGGGGAAGGGGAGGAAAGGGAGGAGTAGGAGGAAAAGGCGAAGAGGAGGAGTAGAAGGAGCAAGAGAAAGAGGAGGCGAAAGAGGAAGAGGAGAAAGAGGAAGAGGAGGAGGAGAGGGGAGGGGAGGGGAAGGGAGGAGTAGAAGGAGGAGGAAGACAAAGAGAAGGAGATAGAGGAAGAGGAGGAAGGGAAGGAGGAGGAAAAAGAGGAGGAGGAGGAGAAGGAGAATTTGTGGAGGTGGGGAAAGAGGATGAGGGAAAGGTAGAGGAGCAAGAGAAAGAGGAGGAGAAAGAGGAAGAGAGAGGAGGAGTGGGGAGGGGAGAGAAAGGAAGAATAGAAGGAAAAGACGAAGAGGAGGAGTGGAAGGAGGAGCAAGAGAAAGAGGAGGAGAAAGAGGAGGGGAGATAGAAGGAAAAGACGAAGAGGAGGAGTGGAAGGAGGAGTAGAAGGAGGAGCAAGAGAAAGAGGAGGAGAAAGAGGAAGAGAAGGAAGAAAAGGAGGAGTAGGAAGAGTTAGGGAAGGAAGACAAAAAGGACTAGGAGGAGGAGGAAGAGGAGGAGGAGAAGGAGGATTTGTGGAGGTGGGGAAAGAGAATGAGGGAAAGGCAGAGCATGGAGAGGATGCAGGATGGGAGTAAGAGGAGGTGGAAAATGAGGTAGAGGAAGAGGAGAGGAGAAAGAGGAGGAGGAAGAGGAAAAAGAGGAGGAGGAGGACTAGGAGTAGAAAGAGTAGGAGGAGTAGGAGTAGAAGAAGAGAAGGAAATCATTAGTAGACAAGGATGAGGATCAAGGTAAGTAGGAAGTGGATTATGAAAATAATGAGAATGAGAATAAAGTAAAGAAGGAAGAGATTGATAACGAGATGGATGATGAGGAGGATGAAGAGGAGGATGAAGAGAATAATTAAGACAAAGTTGAAGATATGTACGGACATGGAATGAAGAAAATTATGAAGATGAGAATGAAGAGAAGTGCGAACAGGAGGATGAGAATAAGGCTGAGGATGAAAATACAGAAGAAAGCGAGAAAATAAGGCTGCGGAGGACCAGCTGGCGTAGGAGGAGATGGGGGACGAGGAGAAAGAGGAGGAGAATGCTAATGAACAGAAGTAGGAGGAGGAGGAGAATGCTAAAGAACAGAAGTAGGAGGAGGAGGAGGAGGAGGAGTAGAAGGAGGAAGAGGAAAGCAAAACAAAGAAGGAAGAGGTATGAAGAGGAGGAGGAGGAAGAGGAGGAGGAGGAGGAAGAGGAGGAGGAGGAGGAGGAGGTAAAGAGCAAAGCAAAGAAGGAAGAGGTATGGGGAGGAGGAGGAGGAGGAGGAGGAGGAGGAGGAGGAGGAGAAGGAGGAGGAAGAGGAAAGCAAAACAAAGAAGGAAGAGGTATGAGGAGGAGGAGTAGGAGGAGAGCAAAACAAAGAAGGAGGAGATATGAGGAGGAAAAGGAGGCATGAGAAGAGAAGACGTGAGACAAAGCGAGGAGAAATTGACGAAGAAGAAATCTAAATGTAGCTGGAGATTCTAGAAGCTCGTGGTAGGGAGCGAGACGAAACGGACCAGGAAAGTTTGTGCTCAAAAATCAAGACTTGGTACACGGAAGAATTTTTCCGAGGTCCCTCATAATGTGGCTCCGAATTTCTTTGACTCGTTGAAGGGGGGAAGTGTGTGGAGTGGGTGGAAAAGGTGGACGAGGGCGTTGGAGAGAGAGAAAAGAGTGGAAGGGCCTGTTGGGAATTGAAGTTGAACCCAGACTGGAGGAGTAACGGTGATGGAAATGGACGGGCAATGATGGTGGATTGGACAGGGTGGATGTGACGGGAAGGGTGAGATGATGGTTGAAAGTTAAACGATGTTTAATTACAAAAAGAAGAAAATAGAGAAGAAATTCTCACAGACACATTCTTTTAAGAGAGAGGGAGAGAAGAGAAGAGAGAGAGAGAGAGAGAGAGAGAGAGAGAGAGAGAGAGAGAGAGAGAGAGAGAGAGAGAGAGAGAGGGGGGGGGCAGACAGACAGATAGACTGATAGACACAAACACACACACACACGCACGCAACCAAACAGACAGATAGGGGAGAGGAGAGAGAGAGAGAGAGAGAAAGAGAGAGAGAGAGAAAGAGAGAGAGAGAGAGAGAGAGAGAGAGGCAGACAGACAGATAGTTTGATAGACACAAACATACACATACACACACACACACACACACACACACACACACACACACACACACACACGCACGCACGAACGCACACAACCAAACAGATAGATAGGGGAGAGAAAGAGAAAGAGAGAGAGAGAGAAAGAGAGAGAGAGAGAGAAAGAGAAAAGAAAGACGGGGGCTGAAGTCACTCAAACACTCAAAGGATCGGCTCAGACGGCAACTCCTTCAATGAGGCGACGTACTTGTAGCCCTTTATTCTGGCGAACGACAGACCATTCTAATCAGCTGACGAGTCGTCCAAGGACAAAGGGAGGGGGTCCTCCACCGACCGTGACCCCATGTTCCTCCCAAGTCCACGGCACGGACGAGTAAACTCGTCTGGCATGAGACTGAGAAAGATCCACAAATGACGTCACTGAGTTGATGAGGTTGCATTAGCATGTCTGACCCTGAGAGTTGTTAAAGAGGATCGAGGTCGACGAAGCAGAATTGGATCTTGGCACAGATAAGGTCACGGTTTGATCGATGAAACCGAAGAAAAAGACGAAGAAGAAAAGGAAGGCGAGGAGGGAAGGGAAGGGAAAGGAGGAGAAGGGGTGGTGGAGGAAGGGGAGGAGGAGAAGGAGGAGGAGAAGGAGGAGGAGAAGGAGGAGGAGAAGGGGGAGGAGTAGGAGGAGGAGGAGGAGGTCGAGGAGGAGGAGGAGGAGGAGGTCGAGGAGGAGGAGGTCCAGGAGGAGGAGGTCCAGGAGGAGGATGTCGAGGAGGAGGATGTCGAGGAGGAGGAGGAGGTGGAGGGGGAGGAGAAGGAGCTCGAAAGGAAGAGGACTTTGGATGGAGGAGGAAGTGGAGGAGGAAGAAGTGGAGGAGGAGGAGGTGGAGGAGGAAGAGGAGGTCGAGGAGGCGAAGGAGGAGGTCGAGGAGGTCAAGGAGGAGGAGGAGGTCGAGGAGGAGGAGGAGGTCGAGGAGGAGGAGGAGGTCGAGGAGGAGGTCGAGGAGGAGGAGGAGGTCGAGGAGGAGGAGGAGGTCGAGGAGGAGGAGGTCGAGGAGGAGGAGGAGGTCGAGGAGGAGGAGGAGGAGGAGGAGGTCGAGGAGGAGGAGGAGGTCGAGGAGGAGGAGGAGGAGGAGGAGGAGGTCGAGGAGGAGGAGGAGGTCGAGGAGGAGGAGGAGGTCGAGGAGGAGGAGGAGGTCGAGGAGGAGGAGGAGGAGGGGGTCGAGGAGGAGGTCGAGGAGGTCGAGGAGGAGGAGGAGGAGGAGGAGGAGGAGGAGAAGGAGGAGGAGGAATGCTTGGAAGAATTGTGTCTCATCTCGTTTCAAGTGACACCGGCCTCGTTCGAATCCAACAAACAACGAATACCGTTACCTTGACAACCATTGTTGATATGAACGCGATGTACATTCCCTCTATTAAAGACATCAAAAAAGTTCGCAATCTAAATACAAAATGGTATGTCCGTGTGGGCCAACGGTGGCGTAATCGGAAATGGGCTGGTCTCACATTCGCTTAGTTCTGGGTTCGAATCCCGCACTCCTCTTCGTTTCCCAGCAGTGACTGTTACCTGCCCCAGCAGTCCTAGCATAAAGGTCAAGGGTGACGGCTTCGACCGTAGCACACGCTCCTTACCATCATTTCTAGGGCCGCAACAGAAAAAAAAGTACGAAGAGAATAGTGACTGAAGTTCAAGTGTCCGCGTATGAGAGGGGTTTTGCAATTCCCATTCCTTCTGTTGACGGCGAACGATATCAAAGGATTACAAAGGATCACAAAGGCGGAGCATGCCGACAGGAGACCTTTTGGTCCATATCAATGTCGGATGCGAAAAAATTATAATGATAGATAAATAAATAAAAACTATAATAAAGTAAATAATAATGAATACAATAAATGCATCGGTATAGTTAAATAATAAACAAACAGGTAAATAGCAAATAATAAACAAACAGGTAAATAGCAAATAAATTAATAATAAATAAAATAATAAATTCACAACTGTGGGAAAGATGACGAGGATTCGCCAAGTGGCCTCAACATTGAGAGTAAATTTGAGCACCAAGAAACACAAGTAACAAGGCTCTACTCACACTAGCGGTTTGAACCGCGGCGGTTTACTTACAGTGTAAGTCAATGGACGTGTTCACACATAACCGCAATATTTTTTCTTTGACAATGTGGCACCGCATGGCTTAAGAAGTGTAATCCGATTTCAGTACAGTTCCTCCCTGTATAGATTATTTTGAACGCAGATATTCCGTCTGCCCGAGAGTATGCAGTTGGAACATAATTTGGATCTTGACCGAGACTCCATCCAGAAGGAAGTTTCGAACATTTAGTGAATGAGATTCGTCAAACGCTTCCTATAATACAATCTTGTTATTCATAATCGGAAGTGGGGAGGGGGATGCCCAGTTCCCTGAAGAGGCGTGGAGGTTTACAAAAGAAATAAAAGACCAAAGGCTCGTTGGTTGTTGGTGGATGCTAGATTTACTTATTTGTTAATTTATCTATTTTGTTTATTTATTCATTTACCTATCTATTTATTTCTTTAGTTTGTTAGTTTTTCTCTTTTTTATTTCTTTACTTATTTATTCATTTATCAACTTATAAAATTATTTATATATTTGATTATTCATTCATTTATCTACTTATCTACTTAATTATCTACTTGTTTATCCATTTATTAATGTATTTATTTATATAATTACTTAACAATTTATTTATTTACTTACTTATTTATCTATTTGTTTATTATTATTTTTTTCATGGATGATTTGACTTTCTGCTGTCTGGGGAGTACCAATGCGTCTATGGACGTTTATGAGTTTTAACGTTGAAATTAAAAGTGTAATCCAGGGGTGGAGAACCTTTTTGTGCATGAAGGCCACCTTACAATTCATCGTCCCACATAGAGGCCGCACTGAACAAATAATTATTATAATAATAATAATTGTTATTATTATTATTATTATTTATTTATTTATTATTTTCATTATTATTTTTTTTTTTTTTCAATTATTTTAGCCCTTTTTAGGGGACGGTGTAAGTTTTCCACCCTAAAAATTCAGTTTAAAAATATCTTTTTTTTAATTTTAAAAATATACATATGTATAAAAATCGTTCCAATTTCTGGGAGTGACATCACTGAACACGGTAAACTTTGCTTTCGTCTATGTGTGTGGTGTATATTATAAGTTTCAGGTGTATAATGATTTTAGACTTAAAAAATATTCAAGATCTTAAAAAAAAAATAATATGTATATCAAAGGCCGTAGAAGGCCGCAGGTTCCCCACTTCTGGTGTAATCTATGCAAAACTCCGCCATACTAAAAGGGTTAGAGAGACAGAACAGTGCTGGGCAAATAACCAGACATGACAGACAATCAGAGTGGAATAGAAGTACAAATACGAGGAAGCCCCTCATTTCCACACAGTCACTCACAAGTTCGTGGGTGTCGGCGCGTGAATTTCTCACTCACCCTTTCTAAACGGTGAGTCGGTGTACATCCTCTTGAAAGATAACACACGAACAAATAGAAGAGAAATGGCGTGAGTAGACTGAAGGGGAGTCAGTACACGGACAAGTTTCCCAGGACCCAGAAAGGTTAGAAACTCGGATGAGAAACGTACACACAGGAGCTGTACAAACGTTGGAGAGAGAGAGACTTTACTATATGGAAATGTCAACACGACCACCTGGTGGAGGACGGCGGGGTCGTGTTGGGGGAAAGATTAGGTTAGCGGGTCAAGGGGAAGTGAGAGGGGAGAGAACGCTACTACCATTGACATCGCCACCAACATCACCAACATCAACAACAACGACAACGTGTTCTCCAGCACCAACATCACGATGACTAACACCACTATTAACACCACCACCATCACCACCAAATTCACCACCGCCACAATCACATCCAACACTACTATTAACATCACCAATATCATCATCATCATCCTCAACAACGACGACGACGACGAAAAACACAAAAATAATGACAATAAGCTCACGGACATTATTCTGCGTTGAGAAGAATTCATATTATCAATTCTTAGCAAAAGTCAATTGAGCAAATATTTGTATCATTTAAAAATACAAGATGAGAAACCCTTTGGTTTATCGTTCATTATAATTTTCTTTGCTGACAAAAAAAAAAAAAAAGAGCAAACTTAACAAGACGTGTAGCTACAAGCAAGTCCGTCACATCTGGAAAGAAGTCATCACTAAAAGCTGTAGAAATTCAGTCTAGTAATTCTAGTGAAAAGGGATTCTGAAAAAGCGAATTCCTAACACTTCGGAACACATTCTGATTCCTAGAAACGTTTCTAGATAAAAAAATAAAAAATAAAAAAAAACACTATCTCGAATAACAGCCGGAGGGTAACAGAAACATCGCAATCTGGTTTGAGGGTTTTAAAGTAAATAAACAGTTGCAGAGGACACGAGAGGTCAAGAATACATAAACGGGGAAAGAAGAAAAAGAAAAAAGAGAAAGAAGGAAGAGAGAAGAGAGAAAGAAGCATGGACGAGGAAGCGAAGGGATAATAAGGAGAGAGAAAAAGAGGGGAAGAGAAAGGAAGGGATAAGGAAAGAGAGGAAGTAGAGGAGATAGGAGGGGATGAGGAAGAAGGAAAGAGGGAGGTTAAAAGAGGGGAGGAAGAATGAGAAAAGAGAAGAAAGGAGGAAAAGGGGAAGGAATGGACGAAGGAGGGGAGGGGAAAACAGGGAAGGGAAAAGGAAAGGAGGAAAAGAAAGGAGAAGGGGAGGAGATGGAATGAGAAAAGGAAGGACGGGAAGATAAAGGAAGGGAGAAGAAAGGAGGAGAGGAAGAAGAAGGGGAAGAAGAGAGAGCAGAGGAAGAAGGAAAGGGAAGAAGGGAGGGGAGGTAGAAGAGGGTAGGAGAAAGGGAGGACGGAATATAAGAGGAAGATAAGGTAAATGGAAGAATACAGAAAGGACCGGGAGAAATAGATGGAGCGATGGGGAAATGGGTAGATGGCGAGATCGAGAAATGGAGCGTTGGAGTTTGCTGTTCGCAAGAATAGTTCCACTCGTAGTGGAAGTAATAGGCCGAAGGAGGAAAAAAGTACGTAATTTGATTAAGAAAAGTGTATTGCGTAGCATTGTATGTCTGCGTACGAGAAAAATCTTTTACTTGCAGCAACAAAATGAAATGTTCATTTGTTGTTCTTATTCCACGAAGAACAAGGATGATTTCAGGACGAATAGTAGTTTTAATATTTATTACTTACTTCACCGGTTATGACTAAACTGGAAGGTTCTAGCTGAAGCCCAATTACCTGGAACCAAAGAAATTTAGTATTAAAATCAATATATCCTATATTGATGCTCACAAATGAGAATTACGGCTCATTATGCATATTTACCATAAATACTCGTACACACAAACACACACACACACACACACGCACGCACCCACACACACGCACACCCACCCACACACACACACGCACACACACACACACACACACACACACACACACACACACACACACATATTTATATATATATATATATATATATATATATATGTTGAGACATTCTGACAAGTTGCCGTAAGTGGAGTAGGAAACACAGGAAACTCAGACTAAGACTCCTGTGTTTCCTACTCCACTTACATACATATATATATATATATATATATATATATATATATATATATATATATATATATATATATGCAAGGTAACCACTTATAGAAAATATATACACTGAAGATGTAATATACGAAAGCGCTCTGATCCGTTTATATACTTAAGTGGTTACATTGCATTTATATACATATACACGTTCCTAGTGTTCTTATTACATATAAATATATATATATATATATATATATATATATATATATATATATATTTGTGTGTGTGTGTGTGTGTGTGTGTGTGTGTGTGTGTGTGTGTGTGTGTGTGTGTGTGTGTGTTGAGACATTCTGACAACGTAAATGGAGTAGGAAACACAGGAAGCTCAGACTAAGACTCCTGTGTTTCCTACTCCACTTACATAAATATATATATATATATATATATATATATATATATATATATATATATATATATATATATATATATGTTGGTACATTGTGACAAGTTGATACTTCTTTTTCCACCTTCATATATATATATATATATATATATATATATATATATATATATATATATATATATATATATAAAATTTACTTCCACCACCACTCCCTTTTCCTGCCACATGTGACCCTAGATACCTAAAGCTATCCACTTCCTCCAGTCTCTCTCCTTTAAGGCTTCCAACTCGCTTGCCAACGATACTGTATGAGGCAGAGACATGGAGTTTAAGAGACACTGAGGAAAAGTTTAAATGCGTTTGAGATGAAATATCTGAGATGTATGGTAGGGGTTACAAGGTTGGATAGAGTGAGAAAGGAGGAGGTGAGGAGGAGAACTAGGGTTGAAAAGGAGATAGCATATAGGGCTGATGAAAGAATATTGGGGTGATTTAAACACATGGAAAGAATGAGTGATGAAATATTAGTAAAAGAGGTGTGGAAGGCAGAAGGCAGAGGTGGATGGATTAAAAATAAAGGGGCGATCAAGGATGATATGGATGGATAGGGTGAAAGGGGTGTTGACCAAGAGGGGAATGTCTGTTGAGCAATGAAGGGAGAAGGCAGGAGATAGGGGTGACTGGAAAATGGCTATGTATAGATGATACTGTGATGCGAGGAGAAGAGGGGATGGGGTGTTAGGGAGTGGTTATGTACGAATGACATTTTGACGCAATCCGAAAGCCTTTCTCACCGTCTTCTCTTTTCTACATCAGGGAACGGAGAAGGAGGGTCACCGATTAAGTGAAACGGCCTTGCTGTGGATGTGTTGTGTCGTCCTGCCTTATTTCTGACCCAGGTCAGTGGGTGGAATACAAGGATGACCCGTTATTCATGAGATGCGAGGGAAGAAACAGTGGCCGAGAGGACTGAAATGGATGGAAGTGGGTTCTTGTCTTTTGACTTGACTACCTTCTTTGCAATAGGAGAAACACCTTTGGTATATTGGTGGACGTATATATGTATATGTATATGTATATATATATATATATATATATATATATATATATATATATATATATATATATATGATGAAGGTGGAAAAAGAAGTCACGTGTCTAGTTCCGAGTTCCTGAGTTTATTCCTGACCGGTTTCGCTCTATGCTTCTTCAGAGGAATGTGACATAGAGCGAAACCGGTGTGTGTATATGAATATATTTTGTCAGTCTTTTTAACTATTGTCTCTATGTTATTATACATTTTGGTCTGTTTTCTCCCTCTTGCACTTTTTAGATCACTTTTTTCTAGCAAGATCACTACGCTGCCTTTCGGCTCATCAATATTGATTCCGTACCCTTTTCTTCTTCTTTTCTCCTGTTTTGTCTTTTTCTTTTCTTCAACCTTTGCTTCGTCATGATACTACTTCCTTTTGCTCCCAAAGTGTTGCAAATCTGATGAAACGTAAAAAAAAAAAAAAAAAAAATAATAATAATAATAATAATAATAATAATAATAATAAATAAAAAAAATCAGAAACTGCTTAGTAGTGGTCAAAGCTTTATTCTTTCCCTTGTGTGATCGTATAAATAGGAAACTAAAGTCTTGTGTATAAAGCTAAGAGAACAGCACTAAGATCGATCCGCCAGAACAAAAGAATGAGCAAATTGATTACCGAACACGGTTGAAATCGCATCTGCTTTTTCAACGAATTCTTCTTGCATGACACCAGGTGATTTTATTCATATTACAGAAACCCTAGGTATTGAAAAATTTATCTAACTACTTCTATCATATCATCTCGAGGCCATTTCATATATTTAAGTTCTTTGATCTCGCTGTCAGGGGGCTTTACTCACCATGGATGAGCCTCTGGAAGTAGGAGGGTTCCTCCAGAGGACAAGGAATTTTCAAACGTATCTAAGACATTAGCAATTTCCTGGCTAGAAATAAAAGAAGCCTCAGGGAAATGTAATGACAAGAGAAATTTTAGTCTTTACAATTTCTTTACAATTTTGCGTCTCTTCACTCTCTCCTTTCTTGAATCGGAAGTTTCGCTTCAGAGGACTTTGTTCGCGTCGTACAGATCCTTGTCGTCGTTATCTTTCTCATGGAACCTTTTTTTTTTTTCCCACTTGCCAGTCAACATTGTTGTCACCAGACTCCAAAGTTTGAAGTCACATCGTAGCTATAGAACAGTATTACTAAGCCTGTTTAACCATGGGCCATTTATTCATGTAATGGTGTTTCTAATCCTCCGGAAACCATTTGCTTAAGTAATGCTGTTCATTAACCATTTGGAAATCACTTGTTGATATAATGTTGTTTCTTAGGCTCTTGAAAACAACTTATTCTTGTAGCACTGCTTCTTAACTTCCTAGAAACCACTCCATCCCTGAATAAAATCGTCTAACACACAGCAACTAAGACCAGGATTCGAAATGCGGGTTCCTCTCAGAAACCTCCACGGACCCTTTGGGCCACCTGGACCCCAAGTTGAAAATCACTCTTCCAAGAAAGTCGTCAGCAGCTGCGACAATGTGCCTCTAACTGCAGTTTTAAAAGACTCTGGGCATTTGTCTCCCGTGTAGTACTTGGAGTTGCCTCAGGAAGCGAGGTGGCAATTTAGTGTTTGTTGTTGAGATTGTAACATTAAATATAATAGGAACAATTCCAGTTGTTAAGATTGCAAAAGTTACTGAAAGAGAGGAATGGCACATAATGGAGGATGAGGCTGTAATAACCGTAATGGTAAAAGATAAAGTTGTCGCTGAAGAAAATGAAGCGGTATGTTATCTGAGTGGTTATTTCTATAATAGTGAACCCATGACTGTAGGACCAACAATGGGTAACCCCATATTCTGAGGAAGACAGTTGTGGCTCCCACCCCACCCCCTCACCCACCACTAGTCTTCAAGACCTTTCAACACCCTCCTTTCTACTCCAAAGTGCAGCCTCATCGATAAACTGGCATTCGGTCCCTGGACCAGACATTTAATCTTCCTTTCAAATTTCGTTTATTTTGCTTCATTTTTCCACATAGTCAGGTGGATACCATGTCGAATTCATGAGCAAATAGGCGTGAGTTCGATTATCCGGCTCCACTGCATGTTTTTGTGTTAGTTCACCACAACCCTTGCTAGTCGGGGAGGCGACCTGACCATCGGAAAAAAAACTAGCCACAAATGTCAGGGCTCGACTTACAAGGGGTTTCTCACTTCCCACTTCATGGGAGTGTGATGGTGAGTTCAGAGTCCACATTAGGAGAGCTGATCACCAGCGATTCCTCCCCTCGTATCAGCCGATTACATAGATTACATAGAAACAAATGCACTATGACAACGTAACAGTTCATTGTTAATTATCTATGAAATTCAAAATGACCTCTGAAGGTTAAAGTAGGAGCAATGGTTTTTAGTTAATAAAACTCGAGACAACAATTACAAATAAAAACATGCAACACATTATTGACTGAATGATGAAGGCCAACAAGAAGTAAATCAACAAGGAGAATATAACATTTGTATTAATAGAATTCATATATATATATATTTTTTTTGAAGGGCCTAAACTAATTCTTATTGTAATATGTGTCACTCTCCTTTGACCTAGCAATTCTATTCGTTGTTGTGCGACCCACTCATGTCTAACGATGAAGTTATACCTTAACTAGGTAATTCCCGTTTTTATTTTTTCAATTACGAGGACCTTTCTTTCCCTGTAGATGCCACTTGGACATCTCGTCTACGAGTCTACCCCCCTTTTGTTATTGAAGGGTTAAATCACATCTGTAGAAGTTGGTGCACAGTTTGTCATAGAAAACGGAAAGTTTGATGATTTGTGTCGCATCCAGAGGGTTCAAATTTCGATAGAAAAATGACACGATGTCTTCGAAAAAGATCTAACGTTGCCCTGCCTACGGGGGATAGAAACTAGTAACATTCGAGACACACGAAAACTACAAAAACAATCAACTTTTTGTCAGAAAAATAGACACAACGACTCCTTCATTGCCTTCGTTAAATTGTTTACATTTCGTTCTTTTCGTCATCTGGGCTGTTCTCACATTTCCATTAAACTGCTGGCATTGCGGTCTCCTTCCCGCCGTGCTCTTGTCTGATAAAAAAGAAAAAAAAAAAAAGTTTAGAAATTCGAAAATGAAATGGTTATCTGGGAGGACGTCGAGCAAGAGGTGTCGAGTGGAGATTTTTATTCAATTAAAAGATATTATTTACTGAACAAATTAAATATTATATTCCCCGCCTGATGAAGTATCTTTATGAAGTAGCACGGAATCGAGTGGTGAATGTAACTAACTCTAGTTCGTTTGTTAGATTTTAAAATATCGTGGTAATGAACCTCTTTCTTATAAAAACATACGAAAACATATACGATTCTACTTACGCTGCTTGTTTTATAGATATTCTTTTTCTACTTAGACACCGTAAAGAATTCTATTTAAATTATTCCCTCAATTCATTCAGGCAAACGAAGCTGTCCTACGTTTGCCCAAAACATATTCTCAAATACCTTACCGTAGTGAATAAGTAAATAACAATATTTAAACATATTATTCTTTATATATTCCTTTTCTGCTTAAGTACTTTATAGAATTTTGTTTACATTATTTACCCCATCCACTCAAGCAAACGAAACTGTCTTGTGTTTACCCAAAGCATATTCTCGAATACCTCAACTTACTGAATAAGTTAATAATAATATTCTAATCCATTCGACTCCAGAATCATCCTATAACTGAATAAATTCGACTGGAAATATTAAGACAATCTAGAAGAAATATCACGAAGATGAAAGACTTCAACTGATGAGCTTATTACTCTCTTAATGGCCCCATGACGTCACCAAGAGGATCACGCGAATCGGAGATTGTCTTCTTAATCAAGGGTTGCTGAACAAGGCCATTACCAGCTGGCTGTGACGTGTCATCTCAAAGGTTCACCCTTGTCTACATAGTGACCTAGTTTATACTTTTTGTTCAGGAAGAAAATGGATTCTATTTCGTAGTTGAGGATTTTGATTCTACCTCTGAAATGTAGAGAGAGAGAGAGAGAGAGAGAGAGAGAGAGAGAGAGAGAGAGAGAGAGAGAGAGAGAGAGAGAGAGAGAGAGAGAGAGAGAGAGAGAGAGAGAGAGAGAGAGAGAGAAGGGGGGAGATAACGGAGAAGTTTCACAATGTTAAGAAATATGTTAAGAAATTAATATGAACCCACATGTAGAAATCTACATCAATAAAAGGAAATGTGTATGCACTTGTTTACCTGTGGTTTCCCAAAGGAAAAAAAGTCTTAAATGGTGTTTACGTCAAACTGGCCGACAGTATGTCAGGGAATATGATGTCGGCTGTGACAGCTAGGAAGCTGGATTGCTTTCAACCAGCGCTTCTATCCTTAAGGACATTATTCCACAGAAAAATTACAAGGCCGAATTTCTTTCGTTCTTTGAAACGGGGTTTCTGTCCACCGTAGACTTCTCTCTCTCTCTCTCTCTCTCTACCGTACAGAGTGCCGCACTTTCTTTTACCTTGGCTGCCTTCGGGATTTTTGTTCATCTTAGTTATAATATCCACCTTCCCCAAGGTTAGACTATATGATTTTTTCACTTAGATGCTGTCACTTCTTTTATTCAGGAATCTGTCAAGAAATTCCATTCATTTCTACGATAGCTCCCGTTAGAATTGATAAAACAGAAATGGAGTAACATTAGCCCTTATGCTAGATTTTATTATGTAATAATCATTTTTTCACATATATATAAAAACTATATGAAAAAATAATATGAATTAAGGAAGTTAAAGGAAGAAAATATATCATGAACCAAAACAAAAAAAGATACAAAAAAAAAAAAAAAACACGTACAAATGGAGGAAAGGAAAAAGAAGAAGAAAAAAAAGAAAATCACGTACAAATGGAGGAGAATAAAAAGAAGAAAAAATAGAAAGAGACAAAACATTCAAAAAAAAAAAAAACTTGGAGGTTGGAGGAGTGAAAATAAGCCAAGCGGAAGAGGGAAGAAAAGAACAGGAGAAGAGGCGAAATGACCACCACACAGGACTTCTCATAATAGATATTGGAAGTGGCTCTGGAGCTGGTGGGGTGCAGTTGGCGAGTGGAGGGGAGAGGGGGTGGGGGCCATAAAAAGGCAGGAGGGCAGTGGAGTGGGTGGGAAGGGGGAGGGAAACGGAGAAGAAGAGAGGGTATTGGACAGAAGCAGAGTACAGTGGAGAGAGAGGGAGCTCAAGGTAAGGACAGCAACGGAGAGATGGGGAACGAAGGGAAGGGTAGAGGAGCGAAGGTAAAAAGAGAGAGAGACATATGAGGGGAGAGAGGACACGAGTGGAGAGAGAGAGACAGATGAGGGGAGAGAGGTGAGGAGAAGGGACAGAGGATGAGTAGAGGACAGACGAGGTGGAAGGAGAGAGAAGAGGGAAGAGGGAAAGGAAAGGGGAGATGAAGAATGAGAAATAGGGAGTAAATGTCAGAGGTCTTCATAGGAACCAGACAACATGACAACTAGGAAAGGCGATGATGGTGTCTTTGTGTTAGAAGAGGAGAGAGAGGAGGGGAGGCGGGTGAAAAAGAGTTACGGAATGGGTCGGAGCAGCGAGGACAGGTCGTTAAGATGATTTGGCAGAACACTACATGGAGATGACGGATTGCGGGAAAGAAGTATGGGAGAATGAATTAAAGAGATTTTCCCAAGAACAAACCCATGGGAGATCTAAGAACAAAACTTGAAAGGGGTTAAGAAGAGGACTTGTTAAGACTCAAAAATGACTTGGAAGTGTTAGAAATCAAACTCAGAAAGATTAGAAAAAAAAGACCTGCAGAAGAACAAGAACAAGACGCTTAGGATTTCTAGAACAAATCTCTTAGAGCTCCATGAACAAGACTCTTAAAATTTCAAGAAGAAAAATAATTGTCCTGGGATTAAATATGTGCCACAAAGATCCAAGAAGACTAGGTTGGGTTCAAAAAGAAGACTTACCGGAGCTCAAGAAGAAGACTCAAATGTATTCAAGAAGATTCAGAAAGGTTCAAGATGAAGATTTAAGGGAATCTAACAAGACTTGGAAGGTCCTAAGAAGAAGAATTAGAGGGGATTAAGACAAAGACTCGGAAGTTTCCGAGAAATATACTTGGGAGGTCC
>NC_134782.1:26076041-26101946 GCF_046742065.1 Oratosquilla oratoria
TGCTACACTTTATAAACTTGCCTGCGCCTTTATGCTTCCTGCGGAAAGGGTCTATTTTTCAATACGCATGGCTGACTGTGCCGCCAGAAGTTGCAGTTCTGACTACTACTCTACCAAGTTTCTACTCTCATTCACTGCCGCATATGGTCGGGACTGTCCGCCTTTAACAGCGTAAGTGCGGCAGAAGCAGTCACTAACCTCCTATATACTTAGCAAACTACGGTAAGTGACAATACATGGGTACGGTATCGGTCCGATATCGGTTCGATGTCGGTTCGGTATTGGTGCGTTCTTGGTGCGGCATCGGTTCGGTATTGGTGCGTTCTTGGTGCGGCATCGGTTCGGCATCACACCGATATAGGTCTTACATAAGTCCGGTATTGGTCTACCGTTAGTCAAGCAATGTTCTGGCAACGTTCCGGCTTCTTATCAAACCCTGACCTTCTGGCTTATTCCCTGATAACCATTTTCTCCCAATCCTCCCCGACCCCCCCCCCCTTCACCCTAACCACCAATCCCCTAACCAGCCCCTCTTCATTACCCCAAGATTGAGCAAACTCTTCGCGTGGTATTAGGCCGTGCGTGGCCTTCGTTCGTCTTTTAGCTTATTGGCTTAACATGCAATAACTCGATATTCCTTTCTTTCGGCATCACTCGTTGGAGCTCCCAGCGCGGGAGTATTATCCTAGTGGATTTTTGGCTCTCCTGCAACCCACCACCCCCCTACCCATCACCCCCACCTCCACTCCCCACCCACCCACAGTTCCCTTTTATTTCGTAATCAGTTTCAACTCACACAAATACATACACACACACATACACACCTTCCTTCCACAGACACATACTCACATACACACACAAGCACACATGCACACACAAACACACACTTAAGCACATGCACACACACACACTTATACACACACACACACACATATATATACACACGCAATACGCCTACACACACAAACACACACGTACATAGACAGACAGACAGACATAGACAGGCAGACAAACAGACAGAGACAGAGAGAAAGATAGATAGATAAAGATACAGAGAAAGAAAAGAGAGAAAGAGAAAAAAGAAAGAGGAAAACCAAATAAAAGGAGAGATAGTGGAGGAGAAAAGAGAGAAAGAGAAAATGCACTCTTACCCAAAACTCGGGGCGGTGCGGCATTTCCCGAGTCATAACGGTGTTCCTATTCTGAAATACGCACAAACTCACTACCTCATTTTATTTCATTTTTTACTTCGTTTTCCCTGCGGTGCCATCTAATTCTAACATTTTGGTTCTCCTACCAATTTCAGTCATAAATATGGACATTTCGTACCAGTTTCTGTTGTAAACATGGACATTTCGTACCAGTTTCTGTCGTAAACATGGACATTTCGTACCAGTTTCTGTCGTAAACATGGACATTTCGTACCAGTTTCTGTCATAAACATGGGCATATCGTACCAGTTTCTGTTGCAAACATGGACATTTCGTACCAGTTTCTGTTGTAAACATGGACATTTCGTACCAGTTTCTGTCATAAACATGGACATTTCGTACCACTTTCTGTCGTAAACATGGACATTTCGTGCCAGTTTCTGTCATAAACATGGACATTTCGTACCAGTTTCTGTCGTAAGCATGGACATTTCGTACCAGTTTCTGTCGTAAGCATGGACATTTCGTACCAGTTTCTGTCGTAAACATGGACATTTCTCCTACCATAATGTGGACGGTTCTAATTTTGTTTTTCCTCATTCCTCTGTTGTATCCATTTTGAATTTTATTTTTACTCACTTCCCTCCTATGAGACAATGCTTCTGCAAATTCTCTGTGCAAATTCTCTGTACAAATTCCCTGTACAATTTGAAGATGTGTCTAGTTAAGATAATTTAATTATCCTTTGAAAAAGTACATGTTGTATATGGCAAAATAGGATTTGACCAAATGGAGTTTAGCCACTTACTCTGTCCACCGTCAGATTACTTTATTCATTGTCATGTTGGCACGACAAACGATAGACATGCAATATTGTCCACAAGGACAGAAACGCTGGGAAACTACAATCCGTAATAGTGACAATCATCACTACGACAATCTTAATCGATTATACAAAAGATTCTTTATATGACTCTAGATTAAAAACAATAAAAATATAAAGCAAAAAAATGCTAAGTATAAACAAAAAATACACAAGAGATACTAAAAAAGAAATTAAAAAAATAAATAAAAACAAAACACGTCGGATGCAGACTCCCAGGTCCTAAACATCTCTTTGGCTCGACCTTGAAACTCCCTGACGCTGCCGAAGAAGGCGGTCGACTTCAGGTTCTGTGTCCCAGCCTCGGGCTTCCGAAACCCCGACAGATCCTTATCGAACTTCTCCTCCCAGGATGTATGTTCAAAAGCCTCAATGCACCCAGAGATAAGTTACCCTTTCCCTGCATACTGAACCGATTTCAATACATTAGACGATTTTGTCAAGCCCAACGCCAGATGATTTTATTCAGATCAGAGGAGCATCTATCAAAACTACCTTGAATGAATTTACCTGATAAATTCTCTTCCGCATATGGTTCTGATCCCATTCAAGCTCTCGTCAGACGATTTTATTCTGCTTTGGTAGACCGAAAGAGGTCAGTGTCCCTTTCCGTTCGTATCCGGAGTCAATAATCCTTAAATTCTGGGTACCGGCGGAATAAAAAGGGAAGAAGGCGAGCAAGACAGATAGTAAGTAACAAGCACAAAAAATAATGAGCAACAAGCAGCAGCAGCAGAAAAAGAAGGAGGAGGAGGAGGAGGAGGAGGAGGAGGAGAAGCAAGGCGACGAAGGCGGAGAAGAAGAAGAAGAAGAAGAAGAAGAAGAAGAAGAAGAAGAAGAAGAAGAAGAAGAAGAAGAAGAAGAAGAAGAAGAAGAAGAAGAAGAAGAAGAAGAAGAAGAAGAAGAAGAAGAAGAAGAAGAAGAAGAAGAAAGAAGAAGAAGAAGAAGAAGAAGAAGAAGAAAGAAGAAGAAGAAGAAGAAGAAGAAGAAGAAGAAGAAGAAGAAGAAGAAGAATTAGAAGAAGAAGAAGAAGAAGAAGAAGAAGAAGAAGAAGAAGAAGAAGAAGAAGAAGAAGAAGAAGAAGAAGAAGAAGAAGAAGAAGAAGAAGAAGAAGAAGAATAGAAGAAGAAGAAGAAGAAGAAGAAGAAGAAGAAGAAGAAGAAGAAGAAGAAGAAGAAGAAGAAGAAGAAGAAGAAGAAGAAGAAGAAGAAGAAGAAGAAGAAGAAGAAGAAGAAGAAGAAGAAGAAGAAGAAGAAGAAGAAGAAGAAGAAGAAGAAGAAGAAGAAGAAGAAGAAGAAGAATTAGAAGAAGAAGAAGAAGAAGAAGAAGAAGAAGAAGAAGAAGAAGATCTAAACTTTGATATCCAAACTAGAATCAACAGGGATAAAGTAAATCTTCATTCTAACAATATATAATGTGTGTGTGTACTGAAAAAACATAAACACATTCCAGACATAGAGAAGAAGGAAGAATATGACGCAAGACCAAGTCCTGACCAACTTATCCAAGCGTCCCATTGTACTCACATATGAATTGAAAACTCAATGTAAGTCACTCGTCTTGCGAAACACGTCCCTTCTTTCGCAATGTTCGATACATCATCCACTTGCTTAATGCCCTACTACCCTACTGACACACCATCCCGAGTGTGTTTACGTAACTTGAAGAACAATGGCATCCTAGGTGACTTCCCTATTTATATTGTCACTTACGCTCCCTTCTCTGTGAATTCGCAAAACACGTTTTATGCCATTCGGGCATGTTTATGCAGTGGACACTTCGGTGTAAGCACGGTTGTGAGAGAGCAGGGCATAAATTTTCCGCATGTGGTTATTTACATACCAGGAGTCAAGCTTACGCACAACAATGCGTATACGTCCATCTTTGCTTACATTTCTAACCCGCGGCTTGAAAAGAAAATGTTTATTCTGTCTCCATTAGTCCTTATCCGAACAGGGAGATCTGTCCTATTTTTGTTTGTCTCCATTAGTCCTTATCCGAACAGGGAGATTTGTCCTATTTTTGCTACCGCCCCGCTACTCTGTTCATTTTCATTGCAGCCGCCCTGTTCCCGTTTTCTTCTGCTACTTAATACCTAGCTTTCAAATGCCCTACATCCGCTCCCGGCTCGTTAGGATTTCACCATTCTGTTCATCTCCCCACTATCCTTATCTGCCCTGTCTCTTACCCTTTATTTCTTTAAAGGAAAGAAATTTTCTTTTATAGATTTATTTCTGGTTCACGTCAAACGATTACCTCAAAACAGATAGGATAATTCCACCTTCCCGTGCATCTATTCCTTTCCATTTATTTTCTGTTTGTCTACCCCTTTTTATTCTATTTTTATTTTTATCTTTATTTATTCTATTCTCATTCTTATTTTTATTTTAGTTATTTATTCATTTACTTTTCTATTTATTTATTTATTTATTTATTTATTTTTTTTATTTTTTTGCTTCAGAATGGTTCCCTTTTGCTCTCTGTGACCTACCAACTCAGTGCAATACAGTCCCCAAAGATAGAAGCGCCGGTGATCACTAGCGAGACATGAAAATACTTAATCTCCCCCTTCCAACCCTCTCCCTTCCTTTTCTATTTTTCTCCATCTCCCCCTTACCTCATTCTTTCTCTCCTCCCCTGACTCTATATATTTACCCCTCTCCCTAGCCTCTTCCTCCTCCTCTCCCTACCCTATTCCTCCTCCTCTCCCCACCATCTTCCTCGTCCTTTTATTCCCTCTGGTCCCAAGCCTCCCTCTACCTCTCCCTCCTCTCCCTTCCCTTTCCATCCATTCTCCTCCTCTCCCTCTTTCTCCTCTTTCACCTCCTCTTCTACTTTCCCTCATTCCTCCCCTTTCTAATTTTCCCCCTCACTTCACACTCTTTCTCCTCTTCCCCTTCATCCCCCTCTCTTTTACTCTCCCTTTCCTCTTCCCTCTTCTTCCTCCCAATCCCTGAGGTCTTGACTGCATTCGTTTTATGCTCTCAATACTTTAAAGACTTTAGTTACACCTCTTCGGAGAAAAGTTACGCAAAAAGAAATTGCAATTGGAAGCTAAGCTCTATTCAAATAGAATTGTAAAATAAGTAAATAAATAAATAAATAGATAAATATATAAATATATAAACAAATATATAAATAAATAGATAAATATATAAATATATAAACAAATATATAAATAAATAAATACATAAATAAATAAATACATATATAAATAAATGAATAAACAAGTAAATAAATAATAAATAAATATATAAATAAATAAATCACTAGATACAATTAAACAAGTAAATAAATAAATTGAATAAACAAGTAAATAAATATTAAATATATAATGAGATAAAAATAAAATAATGTACTTTCCTTCTGCTACCCATATCAAATATCTGTTTCCTAAACTCTCTGATTCACCTCTTTGGTGTGATATTCCCCTCAACGACAGAAGCAAGGGTTACCAGTGCAGAAATACACTGCAGTACTTCTCTCTCCTTCATTTTCCACCTGACTTTCGTTTCTTTTATCTCTACATCTATTTCCCCCTCTTTCTCATCCTTTATATTTGTCCCCTCTCTACTTTTTCTACCTTATATTTTCGTTCACCTTACGAAAACCTTGTTTCACAGCATTTCACGCATCCATCTTCATTTGTCGTGTTCTTTATGGATTTTATAATTGCTAAAGCCATGCAAACTTCATATATGAGGGTATTAATTTGATGCCATATTTAGATTTTGTTATGGCTAACGATAGACAATTCCGTTAGATAGAAGAGGAGATGTGTCACTGTCTTGTCGTGGATAAATATGTTTGAATCGGCGTTTCCATATTTCGTCCCAGTTAGTACTTCGTTGGTGACGTCATGTCGGTCACCCAGCAACATCGAGGGACGATTTATTTCTTCTAAATATTTTCTTCTCGTTTGGACCTTCCAATGTTTTCTATCCGCTTCTTTGTCCTCATATTCTGGTACTGGCAAACCCCAGTGCCCTTTCCCCTTCTCTTCCTCCTCCTCTTCTTCCTGTTCCTTCTCCTCCTCCTCCTCCTCCTCCTCCTCATCATCATCATCATCTTCATCCCAACTCTTGATATCTCCTTTTCTCCTGTGCTTATTTCCTCCTCCTCTTCCTATCATTTCGCACTTTCTCTCATATCTCCTATCTTCTTCGCCCGTCTACCTCTTTCACTCTCCATACTTTCTCTTCCTACCTCCTATACTGCTCCTAGCTCCTCTCTCCTCCCTCCGTCGTTCCATCTCCCTTCTTCCCTTCCTCCCAACAACCATTTGCTTCATTCTCTTCTTTTTCCTTTGTTTGCAAGGCGCTTCATTTATATACAGTAACAAGCTAACGTGAACAAACTCTCCCTCTCCCTTCATTCTACCTACATTGCATTGTTTCCATCTTAATCTACTTCCCCGTCATTCTAGCCAATTATTTCATCACTGTTATTTCAACTTCCCATTCCGACTTCTCTTTCTCCTCATCCCTCCCCTTGGCTTCATCTCCTCTTCTCTCTCTCTTTCACTCTCTTATTCTCCCACACTCCATCTCTCTTTCTCTCTCTATTTACAGCCGTCCTCTTTTTCTCTCGTCGCTTGTGTTTTCCTTTGTGTATAAGGTAGTGGCTTGCAACACTGAAACGGTTGAACACATGTGTAGGAACACATTGGTAATGTATATATATATATATAAAAATATATATATATATATATTATATATATATATATATATATTATATATATATGTATACCCACGTGTGTGTGTGTGTGTGTGTGTGTGTGTGTGTGTGTGTGTGTGTGTGCGCGTGTATGTGTATTGCTTGTATATGATACTATATCTTTAGTGAATAATGTAATAGTGTCACTTGTTTACATTTGTTGCAAGAACTATTTCTGTTTGGCCACGGTTCATCGACAGATCCTACTCGAAAACAACCTAACCCTACCCAAACACTGACGTACATTAACAGTGTCCCCGACTGTAAATTGAATGCGCACCTGTCTTATCCTCACTCGAAAGCAAACCCGACACGCTCCGACTCTCATTCGGTTCCCCAAAGCAAAATTGTCGCCGGGAGGCAATGGACCGGGGATGCCAATGAGGCATAATTCTGTTTCATCTTTTAAACTGGATAATACCTGGCGGCTGGACGTCATGTCAGGCACGGTTAGTTACTCCAGTCATTCGGATAATGCCATGTGGATGGATCGTTACAATCGTTTCCGATTTTGTCTTGCTTATTCTGCTTCGTGGTATGGATGGAAAGGGTTGTCGGAATGTGCGTGTAAGTTTATAAGATGAAAAAGGGAGATAATTTTGAGGTAGTCTTGCTTTTTTGGGCGATTATTCTTGCACTGTCAAATCTGCTCTTATCAATACCCTTGCTCTTGTGTTACAAAATAAGAGAAATTAAATAAAGGCAAATTTTCTAACTCCTTCGTTTCCTCCGAGATGACCAAGACTTTAGACTCATTAATTTCTAAAATATCAAACTGGCCTCGCCTTCCACATGCATGACCCATTGCATTATATCTAAATCACACAATATGATTGGGAAAAAAGGGTGGAGTCTCTTTGATAATACCACAAAGAACATTTTACATAGATGCACATGTTGCAAGTCTTTGTTGGGCGAAACCAATCCGTGCCTAGTGAATCTTCCTTTTACTTAAGTTTCTGCCAGATAGCTTAATCTATCTTCGAGGAACCAGACTTTATCAAAGAACTCCCTCTATCCTGGGCGGCACTTACCGAGCTTAATTCAGTTGCCACTGAATTATTTCATTAATCTGAGTATTAACTTCATATGAATACAGTTTGTTGGATTAATCTAGTAATAACAAAAAAGTCGAACTATTTTCCAAGCGGGACAATATGGACAATGACCTACCAAAGACAGACCACCCACTTACGCGGGATCTGTTTTTGTGGGAGGCGAAGAGAAGTTTGCAGGAAAATTATGACAAAACCCTTACCAAGCTTCAAACGCTGCATTAATAAACTTTATTTCTGACTAAATCGAAAACTAGGACCATCATCCTCGTTGACCTCTTCCTTTTACATCAAAATTCCGTTCTTGAACGTCGTAACTTTTCTCAAGGCACTGAGGGCACTAAATCACTTCATATCTTATTGAACGCCCCGGTTTTTCCCATTACAGATCTTGATTCATAAAATATGAGGATCTGTACACTTTTCTGACTTCCGCGAGATGTTTCTATTCTGTCTCATGTAACCCAAAGACATCTGTGATCTTTCTTATATGTATTTTTCTGTATGCCGCCTAGCGATTTAATTCAACTAAGGAAAGCTTTCGGCTCTTTAAAAGTTAAATTCCCTAAAATAAGACAATTTTCCTCAGGTGTAGGGATGTTCGTGTAAAGAAATTCTTTATGAATGGGTTTGTCATATAAAAAATCATAACATATACAGTATATTCTTTCATTATTATCCTTTCCGTAACAGGCTGTTTTATTTTGTTTTATTTCTTTTTACAATACCTTGGTAGCAAGGGAATCAATAAAAACAGATAAACAAATAAACAAATTAAAATTTGACAAAAAAATGAATGAATTATTCAGTTGATAAATGAATCAGTAAATAAACAAATCAACAGTTACGTAATAGAATCAATAAAAATAAACAAGTAAAGAGACATAGTCAATGAATGGATATATGACCAAATACATCGATAAATACATGAATAAATGAATAATGAATAGATAACTGAAATTAAACAAGTGAATGAATAGATAACTGAAATTAAACAAGTGAATGAATAGATAAATCAATCAATAGTTAAATAAGTAAATAAATTAGAAAAATAAATAAATAGAAAAATAAAACAAATATTCAAAACTATATACAAATAAATAAGATCAGTAAATAAAGACAAATAACCAACCAATTGATATCTCAACGAAACAAAACAGTTGTGAACTCTCGACTGCTTTTGGAGAGGACTTCACCTTCTGTAAGGATTTTGTCTTTCGAGGAGGTATTATGTCCTCAACGTACATTTCTCGAAACACACATACCAACTCTTTTGGAAAGGTGCTGCTCTTTGTAAATGGGGGAGTTTCCATCCGGACGCCCTCACACAAGAGCCACCAACGAGAAGGCCTCAATCCCCCCTCCACCTCCTCCACTTCCTCCACCCCATCCACCACCCGAAGGCTAACAGGGTCTATATGAACATGACTCTACGGGCGGGCTCGTTAAATCTGACAAGGGTACGCGGAGCACATATACGCAATGTACTGATTTTGTCCTCACGGACTTAAGTCAACATTATTCAGTCGACAGAACTTTGCCCTATCCAAAGGGTCCTGCAGCTTATCTTCGGTAGATGTAAAGCACGAATGTAGTTTCTCTTACTATGTAGGCTCATATACACCGGTGCGGTGACCAGGAATAGGACTTGGGGGGGGGGGGGTTATTTCAATATTAGTCGTAGACGGCACCAACCATACCACCAAAATGTCGTGTACGTGTCTGTATGTGTGTGTGGTGGGGGTGTATGTGTGTTCGAGTGTGCTTGTGGTTGTGTATGTGTGTTTGTGGTTGCGTAGGTGTGTGTGTGTGTGTGTGTGTGTGTGTGTGTGTGTGTGTGTGTGTGTGTGTGTGTGTGTGTGTGTGTGTGTGTGTGTGTGTGTGCGTGCGTGTGTATATTCACGTGTTCGTGTGGCTGTGCCTACCTAGCTCGAGGCACCTCCGTGAAAGACGAGACACAACCGAGGCTGCAGGAAACAGAGACGTTGTAGCAGTTCGGTCGCAATTCATCTTCGGCTTAGCCAATGGGAGGCTGTAGACTCTGAATGATGGTGGGCGTGTCCGGAGAACGGAGGAGATATCGGTGTGGAGGGGGTGTGGGTGGGGGTAGGGTGTCGGGGGATTTGTTATGTGGGTGGAGGTGGGCCGAGTAGGGTACCAGATCCGATACATGATGAAAAAAAAAATCGTACAAGACATTGTGAGAGATATAAATATGGGGTTTTCGAAAGGTAATTATTCTTGCAATTGTGATTTTTTTCTACGTTTACTTTTAGGGAAGGTGTGTTGAGGAGGGTGAGGTAGGGTACCAGATGCGATACATGATGAAAAAAAATGGGACAAGACATTGTGAGATATAAATATAGGGTTTTCGGAAGCTAATTATTCTTGCAATTATGATCTTTTTTTGTACATTTACTTTTAAGAAACACACTGATAAAAAATCGTCTATAAAATAGAATTTCTTAATTTACAATCGAAACCAATATTTCATGCCTGACTGTATATTACTTATGTAGACTTAAGATGATAATTAACCTAAACTTACCTAACCCAACCTCACCTATTCATCTAACCTTACACTATGTAACCTTTACCTAATTAGATGTTCAAGAGACTAATTTATTAGAGGAGAGAAATTGTTCTACGTGGAAATATGACGTGAGCTAATGTGTAAGGACAACATAGGCCACATACAAAATAATTACATACACATGGACACGCGCAAACAAAAACACATATATAAACTCAAAAACATGCAGGCACACACACATATATACACATGCACAAACAGTCACACACACTCAAATACACACACACGTACACACACGCGCGCACACACGCACACACACGTACACACCTGCACGCACGCACACACACGCACACACACACACGTACACAAGCACGTGCACACACAAGCAGGTGCGCAAACATACATACAAGCACGTCCACACACATACACACAAGCAAGTGCACACACATACATACAAGCACGTACACACACACACACACACACACACACAAACATACACACACATACAAACACACAAACACACACACACACACACAAGCACTCACACACACATACGCATATACACTTACACACACAAAGACACACAAGCTCTTACACAAAAGCCCCATTACGACATCACACAAATAGTTTATGTACTTATATATATATATATATATATATATATATATATGTATATAGATATATATATATATATATATATATATATATATATATATAATGCATTTCATGTGAAGATGTCTTAATAGACTAAAAGAGAGGATATCGTTGTTTTGATTTCCTAGTCGTTTATGGAAAATCTTGATTCACCCGTTCATTATGAAATTCATTGCACGCACACACACACACACAAACGCACATACACACTTATTATTAATATATATATATATATATATATATATATTACTTATGTAGACTTAAGATGATAATTAACCTAAACTTATCTAACCCAACCTCACCTATTCATCTAACCTTACACTATGTAACCTTTACCTAATTAGATGTTCAAGAGACTAATTTATTAGAGGAGAGAAATTGTTCTACGTGGAAATATGACGTGAGCTAATGTGTAAGGACAACATAGGCCACATACAAAATAATTACATACACATGGACACGCGCAAACAAAAACACATATATAAACTCAAAAACATGCAGGCACACACACATAAATACACATGCACAAACAGTCACACACACTCAAATACACACACACGTACACACACACGCGCACAAACGCACGCACACACACACGCACACACACACACACACACACACACACACACACACACGTACACAAGCACGTGCACACACAAGCAGATGCACAAACATACATACAAGCACGTCCACACACATACACACAAGCAAGTGCACACACATACATACAAGCACGTCCACACACACACACAAACAAACACACACACAAACACACACACACACACACACACAAACACACACACACATACAAACACACAAACACACACACACACACGCACTCACACACACATACGCACATACACTTACACACACAAAGACACACAAGCACGTGCTGTACACAAAAGCCCCATTACGACATCACACAAATAGTTTATGTACTTATATATATATATATATATATATATATATATATATATATATATATATATATATATATATATATATATATATATATATATATAATAATGTGAAGATGTCTTAATAGACTAAAAGAAAGGATATCGTTGTTTTGATTTCCTAGTCGATTATGGAAAATCTTGATTCACCCGTTCATTATGAAATTCATTGCACGCACGCGCGCACACACACACACACACACACACACACACACACACACACACACACACACACACACACATACACACACTTATTATATATATATACATATATATATATATATATATATATATATATATATATATATATATATGTATGTGTGTGTGTGTGTTTCACCTTGGTCTTTGAATCACGTGTTGGACTCGTGATCGACAGTTATTAACCTCCCGCATGAGAGCTCAGAGCTCTTATGACCGATCTACGGGTAATACTATGACCTTAAACGCACACACATACATAACCCCCCGCCCACGAGAGTTGAAGCAACAACCCACAGCGCAGCGATACTGAAATTATTTCAGCCCTAGGCCGGATGCGAACCCGGACCGCCGTACTGGCAGGCGAGAACCTCTAACCATTGTGTGTGTGTGTGTGTGTGTGTGTGTGTGTGTGTGTGTGTGTGTGTGTGTGTGTGTGTGTGTGTGTGTGTGTGTGTGTGTGTGTGTAGGCGCGCGCGCGCGCGCATCAGAGATACAAGAGATCCCTATATTTTGACCACTATGTGTGGGTCCTCTTCAGCAAATATTTGGGGGACCAGAGATAGTGGTGAAAAAATATACGAATCTTTTCTATCTCTGATCTTATTTTTTCGATAATGGGTTAAAAGTTTTATTTTACCAATGTGCGACTATATTACGTTCCTCTAATATATATATATATATATATATATATATATATATATATATATATATATATATATATATATATATATATATTATATATATATATATAGTAAGAGAGAGAAAAGGGAGGGAGGGAGGCGATAAAATACCACGGAAGAGCTGTCATATGTGAGAGCCATCGGTGAGTGTCTACAAATCTTCTTGAGAAAAGTCGAAGAGTCGTCGACCTTGCGGCCTTTGTCCATCGGGACGGGAAATGTGAGCCAATGGACAGTCAACAGCTTTAATTTTTTGGGGTCTCTCGATGGTTCTGGAAGGCGCTGGGCACACGACAAGAGATAAATAAAGAAAGAAAGAAAAAGGTCAAGTGAGTCGTATTGGCAATGGCAAACTTTGTGAGGATATGGGGGAGTTTGTGTCTTGGTAGTGACTAGACTAATCGTGATGTTGGTGATGTTGAACAACGGCTGAAGCATATACGGGAATAATTAACGTCAACGTTGTATGTCACTTCTTTAATGTCTTATTTTTTAGTATGTAAGACTATCTGCAAACATCAGCTGTGGCTGCAAAAATATTCAGTACTTTTTCGAACATGTTAAAACAGTTCTGTATACCAATATGACGCGTCGTTCTTGCTAAAGTGACATTGTTCCCAGAAGAGTTGAATCTTAGTCGAACTCTATCACCACGTTCTCGAGTGCAGGGTGACCAATTCCTAGTGAGGGCTAAACTAATGGGATAGAGACCCTTCATTCTTATCAATATGAATTGGCTAGAAATGGTTACTAATGAAAAGCTGATGATAGGTACAGTAACCGAGACAGGACAAAATTATGGAGTGGAATAGTAAAGAAGATTTTCGTAGTTCGAGCAGTGATGATGTTGGAAGTGGTGGGCGTGGATGAGTTTTATTAGTAATAGGTTGTAGTAATGGTTGCAAAGCTAGTTGTGCTGGTGATAATGGTGTTGTTCCTAGTAACACGTCAATCCTTTAGAAGAACAAATTTTTATATTTGCAGACAGGATAAAAATCTTCATGTAGGGGTTAGTCGGCGACCAAAGTTTCCCTTGACATAAGAGAGTTCCCTTGTGCTGCACAATCTTTCCTATGTCCTTTACTCTCTTGACTTTACGTATTTAACTATCTACTTCGTTATTCCTATACAAAAACAATGCCTAGCCAACATATAGGCAGCGAACAAGAAAAGAAGAAAAAATAATACTAAATTTCTGCACAAAGTAAAATTTGATCTAGGAAGAAAATATACATTCCAGATATTGAAATATAAAACGTGGTTTGCCATATGTAAAGCATCACAAAATGAATACTAAGTTTTGGGGTAAAATATTTTTACTCCCAACTATATAATCTTTTACCTCCAGGCGGCAAACTGACTGCTTGAGATTTAGATCAGCTGGCGAGCAGTAGACCAAAACATTTCAATCAACTACTACGGTGTACTAGTGAAGACGACAGAGATGGAGACTACGTTGATGTTGTTGTTGTTGTTCCCTAGACTGTCTGTCCGAGCAGTCCCGTCTCCCCAAGGAATGCTACAGCCGAAACTGGGTTTTCCCACAAATCCTTTATAGTGTATGTTGTGTTGTTTGCGTGCATGATTGTGTATAATGCAGTCTTCCATTATGTGTTGTATGGTATGGGGTGAAGTGTTACATCCTGGGCAGCTGTTCACAATGCGGTCATCCAGCCTCTTCTGGTATCTTAGAAGTGCTGGGTGGTGGCCGCAGGTGGTGATAGTCTTGACTGGGTTGGTGGTAGCAGTGACGAAGACGGTGCAAATGTCATTTGCAGCGCTGTCTGTCGTGGTTCAGAGTAGCGCGCGGTTCTGGCCGTAGAAGGAAGAATTGTGTTTGAGGCTGCGCTATGAGTCGTGTTGGCTCCACTATTGGTAGTTATGCTAGCAGTTACGCTGTCGATAGCAGTACCATGGGCACCAATAGACGATGCAATTGTTCAGGAGAACGCAACACACGGTGTAAAAACCAGAAACACGGGAGGAATGGTGATGAGGATGAGGATAAGGATCAAGTTGAGGAATATAAGGATGATAATGAAGAAAAGAAGGATGAGAAGGAATAGGATGATGCTAGGGTATAGGAGGACGAGGAAAGAGAAAATGAAGGGAAGGAGGAAGATGAGGCAGTGGAAGAGAAAGAGGAGGAGATGGATTAGGAGATGAAGGAAGAGATGGAGTTAAAGAAGAAAGTGTAGGAAGAGTAGGTGGAGGAAGAGGGGATGGTGGAGGAGGAGCGGAGGACGTGGAGGAATGGAGGAGGAGTTGGATAAGGAGGGAGAAAAGGAGGAGCCGGAGGAGGAGGAAGAAGAATAGCTGGAGGCGGAGGCGGAGATGGAGGCCGAGGAGGAAGAGGTGAAAATGGAGGAGAAGGCGTAGAAGTAGCAGGAGTAGGAGTAGGAAGAGAAGGACGAAGGAGAGAAGAAATGGAGGTTGAGGAGGAGGTTGAGGAGGAGGTTGAGGAGGAGGTGGAGGAGGAGGTAGAGGAGGAGGTGCAGGAGGAAGTGGAGGAAGTGTAGGAGGTGAAGGAGGAGGTGGAGAAGGAGGTGGAGGAGGAGGTGGAGGAGGACTTTGTAACTGGGGTTGTGGGTGAAAATGTTTAAGGCTGAGATGAAGAAGTAGAATGAGGCGAAAGAGGAGTAGAACGAGATGGAACACGGGGAGGACGTAGGTGATAATGGAAGACAAGAAGGTGAAGATGGAGAAATAACTAGAAAAGGAGAAGGAGAAAGTATGAGGAGATATAGGAGAAGAATGGAGGCAGAGATGGAAGAGGTGAAAGAGGAAGGAGGAAACACTGAGGAAGACGGAGGCGGAGATGAATGATCATGGAGACGGAGTAGTTGGGAAGTATGGAGGAAGGAGGAGGTGGAGGAAGAGTGGTGGGGATAAAAGGAGGAGGAGGAGGAGGATAAGTAAGGATAAGGAAGAAGAGGAGGAGAAGGAAGTGAAGGTGAAGGAGGAATTTGGGAAAGAGAAGAAGATGGAAGGGGAGAAATAATAAGAGACGGAGGAGGAAGACGATGTGTAAGGAAAAGATAGGAGGAGGAGGAGGTGGAGGAGGAGGAGGAGGAGGTAGGAGAAGGAGGACGAAAAGGAGGAGGAGAAAGTGGAGGAAGCAAAGGAAGAAAGAAGGGAAGAAAAATGTAAAGGTGTAAAAAGAGTTGGATGCGGGGCAGGAGGAGGAAGAGGATAAGGAGGAGAAGAAAGCGAAGGAGGAGGAGGAAGAGGAGGAAGGAGAAGGAGGACGAAAAGGAGGAGGAGAAAATGGAGGAAGTGAAGGAAGAGAAGGGAAGAAAAAGTAGAGGTATAAGAAGAGTAGGGAACGGGGTAGGAGGAGGAGGATAAGGAGGAGAAGAAAGCGAAGGAGGAGGAGGAGGAGGAGAAGGAGGGGGAGGAGTTTGCAAAAGAAACAAAGGACAAACACTTCTCGTGCGCCTGCCTGTGTCACCTGCAGCCTCCTTCTTCCTGGCCCTACTCTCTCTTGTCTTTGCCTCCATTTTCCCTCTTCCACTTCGCCCCCTTCCACCTCGCCCCCTCCCACCTACGTCCACCTACCACTTGTTTTACTATTCCCTTTGAAAGTATGTATCCTGGCTACCAACAGGTTACTCTACTCAGGAAAGGAAAATTACCCTTACGCTCAAGGGAAATTCTCCACTGATTCTTTCGCAAGTGTGGTGTAACTGTTTATTCTTTCCGGTAAAGCGATACGGTTTGATCCACCTCAGGGAAATCCTGTCCCTCCCAAAAGGATTAAATTTCGTATGAAGTGTCCCATTTCTTCGTGTTTCTTTATTTTCCGCATGGGGGAACGAAGGCAGAGGTGAAGGAGAAAGTGATTTGAGTAAAGCGGTCTTCCTGTGGATGTACTGTGTTTTGTTACATTGCTTCTGACCCGGACAGTGGGCAGGAGATAAGGATGATCCTTCATCCACAAGGAGCTAAGATGAAAGGGGGGAGAGGGTGGAGGATGGGAGTGGAATGGGTGCGTGGCTTTGTCTTGGCTACCCCCCTTATAAGGGGGAAGAAGACCTTTGTATACAGACAGACAGATAGGTGAGTGTTTCTGTAATGTGTTTATACTAGCTGTATACGTACTCTGGCTGTTTTCATGTGATTCTATTCAGTTGAAATGAAAAAGGAGATCCTTAGCTCTGTTCCGATCGATCCTTTCCTTTTTTTTTTTTTGGTTGTTACCAAATAGTTTCGTTCATCTGCGTGGCATTCTTGCGTCGGGGAACGACTTGATCGCATCTCGATTGACACATCGTATTGGATTGGATTTTTTTTTAGCCATTACGATATTTCATTTAACTTTATGACACTCATGATTTCTGTCCTCAGTTAGTAAAAGTAATATTTTTTTCTTCATTTTAGTCCCTTACTAACCAGAGCTTTTGCTTAAACACGACAAAGAAAATATGTTTCCTCTGCCGTGTTTAATCAACTTGTTCACATGGATATTCATTTTTACTCATAACTTTTATTAACCTGAAGAAAAATTTCTGGCGGCAGCAAAGACAGTCCAACAACCGGGTGAATTCTTCAATCCAATTATATTCATATTGTATTCTATTGTATTCTCATTCCAGACTCCTTCAGCTTAGAGGAGTACGAGAAGTTCCAAGACTTTGTTATGACTAAAACCCGAGTAGAATCGATCTTGGAGCTGTTGAAGCAAATCCATCCTTCAAATCTTCCGCTTCAATTACTTTGTAGCTGTCAAACCTTCCACTGCAGCCTGTCAGAACTCAATCGACAAGATATATTAACATTTCACACACCCCAGTCACTTCATCAACAAACACAATATTACTTCAGCCTAGGCGCGCCTAGCGTGGATTGTTCCCATTCGTACGAGACAGTCGTATCTAGAATATTTTCTCCTGTGCCTAAAGAATATGTAAAGGGCCCTTTACACGGTCAAACGATTTATCAAACCCAGTTTGTCAAACAAGTGTTTGAGGTGATGTTTGACCGTGTGATTGGGGTATCTGGTTGTCAAACACGTTTGTCAAACCTGTTCGACAACTAAATACCCCATTCACACTGTCAAACATCACTTCAAACACTTGTTTGACAAACCGGGCTAGACAAACCGTTTGACTGTGTGAATGGCACTTTAGGTAAGCGAGGCTTACTAATGACGTCATGTCGTCCTGTCCAATAAACGTCTTGGATTATCCGTGACGCCATGTCGACGCTGAGGGCGTTATCAACAAATTATTAGAGTTCGTTTACTTAAAATGAGTTTCCAACCCAGCAACATCTAGGTAATATGTGGGATAAAACATTGACGCACAGAGATCAATTGTGTTTTAAACAGTTCAATACAGTGCAACATGATGAATGTGACTATCTTCCTTTCAACAAGTGACAACACCCTGGTTATCAAACGTGACACATTTGATAATATTTAACTTGTAACCTACTGTTTCCTTTCTTCCCTCCAGTCGCGGAAAGTAGTCGATGTTGAAAGTAACAAGATATTTTAGTCTCAGAAGGAAGTCGTGGAATTTACAAAATACAGAAAATATATACCTGGGATATATTAATAGTAATGATATATTATTTCTATTATCATCTTTACCATATTTCATCTTTATTTTCTTTTTTATTCTTGTCATCAACATCATTACTATTATCGTTATTGCATACATAATGTGTCGTCAAGTGGCAACAACAAAAACTGAGAGGAGGAGATATCACCTGAGAAAACAATAATGTCCAATACTAACATTCCCAAATGGATGACGGATAGGCTGACAATCGAAATCGGAATAAAAAGAGGCCTTCACGCCAAAATAGAAAAAAAAAAACGGAGAACACACCTTAGATCTAAATATATATATGGCTAGATTGGTTAAAAAGAACACGCTTACAGCGAAACGTAACTACGAAATTAAAGTCGCCAGAAAAAACGAGATCCAACCCAAAGGGCTTCTTTCATCTTTATGGGGAAAAAAATGAAAGAATAGGCCCAATTAAAAATAACGATGTCATGACAGATTTGGAGGAAAAATTGAGCGAGACGTTTAACAAATATTTTATCTCGGTGTTTACTAAGGCGAGGTTAGATATGGTACCAGACTGCGATCCCATTTTCAGTGGGAATGAAGGAAATTAAATAATTAATATCAGCATTAGTAAGGTAGAAGTAGTCAAACAGACTTACAGACTTAGAGCTACAAAATCCCCGGGTCCAGACGAAATTCTCCGAGTGCTTAAAGAGTATATATTTGAAATCTGCAACTAGTTAACGGAAATATTTAATATGCTGATAGGCACTGGTTTTAAGCCTATTTGAAAAAAGGGAGATAAATCATCTATATGCAACTACAGGCCAATCAACTTAATCTCAGTTATAGATAAATGCTTGAATCAATAATAGCTAATAGAATCAAAGATCACATCAAGAACCATAATTCGATTCGTGACTCATAGGATAGGTTCTTTTAACACTAGGTTCTTCAAAGTGTCAGATAATAATGATTGTTACGATGTTATTTACCTTGACTTTAGCAAAGAGTTCGACAAGGTGCCCCACCAGTGACTACTAAATAAAGTCAAAGCCCACGGCACGGAAGGAAAAGAGTTTAAATGAGTTAGAGCTTAGATCAGTGACAGAAAACAGCGGGTCACCATTAATGGTGTAAATTCCAAAATTGAGAGCGCTTCCAGTGGAGTTCCCCAGGGCTCGGTTTTGAGTCATTATGCATATAAAAGACATGGATAATGGGATTATTAGTGATGTTAGTAAGTTTGCGGGCGACACTAAAATAGAACGCTAATTAGATCAGGATTAGATACAGAGATTCTGCAGGAGGATCTTAACAAATCGTTTGCATGGTTGTTGAAATAACAAATTGACTTCAGTATCTCAAAGTGCACCGTGTTAAACATTGGGTCACATATCCCGGGAAGCAAGTATAGCTTATATAACACTTTTTTAGAGAGAAAAATTAGTACAAGAGAGACATAGGAGTTCTAGTGAATCTTGACCTTAAATCCAGGAAACCGTGCATTAGCGTTAGGATTAGAGTTAACAGAGCATTAGGTTTTATTGTTAGGACGGTTATGATTAAATTGCAGAGATAATTAACAAACTTTATCTGGCGTTAATTAGACCCATCCTTGACTATGCGGAACATTTTTGGTCTCCGCCCTATAAATGAATATAAATTTACTAGAATCAGTACAGAGTAGAATGATTAAAAATTACATGGGTTCAGAAATTTACCTTACGAACAGAGGCATAGGTACCTTACATTCCCTGGAAAGACGCAGAGTGCGGGGTGATCTAATAGAGGTATTCAAGTGGATCAAAATCTTTAACAAGGGTGACGCAAAGGTCATTATATTAAAACAGCAGGGTAGAACTTGCAGTAATGGATTAAAATTGGATAAATTTAGATTTAAGGGGATAAGCAAGAACTGGTTTACCAAAAGAGTAGTCAACGGACGAAATAGAATTTGTGACAATGTAGTGAGCGCTGATATTATCGGCTGTTTTAAGAAAAGGTAGGACAACTTTACGGATGGGGATGACAGGTGGTAATGGACATGGAACCGCCTATTGTAGGACTTATGGTCTCTTACAGTGTCCTTCATTCTTATGTTATGTTTTATGTAACACCCAGATGCCTCCCGAGGAGGTGAAAGTGGAGCCCCGAGAGGCCGGTATCTAGTCTCTGGATCAGAACTAAATGTTCGCTCAATCCTACATATTACTTCCTCACCCCCAACATATTTCCTTTTTTATTTCTATTTATTTTTTCATATAAGGAGGTCAGAACTCAGGTGCCTGCCCTACTATACCTCTATTTAACCGGAGACATAAAAAAAAAATAGTTTTATGTAACCCACAACGTTCCCCAACTTCCACCACTCAACCACATTACGGGTATATGTCATGAACACACACCACTCCAATTGGATAAACATATAAACAGTAGACCAAAGAGGAAACAGTTTTGTTAACTACTATCCAGTCTAAATATATTGTATCCCCGCGATCACCTAACAGCGTTGACTCCTCAATATCAACAGTAAGCAACTTTTCCAGACATAACATTGCATTCACCCTTTCTACAAACAAAAACAATATGAATAACTATACGACTTCTCTTCAGACCACTTCTCAAATACAAACTACTATAGGAGGAAAAATAATACCTGCATACAAGAAAACATTTATAAAATAAAATAAATAAATAAACAGAAAATAACTTCGGAACAATTTTATGCACCACTTTCTATCCATCAAACAAACAGTGAAAGAAAAAAGTAACTATCCACAAGGCCAGAAGGAGATGTATTCCCAGAATCTACATGAAAGAAATACAATCCAAACTACACATCGAAGAAAGGTGCAACCAAAAAACAAATACATAAAAAGGAAAAAAACAAACATCAATCCACAAAACATGAATAGAACTGCAACAACAACTAAACAAAGGCATCTTTCTCTCTCTCTCTCTCTCTCTCTCCCCGTCTCTCTCTTTCTCTTTCTCATATCTTTCCAATCTCATTGTGTGTGTGTGTGTGTGTGTGTGTGTGTGTGTGTGTGTGTGTGTGTGTGTGTGTGTGTGTGTGTGTGTGTGTGTGTGTGTGTGTGTGTGTGTGTGCTGTGTTTGCTCTCGCTTGTGTGCTTTGGTTGGTCTGATATATAATAGTTAACAACAGGCTCACCCTTTGTCGAATCTATGCAAGAGGTTTTGTGGTATTCAGCATAAAATATGGGATGGCGCATGGTACATGAAACAGCAACACTACTTTGTTGCAGTCAACCTTGTTGCAGTACAGCAAGAGAGCTTAACTATTACATTCAGCATAATTGCTGAAGGCCAGGGAAATCGCGTGCTGCGTGTGGCTTTCGTTGCTTCATGGGAAGTGCACCTGGAAGCGTTGGCTCTTCGCCTTGTTGCTTCAGAAGGCAACCCACATCGCCAGCTCCCTCCTCCTCCTCCTCCCGGGGTATCTCATGTCTTTGCTCTTCGTGAGGAGGCTATTGTAGGTCAACGCCTCAAGCCTTCTTTCTTTTACCCAACCAAACCTTCGACCCCACAGGCCACATGATCCGTAAAACATATTGGAATAAAAATAAAAGAATATGCATCTTCGGGCGAAAAAATCCCCAGAAAGGTGAGCGAAACATTTCTGTATATGAAATCAAAAGTCGATGTTACGTACACTGAAAACGTGCAGCTACATTATTTCTGTTTGTGGGATGAAAATGCCACATTTTGAACCTTGAGTAATGGAGGGTGTTAACCTATGATGGCCTCCTAAAAAGAATTTTGTGGCCTCATGAATCTTTTTTATAATATTCCAATGGATATCAAACGCACCAGCGTGTACAGCAAAAGAACGAGGCTTTGTTAAAAGAGGAAATGCAAAAATCGTAATATTTTCATATAATATCACTCATAAAGGGGTACGAAATACAAAAAAAAAAAAAAAAAGATAAACTAAATAAACGAAACCATCTAATACCAACATATAAGAGCAAATATAAATAATGAACGAAACAATGAGCAATCCCAGCAAATAAACATAGTATATGTGAGGAAACTATAAACAAGTGTTTGAGCGATGCAAAAAAATAAAACAAAACTGAAACACACACACACACAATAAAAGAACGAATCTAAAAGGTTTATATTTAGGTCGTTAATGCCCACTCCCTTGTTTTTACATTTTACTTATTTTAACCTTTCCTTTAGAAATGGTATATAAAAAATAGAATAGAATGAATATATACAAATATATATACACATATATGTATATATCATATATATATATTATATGCGTATACATATATATAAACATATATATATTATATATATATATATATATATATATATATATATATATATATATATATATATGATCAAGGTGGAAAAAGAAGTCACGGGTCTAGTTCCGAGTTTTTGAGCTTATTCCTGACCGGTTTCATCCTATGCCTCATAGAGTGAATCCGGTCAGAAATAAACTTAAAAACTCGGAACTAGACCTGTGGCTTCTTTTCCCACCTTCATCAACTTGTCACAATGTCCCAGCATATATATATAATATATATATATATATATATATATATATATATATATATTAAATATACACAATATATATATATACACACAATATATACATATATATATATATATATATATATATACATATATATAACATATAATATATATATATATATAATTATATATATATATTATATATATATATATATAATATTATATATATATTTTACATATACACACACATATATATATATACAAGTAGAGAAGGAAAAGCAAAAGGTGCAGATGGAGAGATGATAATAGAAGACAAAGCAGTGAGAGGAAGGTGGGCAGAGTATTTTAGGGAGTTGGTAAATGTGGAGGAGGATAGGGAGGGAAAGGTAGTTGCAGTGGGAAGCGCTAAGGAAATGAGAGTAATGAGTGAGGAAAATGGAGGAGAAATAGGGAAGGAGGAAGTGAAAGCAGCTGTTAAGAAAATGAGAACAGGTAAGGCACCTGCGTTGGATGGATGCCATGCAGGATGTCTGAAGAAAGGAGGTACAGTTATGGTGGACTGGCTGGTGAGGTTATTTAATGTTTATTTAAGAGAGGGTATAGTGCCGGAGGACTAGAGGAGTGCCTGTATCGTTCCGCTTTACAAGAGAAAGGGGGACAAGTGTGAGTGTAGTAGTTTCAGAGGGATCAGCTTGTTGAGTGTAGTTGGGAAGGCTTATGGGAGGGTCTTGATCGAGAGGATTAGGAGAGGAATAGAGGGAGTAATTGGTGAGGAACAGAGTGGTTTTAGGACAGGTAGGGGTTGTGTAGATCAGATTTTTGTGGTAAGACAGATGTGTGATGACAGGGTAGACAGGAAGGCACTGTGGGAGGTACTGCAGATATATGGGATAGGAGGAAAGCTGTTAAGAACAGTTAAGAGTTTTTACGAGAGTAGTAGAGCTTGTGTTAGGATTAGAAATGGAGAGAGTGAATGGTTTGAGGTAAAGGTGGGACTTCGTCAGGGATGTGTTATGTCGCCCTGGTTGTTCAATCTATACATGGATGGGGTGGTGCGAGAGGTGAATGCAAGGGTAGTGGGTAGGGGGTTGAAGATGGTTAAAGAAAATAAAGAAAAGTGGGAAATAAGCCAGTTGTTGTTTGCTGACGACACTGCGCTTGTGGTAGGAGCAGAGGAGGGATTGAGGAATTTAGTGACAGAGTTTGAGAAGGTGTGTGAAAGAAGGAAGCTGAAGATAAATGTGGGCAAAAGTAAGGTGATGAGATGTACAAGGGGAGAGAGTGACAGCAGGCTGGAAGTGAGCATTAAGGGAGAGAGACTGGAGGAAGTGGATAGTTTTAGAATGTACATAGATTATATATATATATATATATATATATATATATATATATATATATATATATATATATATATATATATATATATATATATATATATATGTGTGTGTGTGTGTGTGTGTGTGTGAGTGAGTGTGTGTGTGTATACATATGTATATATGCATATACATACACACACACATACAAACATACATTCATACTTACATAGAGAGAGAGACGGAGACAGAGAGAATGAACCAGGATGAGCGAAAAATGTTAAATAGACATTGTATAAAAAAAAGGAGTAAAAAATTATGGAATGGAAAAAACAGACGTCTGAGAAATAAAAGAAAATAAAAAAGAAAAGAAAAGAAAACGCAAAACAATTTAATTGACAAACTCGACTTTTGTTTACACAGGAAGGAGCACGGGTTCATAAAAACACAAAACCTACTGACCCTCGCACTAGGTCTTCACGACTTGTGATTTCTATTTCTTCTTCCACCAAGAAGATTTCATTCACCAGAGAGCAAACCCTCTGTACAGTACATAAAAGGTTAGATAAACACAGTGATCTAGTTTTGCGGTAATTCTAACGTAAGGAAAGAGCAAGAAAGTGGAACATAGGGACTCAACATTTCCTCTTCTGAAGTGTGTGGGGCTTTATATTTTATTCTGGTTGACGTCAAGGTAGTCTCTTGCTCTCCCTGATACCATATCAGTAGCGACAGGGCTATTGCTAATATCTAAGGACCCGCTACAGTCCTAAACTCGCAAAGACAAGAAGAGTGGAAACAGTCAAGAAAAAGAGGAAAATTGAAGTCAGCAAAGGGTCAAGACGAGGCTCACAGTCAAGGGAGGAGAAGCGAAATTAGTATTTAGAGGATAGATAGAGTCTAAGACAAAGAGGAGAGGTGAAGTCATGAAGGTGACGATACGTTAAGTCAAGACAAAGAGCAGAGGCAGAGTGAGGACTAAGATGAAATTTAGAGTCTAAGACAAAGAGGAATGGTGAAGTCATGAAGACGAGGAGAAGTTAGTCAAAACAAAGAGCAGAGACAGAGTGAGGATTTGGATGAAATTTTGAGTCTAAGACAAAGAGGAGAGGTGAAGTCATGAAGGTGACGATACGTTAAGTCAAGACAAAGAGCAGAGGCAGAGTGAGGACTAAGATGAAATTTAGAGTCTAAGACAAAGAGGAGAGGTGAAGTCATGAAGGTGACGATACGTTAAGTCAAGACAAAGAGCAGAGGCAGAGTGAGGACTAAGATGAAATTTAGAGTCTAAGACAAAGAGGAATGGTGAAGTCATGAAGACGAGGAGAAGACAAGACAAAGAGGAGAGGCAGAGTGAAGACTAAGATGAAATTTAGAATCTTAAGACAAGGAGGAGAGGTAGTTATAAGACAAAGTTGACAAGTCGTATCAAGCCGAAGAGTAGAGGTAGAGCCTTTACGAAGAGTTGAGATAATGTTCAAAACAAATAACACAGAAAGGTCAAGACGCAGTGGAGAGGGAGGGACACAGACATCGTGGTAAAAGGAATTTCCTGAAAAAGGGAGATTCTAATTGACAGAGAAACAAGAAGAGGAAAATAGCGAGACAAGGAAAGAGCGCAATCACGAGGATGGATGGAGGCATGCGGGAAAATTTGTGCGCAACACAAACTAGGGACGTAGGCGTAGAACAAGAAAAGAGAGAGAGAACTATGTTGATATAATGGACTGGA
>NC_134782.1:26112446-26114946 GCF_046742065.1 Oratosquilla oratoria
GATGATAAAATTATGAAGGTGAAAATGATACAGATAAAGATAAAAGTGATGAAGACGAAGACGCTGAAAGAAAATATGATTCATGGCAATGGTAATGATGATTATGAGGATGATGAACGTGATGTAAATAGAGAAAACTGTAGAAAATTAGGATGATGATGATGGTGATGGTGATGGTGATGATGATGATGATGATGATGATGATGATGATGATGATGATGATGATGATGATGATGATGATGATGATGATGATGATGATGATGATGATGATGATGATGATGATGATGATGACCATGGTAACAATGATGAAGATGATAAAGGAGAAATGGAGAACGGGAAGGTGAATATGACAAAGAGGCAGCACAGGCGAGATGGAGTGTATTCGAAGTTGTCTTTGAGAGGCCAAAGTTCCGCCCGGAAGTCGCACCAAGGCTCAGATCATGCAGAGTTTCCGGTCCATTCAAGGTGACACGACCCGACCTGACTTGACCTGACCTGACAATTATCCATGACCATATTATATATATATATATATATATATATATATATATATATATATATATATATATATATATATATATATATATATATATATATATATATATATATATATATATATATATATATGTAAAACACTTGTCACGTGCTAGCCCAGGTTCGAGTCCTTGGCCTTACCACGTTTTAATTTCTGCATGTTGGCCTCCATGAGTCTCGCTCGATGTTGATGGCTTAGAATTAAAGTGTATTGTGGTAGATAAAAATGTATATATATATATATATATATATATATATATATATATATATATATATACAGGTATATGTATATATACATATATATATGTATATATATAAATACATATATACATATATATATATATATATATATATATATATATATATATATATATATTTACCAACCTTTGAATGTGTATTCAATTAATGTTTTTTGAGCCCCGTTGGCATTGATTGATCTTCACTATCATGGCTCCTGTCAGAATACAGGGTGTTTCGAATGTCTTGTAACCCCTACCAATAGAGGTACAAGTATTACAGTAATACAAAATATATGTCCTGGATCCAGCTTATTTACTGTAAGAGCAACCACAGAACAAAATGAGAAGAAAGGAACAAAATGTTCCTATCGCAGTATTGTCATCTTTGGAGGAACTGGTTGGACGAATCTTTCAGTGACGTCATGTCGCACATCCCCATGCTTATGTCTGAATGCACGCGCTCATGTGACCATACACTTACAAGCAGCCTGAATCCAGGACATGTATTTTGTATCACTGTAATACTTGTACCTCTCTTGGTAGGGGTAACAAGACATTCGGACCACCATGTACTTCAATCGTTTCTGTATCCCCCCCCCCCCCCGTAGAGAGCGATTTCTATATATTGCTCCTGGCTGTAGACTATTCATCTTTATACCACGTACTCACCAGCGATGGGGATTATTATACAAAGGGTTTTATTCTAAAGCTGCATAATTAATTTGAATTGGTAAAGTGATCAACACCTTCCCCCGAATTAATATACAAAAGACGTACCACTTTGATCTGGGTCCTTGACAAAAACAGAACCTTTCGTAAACTGAACTCTCAAAGAACGATGAAAAAGAAGGAAGGAGTAGCGCGTCAGCGGAGGAAGTTTTATGATTCCACCTTTTGATAAACCCAACTTTCAAACGAGACATTAACACTTACTGCAGTAATACCGGGCCTCTCTTTTGTCAAAGCCAAAGCCAACTAATAGGCTCCTTAGTCCGTGGTACGTGTTGATGAATGTTAAACGTGGCTCTTGTGCCTCGCCAGGTAGCCGTGCAAGTCACCTTTAAGATGGTATAAGCACCAGCAATATCAAGGATGAATGAAGGCGAATTTTGATATTAGATATACGTCTGCCACCTTCAGGCTTTTGTTTTTCGTTTGATTAATTATCATTTAGCGTAGATATATTTTCACCTTTTCATGTTATCAGTTCCATTTGAAATCTTGAATTTTGTGTATCAAGTGGACCCAAGTTTTGGCCTTTTAAAGGAAAAAAAAAACTTTCACTGTTTTCATATCATTTGCTCCTGATATTTGGTGTCAGTGTTGTAGCCAGTCAATTTAATATTACCTTTCTGACAATGCCTCTATAGAGTAATCCCTTTTTTTCTGTTTCAGTATGGAAATAAGGGACTGAATATGAACCAACCACAATGTTACCCACTTCATTACCAGTCGTTAGGTGAAACAAAATTTAATGAAACATTTGATCTCGTTAAAAAACACGATGAAACGATACAAAAACGTGTCTAAGAATGAAGAAAGTTGGCGAGAGAGCGGGAGGGTTGTGTTCAGAGACCTTGATAAAGCGGACGAATATGGGAGAGAAACTGGGGAAGGGAATGAAGTGCGGACTCAAAAGGGAAGAGAAAAAGAAAGCGAGGAAAGAGGGCAATATTGGATAGGGAGGGAGTTAAACGTGTCAGAGAAGTAACAACTGGAGGAGAAAG
>NC_134782.1:26117446-26124946 GCF_046742065.1 Oratosquilla oratoria
ACACACACACACACACACACACACACTAACACACACACACACACACACACACACACACACACACACACACACACACACACACACACACACACACACACACATGCACATACACACACGGGAAAGCGCTTTCGTGCATTAACATCTTCATATGTCCATTTCAATAGCAATTCTGTCTGCATAGCAACGGAATTCAAAACCATATCACTTTTATCGTGGAAATAGGATATCTTTCCATATCTGTCTGTCATTCATTCCTATTTAGATTTAATGCTTTTGACATACACAGGCCTAAGTATATTGTCCGGGTTCATATTACCATGATATTTTAAAGCTTGAAAAGTTTTACCAAATTTTGCTGACTTGAACCTTTTGTGATACAAAAAATATGGTCGTTTTTCATTTCACTACCGAACATGATATAGATTTAAGGCTCTAGGATGATTTTTTTTTCTTTGTCAGCGAACATTAATTCGATTACTTCCTGTCGTCAAATTGAATGGGACACTGATGAAAAAAAAAAAAAAAAAATGACGGAAGGGAGATGGTGCTGCTGATGGATTGTGATACCGGCGACAATAACGACGCTGACGCGGCCGCTGTCAACGATGACGACGACGACGACGACAACGACGATGTGGACGACGAGGAGGAGGAGGACAGCGACGACGAGTTGGAGAATGAGGAAAAGAGAGAGAGAGAACTAAATAAACGGCCACAAAGGTGGCGGTGCTGGCAGGAACAATGAACGTCACGCGGCCCGCCACCGAGGAAGAGGGAAGGCACCACGTCTCGTCCGTCTTGGCGCTGGACGTTTGGTGTCCTCTCTCAGCACCCCGAGAGCGCTCGGAGAGAGAAGACAAGAACCAGGAGCTCGAAAGAGTGGCGCGAAAAAAAAAAGGAGGAGGTAAAGTGAGGAGACTTCACTCGCCCACAGGAGGTAGAGGTATTGCAAAGAGGAGACCGAAGGATCGAGATTCTTACATACATACATATACCAAAGACTTTTTCCCCCTTTACACGGGGGGTAGCCAAAAAGAAAAAGGTTTAGAAATCACTCCCACCCATTTCATTTCCCATATATTCCACTCCCCTCCACCCTCCTCCCTCCCTCCTATCTTGGCACCTTCTGGATGACGGGTCATCCCTGCATCCTGTCCACTGTAGGTATTGTGAAGAGTCTACGCCATGAGGCAGTTAGCTGCGGCCGAAGAGAAGAACCAGGAGCTCTAAAGAGTGGTGGAGGAAGGAAAAAAGGAGGAGGAGGTAAAGTGAGGAGACTTCACTCGCCCAGAGGAGGGAGCGGCATTGCAAAGAAGAGGCCGAGGGATCGAGATTCCTCACTCGTAATAAAAGATTTATTGAGAAGGTACTGTGAAGAGTCTACGCCATGAGGCAGTTAGCTGCGGCCGAAGCCGTCAGCTTTGCCCTATGCATTTGCGGCAGGTAGCAGTCACTGCTGGGAATCTCTATGCGCTTGGAGGACTGCTGGGGCAGGTAACAGAGGTCACCGCTAGGAGAGGAGTGCGGGATTCGAACCCACAACTAAGCATATGGGAGACCAACACGCTTCCGGAGAAACCGGTGAAGGTTAAAGAATGGTCCATGAGACGGAGACGTTCTACGCAGAGAAGGAGGTGAGGGACTAAGAGGAGGCCGAAGAGAAGAACAGGGTACGAAGGCTCTTGATAAAAAAAAAAAAAAAAAAAAAAAAAAAAAAGAGACGGGGAATTCACACGCGCAGAGGAAGGAGAGGCACTGAGAGAGGCCGTAGAGAAGACCAAGAGACTCTTTATTCTTAAAAGTATTCGGGAAAGGGCAAAAGAGAGTCCAAGAAGTCAAGACGGTTGAGGACATTTTGAGCCGACGAGGACGGCGGAGCATGACGTCAGAGCGTCCGAAGGAGAGCAAATGTAAAATCCTCCGGAGGAGAGCAAATGTCTGAGCATTCGAGGAAGAGCAAAACTAATGAAAAAGAGAAACAGAGGAGAGGGTTGTAATAACAAGTGTCCGGAGAGGAACGACCAAAGGGGAAGAAAAGGAAATGTAAAGAGGAAAATGAGTGAGAAGAATTCAGGAGAATGGGAATTTCAGAAAATTAGCAAAGGAGTGGAAACAGAAGATGTCAGAATATGAAGACGGAAATAGAAATAAATGGTAAAGAAAGAGAAACGGAAAGCAGATGACAAAGATGAAGTCTTTTTGAGGGAAACAAAAAGAAAATAAATTTAAGTAAACAGAAATTTTTGGAGGAATTAAAGAGGGAGTAAGGGAATGAGGCAGAGAGAGATAGAGAGATAGAGAGATAGTGATATAGAGAGATATATGTATAGAGAGAGATATAGAGATATAGGGAGATAGATATATAGAGAGATATAGAGATATAGATAGAAATATAGAGATATAGAGAGATAGAGAGATAGAGAGATAGAGAGATAGATAGATAGATAGATAGATAGGTAGATAGATAGATAGATAGAGAGAGAGAAATAGATAGATAGATAGATAGATAGAGAGAGAGAAATAGTTAGATAGATAGATAGATAGAGAGAGAGAGATGGTAGATATAGATGGAAGATGAATTAAAAAGAAAATGTTAGCTGCGAGATATCAAAATCAAGAAAAAGAGAGAGAAATAAGGAAATGGAAGGCGAGGGAAAGGACAAAGCTAATGGAAATAAACAAAATATTGCCATTACAACAATACGAGTTTGAATAGGAAGAAATAAAACCGCAAGTAATCGATTGAAAAAAAGAAACAAATGAAGGAAAATGTACATACAACATGAGAGAGAAAAATAAGCATTGATGTTATAGAAAAGAAAATATTGTTGTTATGAAACATCCGAACTATAATCCAGACGAAGTGGATAAACTGAAAGAGAGTAGGAGAAGGAGGAGAATTAGGAGGAGGAGGAGGAGGAATAGGTATATTAAGAGGAGGTGTAGAAGGAAGATGAATAGAATGTGTAGAGGCTTTCACCATTGCAAGCAAACAATCATTCAAGAGGAGGACGAGGAAACCACCTCAGACTATATAAGAGGTGGAGGAGGAGGAGGAAGAGGAGGAGGAGGAGTAGGTATGTTAAGAGGAGGTGTAGAAGGAAGATGAATAGAATGTGTAGGGGCTTTCACCATTGCAAGCAAACAATCATTCAAATCAACTACTTATCGACAGTTTAAACCACCTCAGACTATATAAGAGGTGGAGGAGGAGGAAGAAGAAGAAGAAGAGGAGGAGGAGGAGGAGGAGGAGGAGGAGGACTAGGTATGTTAAGAGGATGAGGTGTAGAAGGAAGATGAATAGAATGTGTAGGGGCTTTCACCACTGCAAGCAATCAATCATTCAAATCAACTACTTATCGACAGTTTAAACCCCCTCAGACTATATAAGAGGTGGAGGAGGAGGAAGAAGAAGAAGAAGAAGAGGAGGAGGAGGAGGAAGAGGAGGACTAGGTATGTTAAGAGGATGAGGTGTAGAAGGAAGATGAATAGAATGTGTAAGGGCTTTCACCACTGCAAGCAATCAATCATTCAAATCAACTACTTATCGACAGTTTAAACCACCTCAGACTATATAAGAGGTGGAGGAGGAGGAAGAAGAGAAGGAGGAGGAGGAGGAGTAGGTATGTTAAGAGGAGGTGTAGAAGGAAGATAAGTAGAATGTGTAGGGGCTTTCACCACTGCAAGCAATCAATCATTCAAATCAACTGCTTATCGACAGTTTAAACCACCTCAGACTATATAAGCAAGAACCGATAACCTCACATTTCAACCTCAATAAAGACGTCTGGTATAACTCTTCAACATTCACACCTTGGGATTATCATAAGATAGTCGTACGGAGAGCGAGACTACTCTTTGTAGTGTAAGATCACGCTACTGCTAACCAGTTTCCTTCATAAGAACATAAGAATAAAGGAGACTGCAAGAGACCATAAGGCCTACACTAGGCAGCTCCGTATCCATCACCACCTGTCATCCCCATCCATAAAGTTGTCTAATCGTTTTTTAAAACAACTGATATTTTCAGCGCTTACTACATGGTTACTAAGTTTATTCCATTCATCGACCACCCTATTATTAAACCAATTCTTGCCTATTTCCTTCTTAAATCCTTCACGTTTTAGTGTCGTTTTGTGAAAAACTTAATCTCTGAAGGCGACCAGAAGGGTTGACTCAGTGTTTCATTGGTGGCTATACATAAGGTTTTGTCCATCTTTTTGCAGCGTCTAGCTTCGTCTTATTGCATTTATGAAACGGTAGTAAAAATCTGACTGTGAAAGCATGTCGGAATTCTCGGAACGTATTTGTATGCGAATGTGTGCGCGCATAAGGATGAATGTGAGTGTGTAATATTTCTTCATTGTTTACATAGTGGAGTGAATTCATTCCGTGTGCATACATGTATTATTCAGCTTTCCAGTTATTCCATGTTAACTGTCTTCTAACGAGAATATATTTAACTTGTTATCCAAAACTCTTTCATTGGTAGTGAGGAAGTATTTCCTTTTGTTACACCTATCCAGGAAGAATTGGAGGAAGAGGAGGAAAAGAGGAGGAAAAAAGTAGGAAGAGTTATAGGAGTATGAAAAGGTGGAAAACGAGGAGTAGGAAGTGGATTTAGAGCAGAAGAAAGAGGAAGAACAAGAAAAAGAAAACGGAAAAAGAGAAAATGGACTATGGAGACGAAGACGAATGCTGGGAAAATGTTTTGTTTTGATAAGTTTATTACACCAAAGAGCGACAGACCTAGTACTTCGCTATGCGCTCAGATTTCAGACATCCACAAGAGACTTATGTTTCACAGAACACACAAGAAGAATTGGACATCGCACGCCTAGTCCTCCTGAGTGTCAATGTTCCCTGAGCGTACGTATCCACTCGGGCGGGAGGAGGGGGAGGGGTGGGGGGTGTTCGACCCTACGTGAGCGCACAGAGGGGCACCTCGACCCTACGTGAGCGCATTGAGTCGTGCAGAGTGACCTGCATACACATTCTTCTTGATTTTGTGTATATCTGTTCTCTTGTATACTACCTACATAATACCTTTATTGTTTACATATATCTACTCTATAGTTTTTCATATATATATATATATATATATATGTATATATATATACATATATATATATATATATATATATATGAAATTGGGTATGTTATAACACATATATAAAAGTTCACTATTAACCACTATCGGAGAAAAGATGATGGAAGTACAGGGAAACTGTATATTTCGACTACTATCTGTAGTCCTCTTCAGCTGAAGAGGACTACAGATAGTAGTCGAAAATATACAGTTTCCCTGTACTTCCGTCAATTTTTTCTCCGATAGTGGATTAATAGTGAATATATATATATAATGTATATATATATATATATATATATATGTATATATATATACATATATATATATATATATATATGTATACACGAGAATATAGAAGAAATAAAGTAACACACAGTACATTCACAGTAATTCTACTTTCTTTATTTACACGGTGACCCCCACCCCCTCGTCCTCTCATGCAAAAATAGAAAGGACGAGAAGAAATCCCTTCATGCCGCATCACTCTATTTTCCATTCACAACCATTTTCTACTCACACCTATCTCTTGCCTTCTCTTTTCCCTACTCAACAGACATTCCTCTTTTATTCAAAGCCCCTGTTACCCTAGGAATCCATCTCATTATTGGTCTACTGCTCAAGTTAACTCCATTTGCCTTTGCCTTTCACACTCATTTTGCTAGTCTTTCTTCATTTATCCTTTCCAGGTGCCTAAAGCATTCCAGAACTCTTTCATCTGCCCTATCCGCCAGCCCCCTTTCCATGCACGCTCTCCTCATCACCTCCTCATTTCTCACTCTATCGATTCTTGTAATCCCAACCATACTTCTTATACACTTCCTCTCAAACACATTTAAATTGTTCATTTTTGTTTCCCCTATATTCCAAGCCTTTGCCTCATACAATGCTGTAAGCCCAATCTTTTTCTTTGCACTCATTTTCAGATACCAATTTCTCACGAAAATTTTTGTTCCCACAAGACTTTTATTTACTTTCTTCAATCTACAGTTTAATTCCACCCCCTCCTCTATTTCTTGCCATACGTGACTCTAAATACTCAAAAACATCTCTCCTGTAGCCTCTCTACTTTCAGACTTACCTCCAAATCATTGCTACACTCAATCCTTGTACATCTCATTACCTTTCTTGTACCCACATTTATTTTCAACTTCCCTCTGTCACATAACTTCCCGGACTCCGTCGCTAACTGATTTAGATCCTTCTCTGACTCACTCTACTACGAGTGCAGTGTCATCGGTAAACGACATCTGGATCCATTGTCACCTCCTTCCACTCTCACTAACCCTTTCCAGTTCCCTGATCATCACCCTTGCATATACCTTTCTTACCACAGCGTACAACCTACTATCAATTTGATTTCTATTGATTCATTCGTTTATGTACGCAATTATCTGTTTATTTGATATCTCCGTATCAAGTATTCACTGCATAGGTTTTATTTTTTGGAATCTAAGGACATTCCGATGTACCAGAGGTACGCAGAATTCATTTATCTTTAGAAAATAATCTCTACTGAATAAGGAATAGCTTGTAACTTCTCCTTCTCCTTCGTTTTTACTAGCTTTCTTGAACATTTCTTTTGAAGACCTTATGACTTCATCATATTATTTATCAGTCACCAAGAAAAAAAGCTTTGGTTATTTTTGCATTAAATTCTGATTCGAATATAGTTACTGATTTGTTTCTTTTAATTAGATATTTATATGCATACTCATTATTTGTATACTAATGTATTTTTTATGAATTAATTCATTGTCAAATGTGTTTATATTATTAATTATTGTGTTCGAGCGCGCGTGTGTATGTGTAATTATACGCATATGAATCACTATTCGTTCCTTTCACAAATGGCGTGTTTCACAAAGGATTTCCTTACAACTGTGTCTACACCCGCCTTGATCTTTTTCCTTGTCCTCACCCATCAATCTTACTCAAGCCTTTCCTTTGTTCCAGCCTTGGTCAACAGACTGATCTTCGCCTGCTCTCTACTATGGCTATATTTAGTTTTCTTTTAAACGGATAATAACTTTTTCATTGTATTTCTTTTTACGATTCTCGCAAGGCACCTAGGGATGTTCGTAAAGGATCTCAAATTACACCGCGAGGAACGAATCTTGCCTACTATAGCAGGAAGCTCTCGTCCGTTCAGTTTCGTCACGTGGGCAATTTATCGATTCACGGTTCCATCCCGATCCATTGTCCTGCAGGCGATGATTTTCAAGACAACATTTCTTTTTCAAAAAGAAGCTCGCTAATTAGCTTTCGTCCTTGACATAATCAGGTCAGTGTAAAGGATTTTTTCTTGCATTGTTCATGTTGTGTATACATTGTAAATATAAGGTAAAAGAATACACCGGAAAAAATCTAATCCGTCCATATTTATTGTAGGAAGCCTGATCAGCGATCATATT
>NC_134782.1:26129946-26139946 GCF_046742065.1 Oratosquilla oratoria
CGCGTCCGAAGCAGTGAGAATCAATTTATCATAGACCCCCATCTCCGAGAATTGTGTGTTCACACACGAAAAGTAGTTCGCGAGATTCCAACTCCCAAAAACACACAATCAAAAGACATGGGGAGGAAAAACTTTGGGGGATCCGGTCGAGAAACATTTAATAGGGGCCCGCTATCAAATCCCCGAACGAATGTTCCCAGATCGTAAAACACCCTAAATGATATATACATATATGTTGACATATAGAAATGAAATAACATCATTTATTTCATGGGCCGAGTTTTCAAACAATTTATTTATTCGCCACCTTATGACGCCCACACATAAACACACACACACACACACACACACACACACACACACACACACACACACACACACACACACACACACACACACACACACACACACACACACACACACACACACACACACACACACACACACACATATATATATATATGTGTGTGTGTGTGTGTGTATGTATATGTATGTATATATGTATATACATACTCATATTTATGAATATATAGATAGATGAATAGATCATAGATAGTTAAATAGATAGAAAGATTGATAAGTACCTTGTAGATGGATAAAAGCCTGGGTCCCACTTACACTATAATGGGCGGCCGCGTCTAACAATATTTCTGTTTAGACCCTTGCTGCGGGTTCCTTACTCCTCACTCAATTTCGTCAACTTTTACGCCACGCAGGGGAGCTCGGCGGCGGCATTCCTGGTCCGGAGTTTTTTGTCCGCAGGTCCGAAATTCTTTCCACGGGCAAACGGAGTCAAAGGGATGAGCTGTGCCGGAGACAAGGCATTGATGGTCCCCTAAACCGAGCTGGAAAGTCGATTACGTTGAATCATCTTTCATTTGGTATAAAAGAGTGAAAATCTGTTCTAATTCTTTGGAAATTAATGAGGTGCTTGACCTCTTTACTGCCGAAGTTGTTCCACAGAGATGAATTAAATAGTCTGATGGTTTTTGGAATAAACGGAAAAATACTAATCGGTGTAGAAAGGGGAGAAAGAATCCGGTTAAAAGATCTCTGACACATAAAGATCTCAGTGTAGATTGCAAGAAAACGTCTCCTCCATCAGAAAGGAAAGGAATGTAAAAGACACATCAAAATGGTTTAAATTTTAAATGTATGACCTAAAACAATGTAAATGAGGGAATATAAAAGAGACTTAGATCAGAAATAATATACAGCAAAATAGAAAAGACTATAAAGGCGCAATTAAGGTATTTTAACAAATAAATAATAAGAACCTAATATACATATAAAATCTTGAATGAGTCATTGAATAAATAGAGAAAAAAGTCTAACGAAAGCTAGAGATAACAAAGCACTAATACAAAAATAATATCTATTAAAAAGAAAAAGAATATATAAGAGGATGCGTGAATTTTTAACAAAAGTTTAAGTATACAGACCACACTACAAATTGCACAATTTTGTTGAAAGAAGCCTAACGCCTAAGCTTGATAACCCTCACCGATTCATCGTGTATACTGCACTTGTAGTTATATTATCCATAAGCGGATTATAGCTTTATAAACGTTCAATACAGCAGTCATTGGAGAAATAAAAAAACACACACACAGAAATAAAGATATTTGCCAGATAGTATAAATTTTTTATACTGAAGTGCACAATATTTTCAAAACATCTTCAAGTGTTCCAGGAATCAGAAGTTATAAGTAAACCAACTAAGAACTATGTTCAGTTCAGTGGTTCGTGAGTATCTTGACAAATTGGAAAAAATTACAGAGCTCTTCAAAATTTGCTTTCCACGAAGGGAACTCGCGATTGGGACTAAAACCACAAACAAGAGTTTGTGATCAAGCAAATTGTATGACCTTCTTTATCAGCCATGTAAACATTGGTGACAAATGAGCCACAGTGTGACGAATTGCTTTGCCACTTGCTTCCCGTTCCTCACAATTGACCTCATCACAGTTAAAGTCTCCCACAAAGAGGAGAGTCGAACCCGTTAAAATTTCTTGATACACATATACATACATATACCAAGGCTTTTTCCCCCATACTAGGGAGGTAGCCAAAAAGGAAAAAGCATAAAATCATTCCCACCCATTCCATCCCCGAAAACACTCCACACCCCTCCACCCTCCCTACCATCTTAGCACCTCCTAGATGACAGGTCATCCCTGCACCCTGTCCACTGCCCAGCTTTATTCCCAAAACAGACGAAGCGCAAAGGACAAAGGTGACGGCTTCGGCCGCAGACACGCACTTCCTGGTGTTGGCTCCTTACTCCCACATTCCCTGAATCATGTTACATTACAACATAACCCTCTTCAGTTATTGTGAAAAGGAAGCCTCCTATTCGCTTAACACATTTTCTTCAATCTTTAAGTCTTCGTCTATGACCTGTGTCCCATTACCATCCAGTCCTCGTCCTCTTTACTTTTTCCTTTTTTCGGTAGGGTGAGGGAGAGGAGGACGAGGGAGGAGGATGGGGGAGGAGGACGGGAGGAGGAGGACGGTGGGAGGAGGACGGGGAGAGGAAGAGTTGGAGGTGGAGAGGGGTTGTTTCCACGAATCCTTCATACCTTCCTTGACCCGTGGTTCACTTATCGAAGAGTCCTCAAATTAATTTCTAATGAGTTAACTTTTCTTCGTACAGAAACCTTTTCTCTTTAGTCTTACAGTTGGTTAGCAAGTTCAAACTGAAGCCAAGTTGTTCGTATGTCTTTTCTGGTGGTTGTTTTTGTCTTTTTTTTTTTCTTAGTTACTGACCCATAAAGAGTTTTCTCTCGACTGAAGAAAATGATCTGGTCTTGTTCGCTCAAGGGTCTTGATATAAACAAAGTGCTCTAGAGGTTTGATCGAGATAACTTACACTTTAATTAATCCACAAAGGGATAGACACGATTCCTCTAAGTCTGACGTTTGGCATAAAAACATCATTCAAGCGAAGGGAAAGATACTTTAGAAGGTTAGGCTAAAGACTTCTTACTTTTACTCTTCAAGTCGTCTTGATCTTCATATTTTCCTTTTCTTTAATTACTCTTCTTTCCTGTGGGAAGTTATCAAGTAGCACTTATCCTTACTTTCTGGTTGCTCTCAAGCTATCTTTTCTCTTTTGTACTTCCTCTTTAATAGGGACAAAGGACTTAACCAATTTCTTCTTATTCTTCATCTATGTGTCGTTTTCGTAATCTTTACTTTTGTTTGGCTCCCCTTCCTTTCTACGACAGTTTGCTTTCGGTGAATTTAAGTATTTTACATTTACTTTCCTACGCATGTGTGTCAACTTGCCACCCTCATCCTCCCCTTCTCAAATTTGTTACGTGATAACAAAGCATGCCTTTGCGTTTTCTCTTTGCGTTTTCTCTGTTTTCATATAATTTCTGCATTTCCTGGTTTTGATGTTGGTTATTACAGTTCTTTCTCTACGCCCCTATTCCATTCTGCGGCCGTATTAAACTCTCACAAGAGACGACTTTCCAAATATGTGTCTTTCTTTTTATTTTCATTTGTCACCTCCCACTCTGATTTTCTCGTCAACCATTCTTTCTTATTTCTTCCTCTGGGATTTTCTTTTTTCGGTATGAATATTTCTTTTCTTCGTAAGATTCGTTCATTTCAAATATTGACAGGCTGTGTTCCTTTGTTCTTCTTTTACTGTCGACTTAATTTCTATTTTAATACTGTGCTATTGTGTCCATACTCTTGCTAATCTTGGATATCTAATCTAATCACCATTTTGCTGATCAGGCATGTAACTCATCTGTTGTTCATATGTCCAAAGCTACTCTTCTCGCTGTCAGCTTTTGTCTTATGTTTTCTCTATTTGAAAAGGGGTCCTTTCACATGGTTAGTATTTATTGATGACAATGTTGGCAATAATGGTATTACCGATGCTTCTAGAGTTGTCAACCATGCCCTCTCCAAACCTTCAGTATTCAGTAGTCAACATTGTATGGATATTTTTAGAATATTTGGTATTAACCTGAGGCTGTCAGTATTTACTAGCTTAGTTCAGTCTTGTCAGTGAATATTTATCATGTCTCTGAAGGCTTTTGAGACCATAGGGCTGTTACGAAAACGAATGGAATTGTCTGGTAGTAAAAGAAAAATGTAATATGGTACGGAAGACGTTAAACGAGTCTATAGGCTCTGCTACAGATACTTCGGAAATTAATATGATAGCTAGCTGCGAGCCATAATGAAAGTATCACCATTCATGAAGGTTGTGAGAATCAACACCGTGTGAGATCGAAACCTTTATTGGTACGACGTTTCGCTAGTTACAGCTTTTTCAAGTACAGACATATACGGCCTATATGTACTCAGAGTGTTTACCATATGTCTGTACTTGAAAAAGCTGTAACAAGCGAAACGTCGTACCAATAAAGGTTTCGATCTCACACGGTGTTGATTCTCACAGTCTTGTCGGCTTTTGCCTTTGTGTTTCATTCATGAAGGTAGTTGAATTGGAAACCCTCAGAACGAGTGTTTAAAAGTTTAATTTCAAATTTCAGTTCTTATTGAATGTACAGCGTGCCATCGTTTCCTGTCTTTCTCTGAATTGGATGAGTATTAACCAAGACTGCTACACCAGTGTCTAATGTAATTCTTGGTTTTTAAGATAACTTCTGACATATCAAGAGAAACTATTATTTCTCTTCTGATGCGTCTTTACTTCCTCGAGTATCTTTCGTTGAGTTCAAAACTTGTTCCTTGTGTTCTTAAGTAAAGCCTTACTACCTGATTTCCATTATCTGTGCCCATTTCTGAGAAAGTTTCCTTACTTTTCTGTTAGGACAAATTTCTCTTTATCTTACCGAACATTATGTCGAAAAAAGTACTCAAAACTATGCCCATAACCACGATTCTAATTTTCTCTCCTTTCCCTTCCCCTCCTCTTCCCAATTTTTAGAATATTCTGTGCAAGGTGTAGATGAAGAGAACAGCCCATTCTACTTCGGTAAGAAAATTAACGATATGACGCAATGAGGAGGCAGAGGAAATGCCTCTCGAAACACGACACTGAGAGAATAAATATACTATCTTATGAAGTCATATCGTTAGTTTCCTTTTCGAAATGAATTAAGATCTTGTTATCTAAATCTCGAATACGTAATATTGTTGCTGGGTTTGCTGTTATGATGGTCTATTTTGTCGACATTTCTGTCGTCTTGATGTCGTTTTGTTTCCCATAAACCATGTGGCTTATGCGTCGCTATTGCCCCGGCAGTTGTCGTCGTCGTAACTTTTTAACTTCTGAACGAACCCTTTGTGTATCTTACTTTACTTGTTTATTCTTTCTATCATTAAACTATTTCATTCAGTTAAGTTAAAACCGACTTTGAAGGATTAAACACTGACGTACTTTATTATAAGATTTGATCTTGATTGTAGATTCATTATGATTCGCCCGCTGAATGTAATTGTTCTCATGGAAATGTAGTTTATGTTACAAATCTTATGATTTATTTGTATAAGAAGATTGATAACAACCACACTCAGCAGGCACGTATCAATGTACAATCAAGCTTCATCAAAGACCACTTAACACAACAAAACCGTAATTCAATTAAGAAATACTTGTAGAAAACACAAGCCAGCGTATAGCTGTACTTCTCCAGTCCTGTGCATCGTATCTGGTAAGGTCTTAGGCAGAATTCCGGTCTATATTACAAAAGATTACAAAGGCGAAGCATGCTGACAGGAGACCTTCTGGTCCATAACTATGTCGGATGTGGAAAAATTATAATAATGATAAAAAAATAAAATGAAAATAGATAAAAATTATAACAATATAAATAGTAATTGACAGAATAAATAAATGCATAGGTATAGTTAGATAATAAACAAACAGGTAAATAATAAATTATGATAAATTGACAGGTAAAGCGATGTACTTGAATAATACTTTGCTAGCCCAGTCGTTTTACGCACGATAAATTGGAGGTGAAGCCGTCACCTTTACTGTATGTGCTTTAGCGACTGTTGGAGTAGGTGGTTGTCATTGCTGGGAATCATAGAGAAACGCGGGATTCGAATCCCCAAATATACGAATTCGAGACCAGCGCGCCTCCCATTACGCCATCAGCCCTGAAGTGAAATTCCCGGAGAGAAAAAAAAAAAAAAAAGAGCTTATAGTGAGGCTTTATACATAATTACTGTGTAGCTTGACAGGCTCGTCTAATGCTACATATAACACCCAAGGATAGTCCAACATTCTTCCAGGAGCCCGCTCTACTTACTCTTTAAACCACAGAAGTGAAAAAATATACATAGGAGTTGAGAGAATATGTATGAGAAATAAATTGACGCAGCCCGAAGGGATTTCTCCCCGTCTTCTCCTTTTCTGCGAAAGGGGACGGAGATGGGGAGTCGACGAATTAATGAAGCGGCCTTGCTGTGGATATGCTGTGTCTTGCGACACTTCTTCTGACCCAGGGCGGTAGACAGGATGCAGGGATGACCCGTTATCTAGGAGGTGCCTAGATAAGAGAGAAGTGAAGTGGGTAGAGGGGAGAAGAGTATGTAGGGGATGGGAGTGTTTTCTATGCCTTTTTTATTTTTTATTTTATTTTTTTTTGCTACCTTCCGTGTAAGGGGGAAAAAGCCTTTGGTGTATGTGTTTTTAAGATTTCATAAATGAATAATAAGTAGGACGGTGTCACAGGACAAGATGAAAATGTAGCTGGTACACTTAACGTAGGTAAATTGTTGGTTCTCATTATCGTCAAAATGATGTGAAAGTGAGATAATGCAGACATAATCCACGATGATGATGATGATGATGATGATGATGATGATGATGATGATGATGGTGATGGTGATGGTGATGGTGATGGTGATGATGGTGATGATGGTGATGATGGTGATGATGATGATGATGATGATGATGAATGATGATGATGATGATGATGATGATGATGATGGTGGTGGTGGTGGTGGTGGTGATGATGATGATGATGATGATGATGATGATGATGATGATGATGATGATGATGATGATGATGATGATGATGATGATGATGATGATGATGATGATGGTGATGATGGTGATGATGATGATGATGGTGGTGATGATGATGGTGATGATGATGATGATGATGATGGTGATGATGATGATGATGGTGATGGTGATGATGATGGTGATGATGATGATGATGATGATGATGATGATGATGATGATGATGCTGATGATGGTGATGATGACAAACAAGAAACTGATAGCCACACTTGCTTGTTCAATACTATTCAGAATCTTAAATAGATGTTTATAAAAGTGAAATAGATTGAATTCGTCTCCAATTCAGAAAAAATACGAGCGAATTTAGCAAATGCCTCTTAAGAAAGAGATATGTGTTCACACACAACGTAACCCCGGATTCTGGAAGTATGAGGCGAAAAGGGCGCACCAGAATATCAGCATAAAATAGATGTCTAAGGATTTATGTCGCCCATCCATATGTGAATTCAGCATGTTGTACAATATTGAAACGGGTAATATTTCGTAGGCTGTCCTAACTCCTTAGGTAAAAGAGAAAGTATTCTGTGCAGTCGTGACTTAGGTTCCCGATAGGGGAAGGGGAGCGTAGAGTTTCAGGGGCCAAGGTAGCGTCACCTAGAAGCTGGGAGCAGCACCGCCCGGGTATCGAACCCGTGACCTCACATTTGCCGAGGAAGCGTGCTTACCCATTGAACCACGGTACCCTCCAGTGACTACCTTGATGTGTCATTCATGTTTTTTCTCCTCAATTCTTCCTTAGTGAATTGGTGCCACGTTAGCCCTTTTGCAACCCTACGGCACTATCTCCTCTTCTGATCAATAAGAAACAAACTTGAGACTGTTAGATTTATCTATCAACTTATTTGTATACGCTATCACACACACACACACACACACACACACACACACACACACACACACACACACACACACACACACACACACACACACACACACACACACACACACACACACACACACACACACACACACACACACACACGCTTCGAGTAATTTGATCTCCTTCGTCTACTAAGCCAACAAGCCAGCGTCAAACACTTCTTTGTACCTGAAGCTTCTCACTTCCACGCACCTGACGACCTGACGTCATGTCGTCAGTTTCTCCCTATCTCGGCAAACTTGTTCGTACTCTAGTGGCAGTCAGCAATTTTTCATCTCAATCATTGCCAACAAGTTGCACCAGTGCGAGAGGCGATATGAATCAGGATGTTCATGACGGTAATTGAGCGAGAAAAGGCAGCTTGCTGTCATATTCAACCTCGCATTACTGGAAGTGCAGGAAAAACAACGAATGGAATCGTTCTAAAATGTCAGATAATAATCCAACCTGTCCATGGGGCTTTTCGAGTGTGTGGAAAGAACTCTGGAGAATAATAAAGATAATAGTAATAGAAATAATAATGGAAATATATACCCAACTTGGAATAAAAAAAGCGAGAGAATATCCAAATCACATAAAAGTTATTTCTGTATAAAAAAATGTAATATTCCGAAAGAGAAGAGTAGATGGCAACAATAACGATGAGAATAACAACAATAAAGGTAACCGGAATAATAACGACACAAACAACGACAATGACGACGACGCTAGTGACGACAATACAGACAGTATAGACGACGACAATAACAACTATGACAATAACAGCAACGACGACTAAGACGCGTATGTATGTGTATGTGTTTGTGTTTGTGCGTATGTCTTTGTGTATGTGTGTATGTATGTGTGTCTCTGTGTTTGTGTGACATGCATAACGAATCCGAACCAGCTGGCTTGAACCAGCTGCTGCATCTCGTAAAAGTCGAGGTATTCTTGTTCCCTTCTGTGGAGATAGCTGGGGTGGCCGGGCAATCACAATAGGGACCTCAGCCCCTGGTCTAAAGGATGCCCTCTCAGACAGCCGAGCATGAGGTGTCTCATTGTGTACGAAAATGCGTGCGGGGGGGAGGCGAGCACGCCAGAAAGGTCTGTTGGTGTGGAAACACTCTTGCGTTGACTTTGGGATTACACTCTGGGGACAAGCTCCTGAGTGATACAGAATAGATTTCATAATTCACTAAAGAGATTTATATTCTGTCCTAGTTCCCTAGGTTAGATAAAAAAGAATACAAGTTCATTTACGTCTGTAGTGATCAGAAGTTCTATTTAATGTAATTTGCTTTTGAATTGGATTGGATGGGTGATTCCCCCTAAATATTGAAATTTCCTCAAAGTGAAGTATAACGAATATACCACCGAATAAAATGTGCTGGAATAAGTCTAACTGGGAAATAGTGTCTTCAAGTAACGCATATTTGTAAAAGATTGAAGATACTTTGATATATAGCTTTATTTTGTTCTTTTGTTTTTGTAAACGTAACAAAAAAATTGAATCATTATTGGAACCTGCCAACCTAAGTAGAAAAAACCTGAAATATCTGTTCAGAACAGACTCAAAAATCCAATCTTTAGACTGTGGGAAAGTTTGGGTTATGTCTACTAAAAGTGAAAAAAAGAAAAAAGAAAACGTAAGGCATCTGAAACTAATAACATTCGTTTTCTGAACTTCTCGTGCTGGAAGAAAAGTTTGCAGTACTCTGAAAATCCTTTGAAACACACTTCATGGCGTTTACGTTTCTTATCGACCGTCGCCGTTTTCTCAATTCCTTTACGGTTCTTCTTGTACTTTTAAAAAATCCTGCATCAGTGTGCCATGTAGCTAATCCTGGCTTAAGCTACTTGTCTCTCTCACGCCATTTCTCTTCAATAACAATCCTACGTTTAACATATTAACAGTTGATACTATTTTTTCCCATTTACTCCATTCTGCCTTGTTTTTCAATCCAAAAATTCACTGCTATTATCTTCTGGAACTGACGTTACTATTAGAAAGTGTTGATACTGAAAAAAATCATGAATGATAACAGGAACAAAATATCCATCTATCTGGGCTGAGGGCATTCCTGTATCCTCTCAAGCCAACAACGTAAAGGGATTTG
>NC_134782.1:26144946-26154946 GCF_046742065.1 Oratosquilla oratoria
AGCAAACGGTCGTAGACGTCGCTTGTTGGACACAATGTAATGGTTTCGGGGCTTTGCAAGTACTCACAGATTGCAGAGAAGGGGGGAAGGAAATGAAAAGGAAGATATGGGAATGTTAGAGAAGAGAGGATATAAGAGAGTAGAGGGGAGAGAGGAGAAAAGGGAGAGGAGAGATATTAGAGGAGAGAGGAGAGAGGAGAGAGGAGAGAGGAGAGAGGAGGGAGGAGAGAGGAGAGAGGAGAGAGGAGAGAGGAGAGAGGAGAGAGGAGGGAGGAGAGAGGAGAGAGGACAGAGGATACAAGAGAGGGTAAAGAGTAGAGAGGAGGGAGGAGAAAAGGGAGAGGAGAGAAATGAAAGGAGAGAAGAGGGAGGAGAGAGGAGAGAGGATATAAGAAAGAGTAAAGAGTAGAGAGGAGAGAGGAGAAAAGGGAGAGAAGAGAGATGAGAGGAGAGAAGAGGGAGGAGAGAGGAGAGAGGATATAAGAAAGAGTAAAGAGTAGAGAGGAGAGAGGAGAAAAGGGAGAGGAGAGAGATGAGATGAGGGAGGAGGGAGGGGAGAGGATAAAGAGAAGAGGAGAGAGTAGAGAGGAGAAAAATGTATGGACGGTAGCTGAACTGTGGGGGTGGTTAGTAGAAGTTAAAAAGGCTCAGCCTTTTTCTGAGTAGAAATTAATTTTGAATCACTAGAGAATGCTGAGTGATTTGGTATGTAAGTATGTATGTAAAGAATTCACCAACCATTCAAAAGACTTAGAATATTGAAAACATAAAAGGCTTCAGTACTACTCATACATACGGGTGAGAGAGAGAGAGAGAGAGAGAGAGAGAGAGAGAGAGAGAGAGAGAGAGAGAGAGAGAGAGAGAGAGAGAGAGAGAGAGAGAGAGAGACAGATACACAGATATACAGATACACAGATACACAGATACACAGATACACAGATAGACAGATGGACAGATAGACAGATAGACAGATAGACAGACACATGGACTGGTAGATTGATAGACATATAGACTGATAGACTGATAGACAGGTAGACATGTAGAAAGACAGATAGACCGATAGGCAGATAGACATATAGGCAGATAGACAATTATGTAGATAGATAGATAGATAGATAGATAGATAGATAGATAGATAGATAAATACACAGAAAAGCGTTTACTTATTCTTTTCTTTTATTCTGTTCTCTTTTACTAGTTTTGTCTTTTATCTTCTGATTATCTTTCGTCTTATTCTTATTATACTCTAATTTTCATACATTCTTTTTCCTTCATTTTCTGTTTTTCCTTCCCATTTTCTATTTCTTGATATGTTTGTTCGTTGTCTTCTATTTCTATTGTTCTTTATTTTTCTATCTTATATTCTATATTATTCTTTTCTCTTCCTCCTTCTTTTATCATTCTTCCTTTTTCTTTCTTGTCTTTTCTTGTACCTTTTCTTTTTTTACTTCTTTTAATTTTTGTTTTTTCTTTTTTTCTTTTTGCTTTTAAGTTTTTCATAGGGCCACATCATCACATAAACATCAGGGACAAAGCGTCGTAGCGGCAGAATGTGATCGTGCTGTCTTAGGAAGGCGAATATGTTTAGAATACCGAGTATGCAGAATCATTTGCATAAATCCTATTAGAAGGAAATAAAGAACCGCAGAGGGACTGTTTACTCTAGGGAGAAAGATTCAAGAAAAATCAATAATTTGATATGAGATGACTTGCTCCCCCTTCGTTTGAAAGAGAAAAACGCAAAGTTTGTTGGAAATTTCCCGCGAGTCGACATGACGTCATAACCGTCTCAGATGTTCTCTGATTTCGGACCTGAACAAAAGGTAATGGCGTGAGTTGACAGACTCAACACTGACGCAGTTGATTATTTTCAGATAGATTCATTCATCTGGACACTGCAAGAAGAAGAAGAGGGAATAAAAAAAGAACAAGGAGGTTGAGAAAGAAGAAAAAGAAATGGTAGTAGTAGAAGATAAAAGAAGAAGAAAAAGAAGGAGAAGAGGGGTTGAAGAGGAAAAAGAAGAGAAAAAATAGAAGACAACAAGGGAGAAGAAGGAGAAGATGAAGAAAGAAGAAGAAGAAAAAAAAGAAGGAGAAGAGGGGGAGAAGAAGAAGAAGAGGAGTAAAAAATAGGAGACAACAAGGAAGAAGAAGAAGGAGAAGAAGAAAAAGAAGGAGAAGAGGGGGAGAAGAAGAAGAGGAGGAGAAAAAAAAATAGGAGACAACAAGGAAGAAGAAGAAGGAGAAGAAGAAAATATGGAAAAGCTCTTTTATTCTGTATTTTCTCCAAAACCTTTTGATCTATCGAGGAATCAGATCCTTGCATTAGGAAGCTCGTACTATTCTTTTCATCTCCATATACCGTATAGTAAATAAAAAGACGGCCAGAAAAGCAATGTATTAAAAAAAAAAAAGATAAATTGATGGTCGTTGATGTTCATTCCGTCTTTGCTTGAGAATTTTTGGAAGCGAAAAAACAACAACAACAACAACAACAACAACAACAACAACAACAACAACAACAACAACAACAACAACAACAACAGCAACAACAGCAACAACAACAGCAACAACAACAACAGCAACAACAACAACAACAACAACAACAACAACAACAACAACAACAACAACAACAACAACAACAACAACAACAACAACAACAACAACAGGAATCTTGACTTGAGGAGTAACTGATTAGAAAGTACATTTTTGTTCTAATCATTAGACTTTCTTATGTATTAGGAACTTTATGTCAATAATGTTTAGTCAAAGAATTTTCTCTTATCCTCTTCTTCTTTTTCATCTTCTTTTCCTGCTATCATAATTTTTTTCTTTCCTTGTGTTTTATTCCCTTTTCTTTTCTTTTGATCTTTTCTTTCCTTTTATTTTATTTTCCTTTCTAGAAGTTAGAAGAGGCAATGAATGAAGAACTGAAATGAAAAATATATAATTTGACTTGAAAAATGAAGAGGAAACACTGATAGGAATTTAAGTATTAACTTCAGGAGGAGAGAAGTGGGGGTGGGAATTGTCACGATTAGGGCAGGTTAGGTAGGTAGAAAGCTGGTTTGGTAAATGGGAATTACGTTTATGCAAACAAGAACTGTGAATGTGTATAGAAGTGAATGAAATTAATAAGGAAGCCGGAGAGGTTGCTATGGGGACGAATATAACAACATTACGGCTGACAGAAGGAGCTCCATTCGTTGTAGAACGAATCAGTCGAGGTAGGCCAAAACGTCTTTGCTTTCGCCACAAAAGAAAGCAAGAGGCATACGCCTAGAGGCTCGTAGCTGCAGCCGGGGCCATCACCTTTGCCCTAAGACCATGGACTGCTGGAATAGGTGACAAGAACTCTTGGGAATCGGAAAGAAGTGCGGGATTCGAACCCGCGACGAGGAAGATACAAGATACGGACTCTTCCGTTGACGTCACTGGGGTCTAAGGGAGGAATGGTCTGACGTCAGTGGAAATCAAGTGAAATAGTGGCATCCGGCACGAAGCAGATTATTAATACATAATAATTGTGCTTCGGTGAAGTGTGAGGGTCTGAGCTCAAACAGTGCACTAGTCTTGCCCAAACATATTGGAAAGTGAGTGATAATAAGCCGTCACTGTATTAATGCTCACAGGTTCAGGCACGCTAGTGTAGCGTCGTCATAACCACCCGACACTTACAATACGGTGACGCTATATTCCTGTCAAGCAATTTTATTCATATGAAGTCCTGATTCGGGGTCCCGGTCTGTATGAGCCATATTCTGTCCCTGGGCCGTTCCTGATCTCAGGGAAAAGGCCTGGCGTTGATTGGCGTAAACACGCGTCACCGCATTGAAGAGATTAACATGTCGGCCAATCCCGAGAGTATTAATGCCAAGCCTATTACGCCCGAAAACGAGGAAACGGTGAGATTTGTGTATACGACATAATCAACACCTTCAACACGGTAACGCACAGTAAGGACTTTTTGTCCTAGGTTGTTACCAGACCGTTCTATTCAGCTGAGTGGCGGACCCAACGCTGAACGGAATATTTGTCGATTGAGACCTCGATACGAATAGCAAAGGATATTTCTAGTCGGGATTTGAATCTGTGAACGACGTCGCAATATTGCAAAGAGTTGAATTTGGTCGTATGTTCCAATAAATCTGACGAATATATCAGGAGTGGAAAGAATACAACCAAGTGTTTGTTTATTCCCCTTTTGGCCAGAGAGCGTCAATTGGGTTTGTACTCGCGAGTGTAAGGTTGGGGAACGAGTGTCCTCAGGGCCCTGGCAACACATGTTGAGGGTGAAAGACACAAATCACCTTGTGCCTGGAAAAAGTGTCCGCTGTTGGTAGCTTTCGTAACAGAAGTAAGTGAGAGATCGTTCGTTTATTCGTGATGCATCGGGTCGACAGTCTTCTACGCCTGTGTTGCCAACAGGAAGTCCAGAAAAAAACTTGTTTTTCCGACTGGGTGCGAGTTATATCGAATTTCTCCTTTCTCGTAATGTAACCGAGAGAGGAGATAAACTACCGCATAGGTGATTAAGTTTGAGTTAACTTGTGAACACAGACACACACAGACACACACATAGACACACAGACACACAGACACACACACACACACACAGAGACACACAGACACACACACACACACACACACACACACACACACACACACACACACACACACACACACACACACACACACACACACACACACACACACACACACACACACACACACACACACACACACACACACACACACACACACACACACACACACACACACACACACACACACACACACACACACACGCTAGCTCTCGTAATGCGCACACGCGCACGCACGAATGTATCGATTACACGAAGGCGGAGTGAAAGTGGATTTTTTTTTTTTTCGAAAATACTGCCGAGGTGTTTTACTCTGATTTTCCTCTTCTGCTTGACTGTGGAGTGGAGATACGTCGGAGTGAGTCATCTCCCCATTGCGGACTTTCCTACGTAACGATCTCCCTCTCTATCCCGTGTACTCTTTTTCCGCCTCTTTTTACATAAAAAGAGCCAAGAGGAAGTGGCTGCTTCGAGAACCACTGGCAGCTTCAATGGGGCCGCGGATATTTTGTAGATAAAGTCGAAGTAACAATTCATTAATTTAATTTATGTGTTCTTTGTGAAAGTAAAACCCATGGACGGATTTTAACCTTTTTTCATATGGGTCGTTTAGATTTTATTCTGCCGTAAATAACACAATTCATTTAGGGCGGAGGCTTTGTTATCCAAACCATATCTTATTTTTAGCATTTCAACCCTTAGCCTCTCTGCGTGGTGACTAAGCTTGGAGGTTGAAGTTTGACGAGTTAAACACTATATGAGGACGGAGCCTTTATTTGTACGACTTTTCGTTTATTACAGCTTTTTCAAGTACAAAGGATTACAAAGGATTACAAAGGCGGAGCATGCCGACAGGAGACCTTTTGATCCATATCTAGGTCGGATGCGAAAAAAAAATCATGTTAATAATAAAATAATGAATAAAAACTATGATAAATGTAAATAACAAATAAAATACATAAATAAATGCATAGGTATAGTTAAGTAATAAACAAACCTGTATAAAGGTTCCATTCTGTCTTCAGTGTTGTGACAATTTTCATGAAAGAAGCAGTTGCCAACAAGACTGACGAGTTAAACACCATATGAGGACGGAGCCTTTATTAAACGAAACGTCGTACATGTGGTGTTTAACTCGTCAGTCTTGTCGGCAACTGCTACTTTCATGAAAGGTCGAAGTCTCCATGACCTCATGACGTCACAAGTTGTCTCACTGGTTCCGACCTCCACATCATGGGACCCTGGTTCGTTAATCCTCTCACAGACGATTTATTTCAGCTCAAAGACACGCCCACCGTCGTGGAGGGATTAAACACAATTTGAGCCTATCCAGCTGGGTTTTAAGAGTTATTTATTCAGCCTAGTTGCACCAGATGATTCTATTCGGCTCAGGGGACACGGGTTCCCGACAGGTCTGGCCAGGCGGGGCGGTGACCCAACGTCGGCCTAAAAAAAAAAAAAAAAAAAAAAAAAGCTTGTCGTAACTGATAGCGCTTTGCCACACCAATGGGTTTCTCACTTCTCACCAGGTGGGAGTGGAATGTTGAGTTGAGGTGAAGCTATCTTTTGAACGAAAGGGGTCAAGTATTAGCACGTGTTCTTATTACCCTCATCCTTAGTCCAACTATCAATTCGCACATCGAAGCACGATTCGGAACAAAATTCCAGAAAACGTCACAAAACCTTGAGTGTGACCTCTCATTTCCAGTCAAATAATATCGCCACTCATCAAGAACAGAATATGAGAGAGCGGCATCGAAGGGGAGTTAACGGTCAAGGGCGAATTGTTAGTTCAAAATGTGCTTATGATTTCTGTCGCATAATGACAGCGGCACATTGTGACAACCCGGCGAATCTAATTAGATCTTGATTAATTTCAGACCGAAGGGGGGGGGGGTACTAGGCACTAATGAGTTAATTGACAATATCTTTGCCCTTTCAACCCCCCAAGGCCATTTTTAGTCGAACGAAACCATGCAGTTCCAGCCAGAGGATAAACACCACAGGCGATGCCAAGTTTCAATAAGTCAGTTCAAATCCCGGGAAAACCTAACCTAACCTAAACTAACCTAACCTAAACTAACCTAACCTAACCTAATCTAACCTAACCTAACCTAACCTAACCTAAGCTAACCTAACCAAGCCTAACCTAACCTAACCAAGCCTAACCTAACCTAACCAAGCCTAACCTAACCTAACCTAACCTAACCTAATCTAACCTAGCCTAACCTAACCTAAGCTAAGCTAACCTAACCTAACCAAAACTATACTAACCTAATATAACCTAACTTCACATAAGCTAGCCTAACCTAGCCTGGTCTAATCTAACCAATCCTAACCTAACCAATCCTAAACTAACCTAACCTAACCTAACCTAAAAAAACCTAGCCTAACCTAACCTAACCTAACCTAACCAAAACTATACTAACCTAATATAACCTAACTTCCCATAAGCTAGCCTAACATATCCTGGTCTAACCTAACCAATCCTAAACTAATCTAACCTAACCTAACCTAATCTAACCTAACCTAAACCTACGTATTCTAACATAACATAACCTAACTTGGAGGCAGCCAGGAAAAAGAAAGTAATTTGATATACAAGAGGTTGATTTATTAATTCGTTATAATTTTTCCGATATATTGCATATTTGGATATATGCCATGATGGAGGCAATGGTCGCGGCACTTTGTGGAGCAACCTTAAATGTTCCTTTACGTTTTCGTAAAGACAATTTTTTATTGATTTAGTTCCCCTAAACACCTGCATGTTTAATAAAAAATCTGATCTGGCTAACGACACGCGGTTTTATAAAGCGTAGAGAAACTATTCTTGTCTTCTGAAACTGATGCATAAAAAAAAAGAATATCCACTTCAAGTATCTTGTTATGAATAATGGCAGCTAGTTTCATTCGATTTAGATGAATCCGTGAGTGATTTTTAGAACTAAATGTAATTCATGATGGGAAGAAATGCTTACTAAATATCTCTACATTTTTCTTTGGAAACGACCCATTGATTGTATTGGTAGGGTAGTAATTCTAAAAAAAAAAAAAAAAATTCAATTTATTGTAGGCTTTGAAGTCGGAAGCATGAGAAATCAAACACTTTTTGATTAATGTATCGGATGTACTTATATATATTTTTTTTATAGCCGCAACTGGTTTTATTTATATGAAAATATTCCAGTCTCTGATTCGAAGGCTGATTTCTAATTTGATTATGCCACCAACAATAGTCGTCTTCTTACGAATGTTTTCTGTCTGGTCCCAGGTGATTTCATTCATGCTATTCGGTTTTCTCTTCTGAGAATTAATACGTACGAGATCTTAATCCTTGGCGACACGGAGTTTGTTTGGTATCCGCTGGTACTAACGGCTTGTAAACTACCAGTCTACTTGCCCAATGTCAACGAAAAGTGAGTCAACTTGCTTCCAAACTATCCTAGTGTGAACACTTACTTGCCTGGTAAGTTAATCTGCAGCTAGCACTAGCGGCTACTAAACTAGTCCCGTGTCAACAAAAACTAAAAGTGCTAAGAGTCTTGCCCAGTAGACGAAATTTTAAGAAAATGAACAGCAGTCCATAACCTTTGTTCTTAAGTCTTCAAAATGGGGTGAAATAACGGATCCTACCAGACAACTCAGAAACATTTGTTCTATTATAAACTTTCTTAACGTTTTTGAAAAATGACGGAGAACGAATAAAATGGTACAAATATAATGCTGGTATTATTTTCGTACCCATTGTTGCGCGAGATTGCCAGCAGAAAATGCGAAATTCATAACGAACAAACGCCTACGTAGTATCTTCCTCAAGGGGTTTTGTCGCTTGAATTTGTTGTCTGCCGGAGAAGATTTCTGTACTTACAATATGTTAAGTGATGCAGCAGATAATCGAAGAATAAAATAAATTGTAGCAGAGTTTGCACACTTAATTTGGTTTCCAATTTATCAAATATATGCAACACAGACAAAGAACCGACATCAGGTTTTCTTATATTTCAGACAAGGAGTAATTGTGCGCAAGACACCTTCATCTGTTGTGCTCTCTCTTTCTTTCTTTCTCTCTCTCTCTCTCTCTCTCTCTCTCTCTCTCTCTCTCTCTCTCTCTTTCTCTCTATCTCTCTCTCTCTCTCTCTCTCTCTCTCTCTCTCTCTCTCACACTCACACACACACACACACACACACACACACACACACACACACACACACACACACACACACACACACACACACACACACACACACACACACACGCACATAGAGGGCAGCAACTGAGCTGTATTCCAGCCTGGTAGTTAAACTATACGAGGAGAGACGAGAAGCAGTGGGTCTGCCAACTTTGAAAGATTGAAGAGGAATATGATTATAGCATTCAGGTCACTAAAGAGGATATACTACATTGACATAAGAAATCTCTTGAGTAGACATAGGATAGGTATATAAAGTCATGAGAACAAATTAAGGAAGATTACTTATCAAAAGGATGTGGAGAGATATAGTTTTCTATATAGATGCGTGAACTAACTTTTTCTGGTAAATTATATTAACTTGTCAGGGGTTTCATTAAGTCAATTTATATGTAGTAAAGTATTAACAAGGATTTATATGTGTATTTACCTAGTTGTGTATCTGTGTGTGTGTTGTAGGTTTTGTGTGTGTGGGACATTTATGGGCTCGAGTTGTTTTCTATGTATCTACTTGAGATAGCTTAGAAAGGGATATAGCCCAGCCTGGAGTAATACATGAATTGGAAACATAGATGAACTTAGGGCTAGGTCCGACGGAGTAGGAGACGAAGGTAAGGTCTGGGTTTAGTCTGTAATTCTTCGGCCATTTTCCTGTGAGCCATTGGGCGGACAATTGAACCCTTGATCGAATAACATATTGGCAAGGTCCGGGTGTCTTTTCTAAACGGAACGAGAAGTGTCCATTTTTGCTACAACTTTTAATTGAGAAAATAATTGAAAAGGGAAGAGGCCCGTGCTCGGTCCCTGATCGTTACATCGCCATTTGCAGCGGGTGAAACGATTATGAAGAGATTTATAAAGTAATAGACTTTTGACAACCGGAAATGAAAATGAATAAACACGTATATTGGAACCGGTCGAGACAATACGATTTAATACTTTCCGTAATGGATGACGTTTTCATATCTAATGTTCCAGCTGTCGCCAGGCGATTTTATTCACGTATATGACATCCCAGAAGGAGTAGTCATCCTTGACTAGTTCTCCTCGTAGAGGGATTTTTTTTTTTTTTTTTTTTTTTTTTGACTGCTACCGGACTGTCCCATTCCTTCCCATGGCGTCTTTTTGGTAGACGAGGGGCTAACGATGGTATTCTTAAAAAACCTTTCCTTTCTAAGGATTTATATAAGGAAAGATCTATAC
>NC_134782.1:26164946-26179946 GCF_046742065.1 Oratosquilla oratoria
CGAAATTGCATTCTGTCGTATATTCAAACAATGACAACCATTAGGTTGAAACTGCAACCACAGTGATTTATAAAGAGTCTACCGAATTACCATAAGTTTTCATATTTAGCTTGCAGACTGTCTGTATCGTATTTTGAATATCTGAGGGGAATATTCTTCTCTTGGGTTTGTGTTTAGGGCGCATCTCGACCGTATTTTGTCGATTTAGTTCTCTTATTTTTGCGGGAATCTTGACTTTTGTGTGGTCGTTTAGGAAATGTGCATAGAAGAAAAGAATCTTCTTAACCTTTTACTGTGACTCACGGAGTTTTAGCTGACCGATGTAATGCTATTTTATTCAGTTAGTAAACCTTACACATAACAAGGATACAGCCAAAGAATTAAGTCTTTCTTGGCTAATCCTCCTAATGAGATATGTGATTTGTACGCTTGTGCTGGCTACGCGCCGAGGGATTTAATTTATGAGAGGAAATCCTTCAACCTCTGTGCAATGGGAGTGGTGAGCTCTTCTCGGACTAGTGTTTAGTACAATAGAAATCTATAAAGGGGATGGATGGAGAGGCTCCAAGCTCCTACGCATGTTCTGATTTCCTCACACACACATGCATGATTTCATGGAGATATATGCTGAAACTAATCAAGATCATCATCACCAGGAAACTAAGATTTACGAATACAAAGACATATTCTTGCATAGGAGAATTAAATGGAGAAAGGAGAGCGTTTATTTGATCTCTCTACAACCACCAGCTCTCTCTCTCTCCCTTTCTGGACCAATAATTCAACGCGAATCACAAATGCAAAACGGATTCACGTTCATACGTCCAAATACAGTATATATAGATGTATATATATATATATATATATATATATATATATATATATATATATATATATATATGTATTATATATATTGGGAATTTTTCAAAGAGAGTTAGTGTATTGGAAAGTGTCGTACACAAGAGAGATATAGCACGGGGAAGATTGGGTGATAGATATACAGAACGACTATAAATAAAAGGAAAGTAGATTCATGATAAAAAAACACACAAAAAAAAAACACGAGTATGCCCGGAAGCTGATAGACACTTACAAAACAAGTGGAACATACTACGATTCAAAAAAGGTCAAAGATAATATTCAAGAGGAGAAAAGACAGCGTTTTATAAACATAGATAGAATTATATTTTTTGAATGCTTAGACTCTCCTATTTGGGGAATCGACAAGATAACACGATTATTTTCCTGTAGTTACTGATATCTGTTCTACAATATTTTGTATTTTACGCTTTTGTATGGTATAAAAAACTCACCTCTTTCGAATGACCAACTATGAAGAAAAATAAAAAATCTTGTTTTTTTTCCCAATATATCTGTCTTGTTTCAAAGCAATTAGGCAAGTCTGGATGTGGATCCTTTGTTCTTTATGTTTTATATAAATTTTTCAAAGTAATGACCTTCATTCCAAAAAAGAACTTTATGTTTTATATATTCCTTTATCCTGCCAAAGCAAACGATAAAATCTAAAGATAAGGCTTTTTGTTTCTTGTATTTTTATTTTACTATTGTGAGGTTAATTTTCTTTTCATGCGGGGAATACTGCTTCTCAATAACAAGTTAGAAATACACGGCTAAGAACCAGCTTTAGGTTTGTGTCTTTGTAAATACTGCTCTGACTTCCTCCTGATGACGATCTTGTTTACACTTGTACCTCACGAAAGATATCAAGTTTTATTTAAAGAAATCCCTTCGTCTTTACAAATTTTATCTTAACTGCTACCACACGATTTTGCTCACCGTAAGGTATAACTTCTTGCTGAACGTGTCGAAAATCCGTGACTCCAACTTAGCTGGTCTGGATAAATGAACTGCTTCTTGTTTACAGTCTACCCGTAGCTGTGCTGTCCCCACTGACTCCAGTAGGATACAGAGCCGGAGATCTAGAGCACGTAAGGCCCCTTTACCTTATCGTCTCTCTGACACAGACACACTCCCATGCGCCTCTTTATGTTTAGTGCAGTGTAGTGATTGTACCCTATAGTCTAACTCAGTATGCTTTCTCATTTCCTGCATGTTTTTGTGCTGGATGCATACGCCTCTATATTTGTAGTGCAGTGTAGTGATTATGTCCTATCGTCTATGCTATGCCTTCTCATTTCCTGCATATTTTTGTGCTGGATGTATCCAATTAGTTTAAGGTGTTTGAAGTGCAATAACCTATTAGAATTTTATATATGCAAATCCTTCAACCGCACTGAAAAACCGGTACATCAGTCCGACATCAATTAAAAGATTATTTGTATTTGTTGGTTACTGCCCTATGGCGAGAGCTGTTGAGCTCTCTTTCATCAATATGTTACCAAGTCACCCACCAGATGTGTTAGAACGTGTCCAGTCATTATCAACATTCTCTCCTTTTTAACGTTCATCACTGTTTACTAAGAATGACGTCAAGAGAATGGTGAATGATGAATTCTTGGGACAAATCAGTACAAGAAAGTACGGAAAACAGAAGACATTAAAACTATATTACTAAAACTGCGTCAGTCACGTCTTCAACCTCCTTTGGTACACCATGACAAAACCATTCACGTCGAATTTAATTCTACTCGGTTATACCAATTAGTCACTGTTATGGAAATAAACTCTCCTAGTGGGATACGAACCCTCGCCTGAGCGGCTTGCTTTTTATAAGACGAAGATCGTGCCATCGTGCCACCATGACCCTACAAAACGGAACGACTTGCGTCATAATGACACAAAAAGTCACTGTTATGCCTAATTGATTTTACAGATTCTTCTTCTCCTGTTGACGTTTCCCATTTTCATATGATTTTACAGATTACATAGATCCAAACCCTATGGTATTCTAATGAAAGGCTTCATTTGTATGGTGAGTGATTCAAGCTCGTGAATAGATAGAGGGCCGTTTGGTAAAATCTCCTCCAGGGATTGAAGATGCGGCCGGAAACTTCTATTTCCATCTCCATCTTTTGCACGCTGATGAGGGATTTAGGAAAAGGAGCAGAAGAGTAGAAGAGAGAAATGAAGAAAATTATTCAAAAGATAGGGAAAGGAATGAAAATAAAATTGACGGAGAAGTAGGAAGTGGTAATGGTATTGAAGTAAGAAAAATGTGGACGATAGATATGAGAAAAAGTGAGAGGATAAGGGTTAAAAGAGACAAAGAGTGGGTAAGCTAATAAAGGGAAACTCGTGAAATGGGAAGGAAAGGAAAAGAGAGTTCAAGAGTAGAAAAAAAAAGAGTTATGAGAGCTGATTTCCTAGATCTTCTCAGCAACCCCGACCGCGATGCTGTGACTGCTTCATTGGATGTCTAAAGTTTATTCAGTAATGTGCCAATTTTCTGCCCTATAGACTACATCTTGCAGGAGATCTACCTCGAGAACAAAGTTTCAAAGTTTAATATACCAAAAAGGGCTCTCAAAGTCTTGTTAAAAATATGCAAAACGGAGGCTCCATTTGTTTGCCCTTGGGGTAAGATATACATACAAATCGATGGTGTTACTATGGGATCCCCACGTGAAATTCTCCTCACCAACTTTTTCATGGATATGGTTCAGAAAAGATATTCCATGTTTTTGATAAGCTTTCCATTTATACTGAATACATCAACGATACCTTTGTTAAAGAACACTCCAAAGAAAACCTCAAACACCTTAAGAATAAACTACAAGAGATCTCTGGACTCAATTTTACTATAGAATCCAGTCATGATAACAAGTTTCCATTCTTGTACATTTTGTATGACTAGTGAGAACCTCAAATACCTTAAGGATGAACTTCAAGAGAGTTCTGGAGTCAGTTTCACTATAGAATCTAGTCATGATAACAAGTTTCCCTTCTTCTACATTCTGTAAGACTAGTGAGAACCTCAAGCACGTTAAGGATAAACTATAAGATATCTCTGGACTCAATTTCACTATAGAATCCAATCATGATAACAAGTCTCCCTTCTTGTACATTCTATATATATGACTAGTGTGTACCAAAACACCTTAAGGATAAACTACAAGAGATCTCTGGACTCAATTTTACTTTAGAATCTAGTCATGATAACAAGTTTCCTTTCTTATACATTCTTTATGACTAGTGTATACTCAAAACCATACGATCATAGTTTGTGCCTCGATGTAATGAGGGATTGTCCCCAACGTTACAAAGATACGACCAGCAGGGCGGCCTTCGTTAGTAGTTGGAGTGCCACTTACCAAGAAACAGAAACCAACTCAAGTCCTTGTTAATAACGGCTACCCTAACAAGTATACCTACAGAGTAATTAAAAATGAAATAGATCAATTATACCTCCAGAATAACTGGATCAACCAAAATGGGGAATATGTGAAAAAAAAAATCTACAAGGGCTTAACGCATTTTAACTATTATACAGAAAAACGTATTTGAAACAAATCGTTAAGGAATATGCCAAATCCACCGAGACCCGAAATACCCTCGACGTTTTCATCTATTATAAAATAAGAAAATGACCATACCTACTTATGAAAAAAAAAATATATACAATCTACCCGTGTACACATTTTTGAATAATCATGCTTCAATCTTACCTTAGATATTCAACATTATTCCCTTTTAACGACAACTAAAAAAAAAAAAAAAAAAAAAACATAATCTACATGGCCATACACAGCCAGTAAACCTGTTTTTCAAAAAGAAATTTTGCTTCCTTACGTCGAAAAAAGGGAGAAATAATTGTATGTCTGGTAAGGAGGCAAGCCGACCATTTCCCAGGTAGAGTCTCGGGCAACCCTCGGACCCTGCCCCCCCACCCCCTCCCACCCACTCCCACCTCCATCAGCCTTAAGGAGCTCTGTCCGCATCATGTCAGACAGTACTCTTGGGCTCAGATCATAACCGCCCGGTTTCTTTTGTATATCAAAGCCTTTCTTCCTCCCCCCAATCTCTCTCTTTCCCTCCCTCTCTCAACACATACACATACAGAATGTATATATATATATATATATATATATATATATATATATATATATATATATGTGTGTGTTCATTATATATATATATATATATATATATATATATATGTATATATATATAAGTATATATATATGTATATATAATTGCAGAAGAAATCACTTGAGCAGATGATTCTAGTATGCAGAAAAACCACTAGGAAAATAACCGAAATGTTATTTTTTAGGAACTCCAACACAGTCAAAAGTCTTTTAATTAAAAATTCCCCAGAAAATAAGAAAGGTTGTGTATATAAAACTCCATGTAAAGATTGCAACAAATGCTGTATTGCTCAGACTGGAAAGGAATTAAATGTTAGATTAAAGCATTATTTGTCCATCTTAGTAATTTCAGCCATTGTATTTATTGGGATGAAGCTAAAGTAATTGTTAGGAGTAATTCTTATTTGAATAGAAATATCATAGAATCCAGTCTGATCAAGGATACATTTGTTAATAATTCAAATCTAAGCCATGGACTGTTCAGATTGGATGAATTTATCATTAAGAAAATTGTAAACCAAACTCTCGGGGCTCTGAGCCCATAGGGCACGGGGAGAGATCTACCTTACCATCTGAGTATATATACTTCTCTCTTTTTCTGTAATTGTACCTTGAACATGTCTGAATAGACGAAAGCGCTCGGTCTCATTTCTGTTATTTTCCTATTGGTTTTTCTGCTTGTATATATTCTTATATATGTATATATATATATATATATATATATATATATATATATATATATATATATATATATATATACACACATATATATATATATATATATATATATATATATATATATATATATATATATATACATATATGTATATATATATTATATATATATATATATATATATATATATATATATATATATGTATGTATTCTCCACTCCATAAGATTTTTCACTCTACTTTGTTCCATGGTGCAACAGCTGCTATGATTGGCTGAGAGGTGGTGTGCAAGTGACAGGTCAATCATGACTCAGGTCCATTATATGTTTGAAGAACCCCTGTAGGAGGACCAAGTAAATATATGAAAAAAACGAGCTCCCGTAAGAAAAATTATTTTGATATTCAGGATTCTCTACTCGCACAGCTGTGTTATTCTGCTTATTTTCATACGTGGGTTGTGCTCGAGTGTCATCCTCTGAATGCGTCTCGGTACTTTAAGGTAATTATGCTTTCATGGAATAGAGTGTTTTGGTAGATGTTTTAACCTTGCCTTGCTCGATCCCTATAGATTTATGTTCACAACTTTATTTGCATACATGTGTGAAAATGTAGACATTTAATCGAATTTAGGGATTAACTGATGCATGTTGAAACAGAATACTATTTCGTGTTGTTCTTTTCGTCTTATTGTGATGTCTTGAAGAGAGGCTAGTATGATTTAGTTTGGTAGCTCAATGGAATCTTGAAACAATTAGACGGTGGATGTGAGTTGGCGTTACGGAACTCGCTGCGGGCTTGGTGCGTTGGGTCTCGACAGTCCTTGACAGACGGGGAGGCGAACCAACGTCGAAAAAAAATGGTTTGCCGTAATTGACAGGGCTTTGGCATAACAGTGGTTTGTCAGTTCGTACTTCATGGATGTTCGATGGTGAGAGGTGAGTAGATCTCCTCTTTTCATTCTAGCTTAGTTATGATCTCCTCATCTGCTGGGATTCGAACCCCCACCAGAGCGGAATGCCTCATATAAAGCGAGGACTGTACCGCCTGTACTACAGTGACCCTTCAAAACAGAACGAAGGGTCGGTGTAGTACAGGCGGTACAGTCCTCGCTTTATATGAAGCATTCCGCTCTGGTGGGGGTTCGAATCCCAGCAGATGAGTTTATTTCCAATTATCAAAATGACACAAACATTATGATCTCCTTTAGCCTCATCTCCGTGTCACCCTTTCGTAATGAGAAGTAACTATCCTTCCATTCCTGTACCCTCTAATCAACGTAACTTATCTCCACGGACATCCCCTCGTTAGCAAAGGTATATGCTTTCCTCCCCATCACCACTTGAGGCCCAGAAGGGGACTGTTTTTCTGATAAACAATGGCAGAATTACTCCGATAAATGTGACCCAAATACAGAGAAGAGGCAAGCACAGAAGCGAGGAAGGAAAACGAGATTAAGGGACCGAGTAGGCTCGCGAAGAAATACACAAAGGAGGCAGTCCGTTCTTGTTTCAGTTGAGGTCAAATAGAACCTCCTTAGGGAGGAATTTCAACTTCTTAAGTGATAATGACATTGACTTGTAACTGGCCGTCACAAGTTGGTTTTAATTAGAAGGTGACAAGCTTTCTCTGCAGTGGAAATATTAAGTCTTTCTTCGTTACATCTTTCACAACTAAAAAATATTTTTATTTTGATAATTAGAAGAGATGACAAGCTTTCTCTGCAGTGGAAATATTAAGTCTTTCTTCGTTACATCTTTCACAACTGAAAAAATATTATTTCGGTTGTGTTAAGGCCATGCTTAACTCGCTCTTCACCCATATCCAAAACTGTGGAAATTCATTATTCATTGTTGAGTATTTAATAGATTTTTCTACGCAGTAACCCTCATAAAATAAAAATTATTTTTACACATCATATTATCTCAATAGAATAACGACAAATTGTACATTTGTAAAGTTCTGATATATTGTGGTTTAGGAATGAGTGTTGAAAAAAGTGCAAATCGATTTGCTGAAACAGTAGTTTAGTCTTCACAGAATTTAGCTACCTACCCTAGAACACAATCCTTTTATGATTAATATGATTGTACACAATTACTGGACTTTATTACATCAAGTACCATTGTCTTTTAGTATGAGAATATAATTTTTACTTGTATCTTTCCGTATCTGAACTACTAAAATGCCAACGGTGTTCTTGAATGTAACAGACGCTGTGGAAGAAATAAGTCTGCTATTTACGAATCTGCAGTGTTTTTCTCTTTACTTCAAAGAACGGTAAAGAATGCCAACACATTATCAAAGAATAATTACCTGTTGGAAGCGTGTTACAATAACATTGAAACCACGGAAGTCTTATGAGAGACGTAGTCATACAGAGAAAATGAAGAGAGGCTGGCTTGATGTGGCTGCCAAGGAAACAGAGCACAGGTCTTTGACCCTGTCAGAGAGCTTTGAATGAGGCTGTCTGGAGATATATTAGGCGCTACAAACGAAACTAAGTATCATAAATCATATATTTATGAACTACTCGAATGTTAAATACCGCTGGACATTGATTCATGTGTGTGTGTGTGTGTGTGTGTGTGTGTGTATTCACTTGGTCTTGGTCTTTGGATCACGTGTTGGACCCGTGATCGACAGCTATTTCCCTCCTGGAAGAGAGCTCAGAGCTCGTAGGTCCGATCTATGGGTAATGCTATGACCTTGCACACACACACACAAACTCCCCGCCCACGAGAGTTGGAGTAACACCCCTCAGCGCTGCGATACTGATATTATTTCAGCCCCGGGCGAGAGTCGAACCCGGACCTCCGTAGTGGCAGGCCAGAGCTCTAACCACAGCGCCATGAGAGTGTGTGTGTGTGTGTGTGTGTGTGTGTGTGTGTGTGTGTGTGTGTGAGTGTTTGTATGTCTGCGTGTGATTATATGTGTGTTTGTGTGTATGGACACATTTCCTTCTTAATTACATATCTACGTTAATGTATAATTTAATTTTGGAGCTAAATTTCCAGCTAAAATATGTATATATTGTCAAATATAAGATATTCTTGGTATTAACTCGTACTTCATTCCTCTGGTTCTATGTCGTCAGTATTTTTTCCAGACGATTTTTAATTTCTTTACATCTACAATTCCTTTACCACGATTAATATTTTACTTCGTCAAACCTTGAGGATATGTACTCTTCTTTTCATAATTCCGTTTTCTTATTCTGTTTTCTTTTTCGGCGTAATTCTGAGAATGTTCAATACGCTCCCTTCATTAAGGTGGTCTTGTTCCAGCCAGACAATTTCATTCATCTCCGTAGAAGGCGTCAGATGGGAAGGGGAACTTAGAGCTTCGTTCATCTGTCTTCTATCACCCGTCAATCTCCACCTCCACGGCCCTCCTGCCACTATCATCACAATATCTTATTTTTAGTCTTCATTCTCCCTTTCCATGCCTCACGCTATCCCATTTTCTTTTTCCTTTTAGCTTCTTATCTTATATTCTGCCTCCGACGTTCTCTATCAACTCTGAGCGCAAGCTCACTAGTGTCATCTTCTCTCCATTTTCTTCTCTCTCTCTCTCTCCCACCTCTCTCTCTCTTTCTCTCTCTCCCTCTCCTCCCTACTCTCCTTTATGTTTACTTATCATATAAATCTCCGCTACCTTCCGTGCTTTCCCGTTTTCTTTCTTCCTTTTCTCCTTGGTATTTGGTTCTTGCCTTTGTTTTTCCACAAGGGTGTATTGTACTTACACGACGGCCGCGATCTCCCTACCCTGCCAATTGCATACTGATTAATGATGATCATAATCCCAGTCTTCTCTCACACCCACAGCAAACTCACTTATCTCTGTTTTTTTGTTGTTTCTTCCTCCCTCCTCTCTCTCTCTCTCTCTCTCTCTCTCTTTCTCTCTCTCTCCTTCCATCTCTCTCCTTCCCTCTCTCCCCCTCTCTCTCCCTCTCTCTCTCTCCCTCTCTCTCTCCCCCTCTCCTCTCTCTCTCTCGCACTCTCCTTCTCCCTTTCTCTCTCCCTCTGTATCTCTCCCTCTCCTTCTCCCTCTCTCCCTCCATCTCCCCCTCTCTCTCTCCCCCTCTCTATCCCTCTCTCTCTCTCTCTCTCTCTCTCTCTCTCTCTCTCCCTCTCTCTCTCTCTCTCCTCTCCCCCCCCCTCTCTCTCTTTGCTTCTTATCCATGCTCTTGGGCGTGTTGTGGCTACACAAGTGTTGCATATTGATTAATGATGATTAATCCTAGCCTCATCAACTCTCTCTCAACTTTCCCGTTTCCCTCACCTTCCTATTCTTCATCCTCGGCTCCACCGACCCTTAACTTCAAGCCCTCCCCCCCCCCCTCTACCGTCCACATCTTCCAGGACCCCAAGAGGTCCCCAGATGTTCTTTTTCCAGCCGTGGCGAAACCACGTCTCCGACTCTCTCGCTGTCCACGCCATCCTTCCAGGAGGCGGTTTACCTCAATGTACTCCCGGTCCTTGCACAAACCACATTTCCTTCTCTCAGTCTCCACTGCGCCCTCTGAGGCCACCGTGGTTCTTCTGATTCCCTTCTCTTGGCCCTTTTGGAATAGCGATATACAAGTCTACTGGGAGTTGCTAAGGAGAGACCTTTTTACCTCCTAATGTAGTTTTGTGGAGGAGGAGATGGAGCGAGCAAAGTCTTGCAGGTTTTCAAGTTGGGTGAGCAGTTGGGACATTTCAAAATTTTTCGGTTTTAAAAGGATTTTTTATGTTTTATTTTTTTATTATTATAATATTTTTTTTTCTTACAGATTTTGTTCCTTTTAAATTAGGTTAGCAGTTGGGACATTTCAAAATTTTTCGGTTTTAAAAGGATTTTTTATGTTTTATTTTTTTATTATTATAATATTTTTTTTTCTTACAGATTTTGTTCCTTTTAAATTAGGTTAGCAGTTGGGACATTTAAAAAATTTTCGGTTTTAATTTTTTTTTCTTACATATTTTGTACCTTTTAATGTCTATCGTTTTGCTGAAGGAGGATATCACTGCGAACGGAAAAAAGGTCTGCATCGAAAAAGCCCTTATTTTGCCCCAAATCCATTCATCATCGGAACAAAATCATCCACTGCTAAATAGTAGAATATATTTTAAACTTTGGAGTACCTTTCGCCTTTGTCCTAGTTAACGTTAAGCGATTTCATTAGCTTAGGAAAATCTCTGGACTCAAAAGGGTTATGTTACGTCATCGTGATGAGGAACTTAACACGTCAACAGATTTCGAGTTCTTTCACGTTCAACCCTTTCAGTACTGGGGGTCCTGTTCCACGCCGAAAAAGCTCGCCTAGCGATAGTCAGATCAAGATTATATATATATATATATATATATATATATATATGCTAATAAGAACACGGATACGTTTGTTCACTTAAGCACCGTATACCATTTGGAAAAAAGAAACTAACGAAGCAGAGCGATTTCGTATATTACATCTTCAGTGCAAAAAGTACTTTTTGCATTGGAAGTAATATACGAAAGCGCTCTGCTTCGTTATTTTTTTCTAAGTGGTCTACTTTTCATATATATATATATATATATATATATATATATATACATATATATATATATATATATATATATATATATATATAAAAATATATATAAATGGATAAATAAGATTGCAGAAGATATACCATAATCCCTTCAGCTCAAAGGGGGTCTACTCAGAGTTGAATAACATCACCTGGCGTTAATGGGAACAAAATCAGCTAAGGTGACTGATTGCAGAGACGCGAAAGTGAGTCACAGAAAAGCTCAATTAAAGTTTCGGACTGACGAAGTTGGAAGGACAGGGATTGGGAGGAGAGGAGACGTCAGAGAGAGGAAAATATGGGACCAGTTACACAGGAGGGGAAGAAGAAAAGGACTGGGAAAAAGAAATAGTAGAGCATCTGTGGAAGGCTCGATTGGGTCAAAATCCCGGAAAGAAAACCCGAAAATGGCGGTGGTGCGATGAGAGGTGCAACGGCCGCAGAATGGAGGTAGAACATCTGGGTCAATAGTTTCTCACGTAAGGTGTGCGGAAGTCAGGAGGCGAGGGCTAGAAATGGGAAGAACGGGGGACTAAGATATTGGAGAGGAGGGTTGGTTACGAAGAATAAATTCCTGGGTTTTAGGCAACGGAAGCAGGGGTAATCACGCAGATCGGGGATTGTAGCGGTTAAGGAGATAAAGCATGACTAGATTAAAAAAGAAAAAGAACACAGAGAGAAAAAAAAAACTCGAAACAAAGAAGATCAGAAAGAGTGTATGATTTCCAAGGGATAAAAGAAGAGAAGGGAAGTGAGGAACTAGGGAGAAAAAAACTGAAAGAAAAGACTTGGTGCAAGAAGAAGAAGGCACAAGAAAAGAAATTGTAGGAACTGGGCGGAAAAGATGAGGTCTGAGAAGCCTCGCGGCCGGTGAATATACTCGACGAGAAAGCCACAACGGCGAGAGAGGTCCCGGGCGCTCCGTACTGAGCGGCAGTAAACGAAGAAGTGTTGGAGGCAGAGGCCCGGAAACGAGGGAACCATTAGCAGGCAATGAAAGGCAAGAGGAACCAGGGTCTGGACAAGGACAGGTCATGAGGTGGATTGCTGCTAAGTGCTGAGACGTAACGAAGAGAGAAAGGGAGGTCGGGTCATGGTTTCATCTCCACATGACGCCTATCGATTGTTTTTTTTTTTTTCCCGAAGTAAACTGCCCTGTTCTTGTTCACAGCTTGAGAAGGGCAAGTAGAGGGGGGGAGGGGTGAAGTGAGCGAGGGAAAAAGAAAGCAAGAGAGAGGAAATGAGTGAAGGAATGAGTGAGAGAAAGAAAGAGAGCAGGATGAAAGGAGGGCGAAGAAGAAAAAGAAGAAAAATGGAAAAGAAGGAGAAGGGAAAAGAAGAAAAAGAAGAAGAGGAATAAGAGGAGGAGGAAGAGGAAGAAGAAGAAGAAGAAGAAGAAGAAGAAGAAGAAGAAGAAGAAGAAGAAGAAGAAGAAGAAGAAGAAGAAGAAGAAGAAGAAGAAGAAGAAGAGGGAACAACAAGTGAAAGAAGCAGAAGAAGTGAAAGAGGAAAAGAGAAAAGAAGAAGAAGAAGAAGAAGAAGAAGAAGAAGAAGAAGAAGAAGAAGAAGAAGAAGAAGAAGAAGAAGAAGAAGAAGAAGAAGAAGAAGAAGAAGAAATAAAAGAAGAAAGATGAAGAAGAAGAGGTAGACGAAGAGGAAGAAGGAAGAAAAGGCGAGATAAGAAGAAGAAAATAAAGAGGAGAAGAAAACGAAGAAGAAAAAATAAGAGAAGAAAAAGAAGTAAAAATAAGAGGAGAGGAAGAAGAATTATTTTTTTTCTTCGGTTCCCTGAAGGCCCAGATAGACCCGCTTTAAACCCACCCGGAATAACATTTTTGTGTCGATAATCGACTTTGATGCTTATTGCGGCTGAAGTCAGGAACTTTTGTTCATCTAAGAGCTCCCTTCTGAAGCCTGAAGTCCCTGCAGAGGTGAAAAGGTCCCGTTAAAGGACAGGAAGCAATTTCGAGCCGCGCAGGGGTGCTGTCGAACTCAGGACTGAGGACCTCAGTCGATCGTCAATGAACTACTATAAAGACGACGACGTACTTTTATAAGTTTCGTTCTGGCTAAGGTCAAAGGATCGTGTGCAGCTAGGGGGGGGGAAGGGGGTCTCGACCCCTTGAAGTTTCATTCAGACGGGACACCAAATTTTCGCCTGAATAAAATCGTCTGACGTTGATCAGACGAAAATCCATGAAATCTCATTTTGACAACATTTCATTCGTTTCTGTAGCACTCCTTTGGTAGTGAAAGACTTCCGTCCGTATCCACGTATTCCTCATTCAGACGGAACACCAACTCTTCACCTGAATAAAATCGTCTGACTTTGGTCAGACGAAAATCCATGAAATATCATTTTGACAACATTTCATTCGTTTCCTTAGCACTTCCTCGGATGTGGAAGGCGTACGTCCGCCTCCATGTACTCCTTCTGTAGCAGGTGGCAACCCACTCTCATTCTCATTTTGACAACATTTCATTCGTTTCCGTAGCACTTCCCCGGAAGTGGAAGGCTTCCGCCCGCCCCCATGTACTCATTCTTTACCAGTTGGCAACCCACTCTCATTCTCATTTTGATAACATTTCATTCGTTTCCTTAGCACTTCTTCGGAAGTGGAAGTGCTTCCGTCCGCCTCCATGTACTCCTTCTGTACCAAGTGGCAACCCACTCTCATTCTCATTTTGATAGCATTTCATTCGTTTACGTAGCACTTCTTCGGAAGTGGAAGGCTTCCGCCCACCTCCATGTACTCCTTCTGTACCAAGTGGCAACCCACTCTCATTCTCATTTTGATAGCATTTCATTCGTTTACGTAGCACTTCTTCGGAAGTGGAAGGCTTCCGCCCACCTCCATGTACTCATTCTCATTTTGATAGCATTTCATTCGTTTCCTTAGCACTTCCTCGGAAGTGGAAGGTTTCCGTCCGCCTCCATGTACTCCTTCTGTAGCAGGTGGCAACCCACTCTCCTTCTCCTTGGCGGCAGGCGAGTCTCCCCATCTGCGTGCAAGACCTCCGGCAACAGCGAAGAAGCTGAATAATTATTATAGATTTCTTGAAAGTGGAGGGACATGCGGGCGGTGGGAAAGACGAGGAAGATGAGTGTGATTAGGGTTTAGGGGGGGAAATGAGTACGAGAAAGTGGAGGGAGGAAGTGGAGGGAGGAAGTGGAGGGAGTAAAAGAGGATACGGGAGTAGGAGGGGAGAATGGTAAAAATGTGGAGGGAGATCAGGAAAATGAGTGTGTGGAGTGCGATGAGAAGTGTGGGAAGATGTAAAGAAATGGGAATAATAGGGAAGAGTAAGGAAATGAGGAGGAAATGTCTAGGATGGGGAAATGAAAGGAGAGGAAGAGGAAGAGGAGGAGGAAGAGGAGGAGGAGGAGGAGGAGGAGTAGGAGGAGGAGGAGGAGGAGGGGGAGAAGGAAGAGGGTCTAGTGGTAAGTATTGGAAAATAGAGAAAGAGAAAGAAGTCGGAAATGAGGAGAGAGATGAGGAATATGGAGATGTTGAGGGAGAGCAGGAGGCCGAGAATGTGGAGAGAAATGAGAAGGATGGGGATGTGAAGGGAGATGAGGATAGTGAGGATGTGGAAGAGGATGTGGAAGTTGTAGATGTGGAGGAAAAGGATGAGGATGGGGTAATTCACTAAGGTGAGGATGATAAGATAATGCATGAAGATGAGGATGGTGAGGATGTGGAAGAGGATGTGGAGGAAAAGGATGAGGATGGAGTAATTCACTAAGGTGAGGATGATAAGATA
>NC_134782.1:26184946-26194946 GCF_046742065.1 Oratosquilla oratoria
ACACACACACACACACACACACACACACACACACACATTGGTAGAGTTCCTGGCTGCCACTACGGCGGTCCGGGTTCGAATCCCGCCCAGGGGTGAAATAATTTCAGTATCGCTGCGGTGGGAATCGTTACTCCAACTCTCGTGGGCGGGGAGTTGGGTGTTGTGTGTGCGCGTGTAAGGTCACTGCATTACTCATAGATCGGTCATATATGAGCTCTAAGCTCTTTTCCGGGAGGGTAAAATCTGTCGAGTCCCTCAGTGACACAGAATTATTCGTCATTAGCCAGAATATAATCTGCAGATCCCGCCATTTGTACTGAAAGGTTCGCGTCATCATCAGAGTCGCCACTGGGCTTGAAAGGGTTAATCAAGACCATCTTTAAGTCCTCCTCTGAGCCCCGGAGCCTGGTCACCGAGCGAATTAGAACGACTTCGTCTGGATCCGAGAAACCCAAAAGTAGGTTCTTCGAATTCATTAAGAACCAGAACGTCTTCGTCTTCGTGAAGGCCATAAGGTCTCAGATCTCCAAGCGCTGACAAGGATCATCGTGTCTAGTCCTCTCACAAAAAAGACGTCAAGGTCACTCTAAAACGAAAAAAGGCACCTACTGCCAACCAGGACAAAACCATTAAAGTGTTTAAGGTCCTGAAAGGTCCAGGTTCCAAGATTCCAGCTTAGAGAGAGTCTGTCCTTAATTTGAATAAAATCAAGGTCACTCTAAAACAAACAAAAAAGGCACCTACTGCTAACCAGGACAAAACTATTAAAGTGTTTAAGGCCCTGAAAGGTCGAGATCCCAAGATTCCAGCTCAGAGAGAGTCTGTCCTTAATTTGAATAAAATCAAGGTCACTCTAAAACGAAAAAAGGCACCTACTGCTAACTAGGACAAAACCATTAAAGTGTTTAAGGTCCTGAAAGGTCCAGGTCGCAAGATTCCCGCTCAGGGGGAGTCTGTCCTTAAATTGAATAAAATCAAGGTCACTCTAAAACGAAAAAAGGCACCTACTGCTAACCTGGATAAAACCATTAAAGTGTTTAAGGTCCTGAAAGGTCGAGTTCCCAAGATTCCAGCTCAGAGAGAGTCTGTCCTTAATCTGAATAAAATCGTTTAGGGTTCTTCCTGACGACCCTCATACCAACAGGCCAACGTCCTTAAGGGCCCACGTATCCTCTCTTTGATCCTTCGAATCCATTTGCCTCCGAATTATTGGGTGTGCACAGCGTTGTCTACTCTGTCCTCCTCTTCCTCCTCTGTCACATCCACGCTTCTGTTGGTCTCCTCTTTCCCTCTACGCTCAACTTTACTCCTGCACCGCCACTCATCTACCCAAGAAAGCTTCCCTTCTGCAGAGGAATGTCCATGATTTAGGTAACATAAGAACATAAGAATGAAGGAGACTGCAAGAGACCATAAGGCCTACACTAGGCAGCTCCATATCCATCACCACCTGTCATCCCCATCCATAAAGTTGTCTAACCGTTTCTTAAAACAACTGATAGTTTCAGCGCTCACTACATGGTTACTAAGTCTATTCCATTCGTTGACCACCCTATTAGTAAACCAATTCTTGTCTATTTCCTTCTTAAATCTAAATTTGTCCAGTTTAAATCCATTACTGCGAGTCCTGCCCTGTTGTCCTAATATGATGACCTTGTTCGTATCACCCTTGTTAAAGTCTTTGATCCACTTGAAAACCTCTATTAGATCACCTCGCGCTTGATATGATGATAGGTAGTTCCCTTCCCCCACAATTGCTTCCCTCCCTTCGATCTATAAGTTCTGTGGATTTCCTGCGTCCAAGTCTCGAACTCGACTTCGTGAAAGACACTGAAGCTTCGGCGTCCCTGATGACCCTTGGTCCGTTTCCGAGGCAATGTTGTTTTTACCAAACCTTCTTTGAAAACCGTGCTGTGTTTTTCTTTGGCTGGCTTTAATTGAGAATTCCTTGTAGTTGTAACTACACACACACACACACACACACACACACACACACACACACACACACACACACACACACACACACACACACACACACACACACACACACACACACACACACACACACACACACACATACACACACACACACACACGGACACACACACACACACACACACACACACACACACACACACACACACACACACACACACACACACACACACACACACACACACACACACACACACACACACACACACACAAACAAGCAAATTTATTAAACAATTTGTTGATTTCAGTTTCTTTGACAATAAATCACCTCTTGAGAGTCTTCGAGTATTTTACATATCAGAAGACCGTAAACAACTATAATTATTTCAGTGACTAAGTGATCAAGATGGCAATGGTATAATCATCAATTTCAAAATAAATCTAAATATTATTGCTAATTTGAAAAGTTACCTGAACAATCAAGATCTCTATCGCACATTTAATATGGCTTCAATTTAGTTTTTATATCTGCTTCTAACAAGTCTGGAATAATGTTACCTCGTCAAATCTATGCGGTACAACGTGACCAATCGTTTCTTATCTTATCTAACCCTATTAATCTCTCTTAGAAACCTAACTATATCTTAGACTGAGGACGACCATTAAACTACAGGTACATCTCATCCAAATTTGTGGTAGTATACTAAACAAGAATGAGCGATAAGCCGCACGAAAATCCATTTATTACGTTTACTATTTTCACATAAAAGATAAGAATGGAGGAGATGGCCTTCACTAGGCAGTTCCATGTCCCTTACCAGCTGTCATCCTTATCCATAAAGTTATTTCATCCTCGCTTACAACAAGCTTTTGCTTCAGTGCTCAAGAAATGGTTACTAGGTCTATTGCATTCGTTAAGCACTCTGTCGATAAACCAATTCTTGTCTATTAACTGTCACAGTCAAGAAAGCTTTACTCTCCACTGACAAAAATGCCGAGAGTATGTGGCCTCTTTTCTATAATTAAGTTTTTAATGACTTCAACATAATATCTCTATTTTATTGTTCAAAACAGATTTTGCCTCTCGTGCATGTAATTACTTTGAAATCTGATTTCGTACATATAATTCCCGTTGATAAATATAGAGGACATTCATAACTGAGAATAATAGGACAAGGCAGCAAGATAAAAAATGTAATAAGAAAATTAAAGTCTTAAATAAGCGTAAAGATAATTAATAGTGATGAAAAGCAATCTGAACATGGAGGACGAAGATAAAACAAAAGAACGACAGAGTACAAGAGAGAATAAGGAGTATTAGAAAACGGGATCAGGTAATACAGAGACAAAGAAAACGGTGTAGGGGTGTGAATTCAGGTGTGATGACAGAGACAAAGAAAATGGTTCAGGGGTATGAATTCAGGTGTGATGAGGGAAAGAGATGACTGATAAGTCATGTTAGACAGTGTTAGACATGTTAGACATGTTAGACATGTTAGACATGTTAGACAGGAAGACTTTTGTAAAGTACTGAAAAAAGGAGTCGGAGAAACTTAGAGACATGTAGAGGAACACAAATAAACAAATATATCCACACTCAAGGGCCTACACACACACACACACACACACACACACACACACACACACACACACACACACACACACACACACACACACACACACACACACACACACACACACACATATATATAAATATATATATATATGTGTGTGTGTGTGTGTGTGTGTGTGTGTGTGTGTGTGTGTGTGTGTGTGTGTGTGCGCGTGTGTGTGTGTGTGTATGTATGTATCTGTATGTGTGTGCGCATGTGTGTCTGTGTTTGTGTATGTGTGTATATATATATATGTATGTATGCATGTATATACACACACATCTAAACTTTCGATGGATATTTGATTTGCAACTTTCTTCATGCATTTGCAACAGGAGGAACTGCAGATGCGTTTCTTTTATCGCTGACACGTGGCAGATTTTTCCTAATTTTCACATCGGTTTAAATGTTTTAGCGATGAATTTATTGGATGGAATTTCCGGCAGGCGTTGAGATGGATTTCAAGGACCGTGTGACAATATTGGTGGAGTTTGGATGTCTGGAATAAAGCACTCCAAGGAACAACAAGCATGAGCCAAGGTATACCAGAGTTATATCAAGAAAATGCTGATTTCATTGTAAAATGTTTAGTATATTTTTATGTATGTAGTTTAGTCAAAATAATTTTTTTCTTCGGGGGGAAAGTTGTATATTCAATAGTATTTAAATATGATTGGTTTCACTTCCAATTAATATATATATATATGTATATATATATATATATATATATATATATATATATATATATATATATATATATATATATATATATATATATATATATATATATATATATATATATATACATATATGCAAATTATACCACTTGGAAAAAAGAAACTAACAATGCAGAGCGCTTTCGTATATTACATCTTCAGTGCAAAATGTACTGTTTCGTTCATTTCTTTTTCCAAGTGGTCTACTTTGCATAAGTGAACACACGTACCCGTGTTCTTATTAGCATATATATATATATATATATACATATATATATATATATATATATATATATATATATATATATATATATATATATATATATATATATTTAAGATGTAGTATGTGTACCTGTTTACGATCAAGTCTATTAATGGGTCATAAAAGTCTTATTTAGAATGTGAATTTACATCCCAAAGACAAGCGTGTCCCACATCTCTCTAGAAGACATCAGCCTCGATAATACTTGCAATCGAAGGCAAACGTACCCCGTTAGAACGTCCACACTTGGGAATTGGAATATGCTGATTGGTTAGAAGCCTCAGAAGAAGACTTTGGTAAGCGGCACTTCCATACGTATATATGTAAACGACGAGGACTTAGGAAAATCGATTTGTCAATTTGTATTCCCCTAAAACGAAGAGGGAATAACAAAATAAGTGTGTAAAAAAAGAATAGAGAAGATTGTGTAGGTCGATATACAACTTTCTTACCATTTTTACCTTTAGATTATTTTCCCTATTAGGGAGAAAATGTCGGACGGCAGAAGTCTGGAACATTCTGGAAAGGCTTCCATGCCTCTCGATTCATAAGCAGTTGCGCATCTTTTGGTCTTTACATTTACTCTTTTGATGCTTTGCGGGGCTTGTGTTCGCCCGGACATCAACAACCTTGCAGGCAGTCCAGTCCAGGACAGTTCATACGTGAACACTGTAGACAGTGTCCACGTATAATGCCACTGTTAACAGTGACAATACCCGGAAGGAAGTTGAGGTCAACTCAGATGCGAGGTGAACAGAAAGAAGGCCCTTCCTAACTTCTTCACCGTGACATATGTATATATATATTATATATATGTATATATATATTTATATATATATATATATATATATATATATATATATATATATATATATATAACCATTACACTATTTGATAACTAATACCTGATACTGAATTTAGATTTATTAATATTTACCTTCATCTATACATAGTAAATCACTATTATTATTATCTATACCCAAAATTGAATCTTAGAATTTAACAATTCGGCGTCTATGACCTCTGCAGTTACGACACCAGATAACCTTTAATCAATTAATCAATCAAGCTTCACCGTGAATAGGATTCGACCACATGCCCGAAATCCCCACACATATTTCCCCCTTTGTCTCTTCTTTGTTGCTTTAGGTGTAATAGGGTGGTCGATGAATGGAATAAACTTAGTAACCATGTAGTAAGCGCTGAAACTATCAGTTGTTTTAAGAAACGATTAGACAACTTTATGGATGGGGATGGCAGGTGGTGATGGATACGGAGCTGCCTAGTGTAGGCCTTATGGTCTCTTGCAGTCTCCTTTATTCTTATGATCGTATTTAATATTTCTAGAGATACCTCTGCTCTTCTATACGCGTCCCACAACACCTTCTCTAGAGAAGCAAAGACGAATGAGATGGTGGTAGGAGAAGAACAAAGGTGGGATTTTAAAACACTCCTAACGTGTCCTCAGTTAGGTTACGGTGACTGAGCGGTGATCAATTGTCCGATGGGTCATCCGTCTCATCCTAAACCAAATTCGTTTTTCTCTCATCACCCAAACTCACAATACCAACTCTTTTGCTTCCTTTCCATGTATGTGTAGGATATCCAACTCTTCTTATCCACCCTCCCTCCTCAGCTTACCCGCCCTTTTTTGGTGACAACAACATTACAATAATGAAATCAATAATACAAAACAATTTTTTTTTCGTTAAAAACATAAGGGAATAGAAAACAAAATACTTTATAATCAAATTATGTTAAACAAAATATCAATGTTCTAGAATCCTCGCTGGCTGAGTAGGGTTGGGGCGTCATTACTTGCGGTGAAGGTCGAGGGGATGGCGGTTCGAATCCTGCCACCGGCGAAGTTGAACCAAGGGCATGGTTCATTAAATTCCACGCTACAAAGTCCTCTGTGAGGGGTACCGTCCTAGCCTTCTGACAGGGGGGAATTTGGTGACGTTAAACCATATCACATCATGATACAATGTACAGAGAACGAGACGTTCTACACGAGGGGAATGGCGACATGACGTCACAGCCTAAAACATGTCCCAACACGAGAGTGAATCACGAATGCAGGAAATCATGCAAAACCTGAATTTCATGGTGACAATAATATCAACGTTAATGTAATTTACATTTTCAATACTATTACCGTCGGGTAGGGGGAACTGTTATACATATATGAATAAACTTCGATGATAAACAAATTTACATACACTAATCTGAATGAGAAGAGAGAGGAAAAAAGAGGGAGAGAGATATATAGATAGATACGGACAGAAAAATAAAGTAATAGATAAATAAATAGATAAATAGAATGATAGGTAGGTAGTTAGATAGATAGATAGACAGATAGATAGATAGATAGATAGATAGATAGATAGATAGATAGAGAGAGAGAGAGAGAGAGAGATAGAGAGATAGAGAGAGAGCGAGAAAGAAGAGAATGAGAGAGAGAGAGAATGAGAGAGAGAGAGAGTGAGAGAGAGAGAGAGAGAGAGAGAGAGAGAGAGAGAGAGAGAGAGAGAGAGAGAGAGAGAGAGAGAGAGAGAGAGAATTTAATTTCATGCAGAATGACAACATTGGGCAATATGACGTCACGAGGTGGGAGTCAAAAAGAGCAAGGATGACTCCCAATTGAGAATTAGTCAAATGTTTATACTCAAATTGGATAAATCATCAAATGTTAATTCATAATTTGAATATCAACATTATTACTAATGCAGTGGTAAGCTTTGGTTCAAGGTATGTTGGGATTTATGCATGTGTGTGTTTTTTCCTAACAGATCTTTATTTATAAAAGGTGCTTACCATGTTTCTTTGTATTCCTTATATCATTATAACTATATAAGTTTTCCTTGAGAATACTAATGTAAGGCCTATTTATTTCATGACTATTGTAGCCACATACTAATAATACTTATAATAGTAGTAATAATGTTATGGCATTTTTATTGTTATTTAACCATGGCTTTGTATTTTATGCAAGGTCTAGGCACGGTGCAGCCTTTCCCATGAAGAGAGCAAACAACAGTTAATTCCAAGGATGCACAGATGCACAGATAATGATACCTAAGAGACATTAATCTAATGAAAAAAAGTGTCGTTGGTAGAGTAAAGAAAATTTAAACCATTATGATAATGAATATGTTATAAACGCAATTTTGTGATATTGCATTGTAATTAACGAAAAGAAAAGAATTTTTTTCTTTTTACTTTAGAATGTATTAATCATTCATCAGGTCATTCATTTTTCAATATGCATGCTTATTTATACCTACACTATCCTCTTATCGTAATAGTAGTAATAAATATGCTACGAACATAATTTTGTGATATTGCGTTGTTATTAAGGCAACGATTTTTTTTTTATCGTTCACAGGATTTATATTAGAATGCATTTGTTATTTATTAGCCTATCAATATCTTTCAATACACACGTTTATTTCAGTCTACACTATCCTTTTGTCGTGGTTTGAGGTAATAGTTTTAAAACGGTTCGAGTCTAGAAATGAAACCCAGCAAGAGATCTAGCCTGGAGTTGTTTGCCCCATCCACCTGCAGTTTAGAGCAATTAGCTTGAAAATTGAACGTTAACAGACTGTCAATCCTTCCCACAGACTCGCATGGCGTTTCTTGTTGACCAATCACAACTCGCATGGTGTTTCTTGTTGACCAATTACAACACACATGGCGTTTCTTGTTGACCAATCACAACTCACATGTTTCTTGTTGACCAATCACAACTCACATGTTGTTTCTTGTTGACCAATCACAACTCACATGTTGTTTCTTGTTGACCAATCACAACTCACATGTTGTTTCTTGTTGACCAATCACAACTCACATGTTTCTTGTTGACCAATCACAACACACATGGCGTTTCTTGTTGACCAATCACAACTCACATGTTGTTTCTTGTTGACCAATTACAACATGCATGGTGTTTCTTGTTGACCAATCACAACTCACATGTTGTTTCTTGTTGACCAATCACAACTCACATGTTGTTTCTTGTTGACCAATCACAACTCACATGTTGTTTCTTGTTGACCAATCACAACTCACATGTTGTTTCTTGTTGACCAATCACAACTCACATGTTGTTTCTTGTTGACCAATCACAACTCACATGTTGTTTCTTGTTGACCAATCACAACTCACATGAATGAGATTGGCAGGCTGGACCCGGAGGGAGGGGTACAACCTGATACAAGCAATTCATCCGTTGCCCCTGGTCTCTGTCTGTCATAGAAGGCTCGCGGCCTTCGGGAATCCGACAAGACGATACGGGAAGCGTTTATCGAAATAGCTATAACCATTTCTGTGCAATGGGAGAAGAAGGCGAGGGGCCTACGCCAGGAGGCGTTGAGTAACTGCGGCCGAAGCCGTCACCTTTACCTTGTTAGCTTTGGAGACTGTTGGAGTAGGTAACAGTTACTGCTGCGAATTGGAAAGAAGTGCGGGATTCAAACCCGTGACTAAGTAAATGCGAGACCAGCACGCTGCCGACGACACCACTAGTTTACAAAAATAAATGGAAGAAATTATATAATGGTGAAATAAATTTAGATAAAGATAAAAAGAAACCAAACCAAAGGAATTGGCCACTCTCTGAGGTAGGTTCTATATCAAGGAACTCTTCCCTCCTCTATTAGGGGTGTGGGGTAATTTTAGTTTTAGGTTGGAAAACCACCTCAGATTTTTCAGGTTCAGATTATTGAAGTACTAATCTTTTTCGCAAAACACAAACCTACTGATTATACACTCTATATAATCTTCAGGACATCACACCAGTCTTACAGATTAACGATAAAGATAAACATTTCATCTTTTAAGTATTACCGATTTGTAAATGGGCAGGGGAGGAGAGGGGAGATATTGTGACATTTGATGCAGAGGGTAAAGATCCTTTGGGGAACAGAAAGACGTCGAGAACTTGTGAGGCACATGATGCCAAAGACTTTTCCTCAGAAGGCAAACTCGCCTAGGAATCTGCAAGTGTAAAACTATTTCGAGTCTGTGACCACGTTGTTATTTTCCTGTCATCTCCGTCTCACCAACAGCGTGGTCAGTAAAAAAAAAAAAAAAAAAAAGAGAGAGAGAGAGAGAGAGAGAGAGAGAGAGAGAGAGAGAGAGAGAGAGAGAGAGAGAGAGAGAGGCTGTAACGTAGTACATCTCGAAGTTTGATTCAATTGTTGGATAGGACGAATAAGCAATATGTTCTAATGTTCACCGAACGGTAACTTTTTTGTTTGTTTGTTTATCAGTCTACTCGTGTATTTGCTTTTATCTTATCTCTGTCTCCTTATGTCCACTGGTAGCGTAATCGGAATCGTGCTGGTCTCGCATTCTCTTGGTTGTGGGTTCCAATCCCGCACTCCTCCCCTATTTCCAGCAGTGATTGTTACCTATTCCAGCAGTACAAGCACTTAGAGCAAAGATGAAATTTTCGGCTAAAGCTACTC
>NC_134782.1:26199946-26202446 GCF_046742065.1 Oratosquilla oratoria
ATACTACACATAAGCTTTCTAATAGATTAACATTCTGAACATGAGAAACTACCCAGCTGAATAGCATCGTCTGGTATTCACACAAACATACTTTATAAGCGGACACCGTAAAGGGCCATTTAGACGGCCAAACGGTTTGACAAACCCGGTTTGTCAAACAAGTGTTTGAAGTGATGTTTGACCGTGTGAATAGGGTATTTGGTTGTCAAACACGTTCGACAAACGTGTTTGACGACCAAATACCCAATTCATACGGTCAAACATCACTTCAAACACTTGTTTGACAAACCGGGTTTGTCAAACTGTTTGACCGTGTAAATGGTCATTAAGAGACTAAAAAGACATTCTACACAAAGAAATGTAGACACACTAGGGAGAACATGCAAACGTAAGGAAAATAAATATCTATTTATTTTTTCTGATATGAGAAACCTGTTCCAAGGGTAATAAATCTTTCCGAAATAGTAACTTGATTTATGGAATACTGTTTCCCTCAATGACAGCCAAAGAGGTGTAATTTAACCTGAAAAAGCTACGAATTATGAAAGACCCCTTCTTAGGATTATGACACCTCATTTATTACAAAGGATTACAAAGGAGGAGCATGCCGACAGGAGACCTTTTGGTCCATATCTAGGTCGGATGCGAAAAAAATCATAATAATAATAAAACAATAAATAAAAACTATAATAATGTAAATAACAAATAAAATACATAAATAAATGCATAGGTATAGTTAAATAGTAAACAAACAGGTAAATAGTAAATAATAATAATTTGACATATAACTAATAATAAATGAAAATCAGACAGACAAATGATAACAAAACAAAAACAAATAATATAAAATAAATTATAATCATTACAGCATGGAGAACTTATTTGTCCTTAGCAAGAAGAAGTCCATAAAAGATGGGTAAGACTTGTCCCTACGAATGAATTTTTTACAAATGAAGGTTTTTCCTTATTCTATGTGCAATGTATGTATGCAAGTATGTATGTATGTATGTATGTATGTATGTATGTATGTATGTATGTATGTATGTATGTATGTATGTGTGTACGTATGTAGTACGTACGTACGTATGTATGTATGTATGTATGTATGTATGTATGTATGTATGTATGTATGTATGTATGTATGTATGTATGTATGTACGTATGCATGTATGTAGGTATGCATGTATGTATGTATGTATGCATATATGTATGTACGTATGCATGTATGTAGGTATGCATGTATGTATGTATGTATGTATGTATGTATGTATGTATGTATGTATGTATGTATGTATGTATGTATGTATGTATGTATGTATGTATGTATGTATGTATGTATGTATGTATGTATGTATGTATGTATGTATGTATGTATGTATGTATGTATGTATGTATGTATGTATGTACGTATGCATGTATGTAGGTATGTATGTATGTATGTATGTATGTATGTATGTATGTATGTATGTATATATGTATGAATGTGTGTATGTATGTACGTACGTACGTATGTATGTACGTATGCATGTATGTAGGTATGCATGTATGTATGTATGTAGGTATGCATGTATGTATGTATGTATGTATCTACATGCACACAGCTACACATATATATATATATATATATATATATATATATATATATATACACACATATGCATGTATGCATACTTACACACGCACACCATTCTAAAAATATGTAGCGTAGTGACGTCATCCGGTACACAATGTCAACCCCATCGTCAAACTGATATTGGCAGAACTGGACAGACGATGCAAACATGGCGTCTCGAACCTATCGTCGCGGCTCCGTTCGGTTGTGTATTTGCTTTTAGCATTTTTTTTCTTGTTATTGATTCACGCCAAGAAAAACGTATATTACGTTTATGTATTCAAATTGACAAAATCAATATTTCATTTTCTATTGCTATATTGCGTAGGTGTGTAGTTCAAAAAAATTACTTTCATTTTCTATTTTTATATCGCGTAGGTGTGCATTTCTAAAAAAAATACTATCTAATTTTCTATTGCTATATCGCGTAGGTGTGTACTCCTAAATTCTTACCAATATATGTACATATATAAAGGAAATGGATGGATCGGGTTGAGTACTGGGGGATTTCTGGTGGCGAGTTCCGTCGGGACGTAGCCTAACCTCTCAGCGTCCCCATTGCCAGGGCTATCTACTGAACCCAAGCTGGGATCGCAGAACTACTAGCCCATCTGTTGCATTTTAGCCATAAATCAACCTAACTTCACTATGGACTACTTACCTCGTCCGCAACAAAGAACCTGGGAAATAGTTGAGAGCTTACCTTAAGTACGGTGTGAGGAGATATCTAGAAGTCTGGCGAGGACGAATGAATCTTGTTCTTGGAAGTTTATTTATAAATCTTATGAAGGAAGAAGTGGGTTTTAGGCAAAGCTATACTCACAATATTTGCTTAAAAAGTATAATGAATGATGTCTCCATTGCTGTAGAGACTAAACGTAAGAAAAA
>NC_134782.1:26207446-26212446 GCF_046742065.1 Oratosquilla oratoria
GAAATGAGGAGGATAAAGAAGAAGAGAAATAGAGAAACGAAGAAGAATATAAATGAAATGAGGAGGAGAAAAAGAAGAGAAATAGAGAAATAAAGAAGAAAATGAATGAAATAAATAGGAGAAAAAGAAGAGAAATAGAGAAATGAAAAAGAAGATAAATGAAATGAAGAGGAGAAGAAAGAAGAGAAACAAAATAGAGAAATGAAGAGAAATAAAGAACAAAAAGGAAGAAGAAGAGAAATTAAGAGAAAATAACAAAAAAGAAAAGAAAAAGAAAAGAAAAAGTAAATCAGTAGCAACACATAAATACAGAGGAGAGATTAGATAAGAAAACTATGAATAAGCAAAATAAACAGATAAGGAACTTCAGTGATATCATTGAGGAGGAAAACGGAACAAAGAATGTGATTTGATGATTTTGGTTCAACGCCACAAACTCCTCCTATCGGAAGGCTAGGACGGTGCCTCTTACAGAGGACTTTATAGCGTGGAATTTAATAAACCATGCCCTTGGTTCAACTTCGCCGGTGGCAGGATTCGAACTGCCACCCCCTCGACCTTCGCTGCAAGTAACGACGCCCTAACCCGCTAAGCCAACGAGCTTCCAGAAAGCGTAAAGAACGATGACTAATGAATACTGGACACCTCACGCCTGTGTTAATTCGAAACTCTCCTCGTAACTCCGTCGACTCGGGTTCGATTCCCAAATGCAATTGCAATGAACTCGATGGGAAGAATTCCCCTCCTAATGTAAGCCCTTTGCTTCCCTAACTTCTCCCCTCTTTTTCCCGCCAAATCTCCGGTGAGTTGCTCGTGTCACATTGCATTGCGGACTGTTCAAGGATCCCGGGTCACTAGTAATCCTTACGGCGGATCCTGGGTTCGAGTCTGTTCCCTTCTGTCACGCAGGCTTGGCTCAATTCAACTCAAACATGCTAGGATATGTCTGGGTGTATAAACAGAAAGACTTACGGTAATATTCTTAAAAATGTTCTTTCCTTATATAAATCAACAGAAAGACTTACGGTGGTATTCTTAAAAAAATTCTTTCCTTGTATAAATCTTTCCTTATATAAATCTTATATAAATCCTTGGAAGAGAAACATTTTTGTAAGAATACCACCGTAAGAATCTTGTAGTGGTAGTCTTAGAAATAATTCTTTCCTTATATAAATCTTGTATAAATCCTTGGAAGGGATTTTTTTTATTTATTTTTTTTAGAATACCACCGTTAGTTCAAAAGTTAAATGTCCATGTGGTTGGAAAGTGCTGGTCTGCCTTAGCTTATGTGCGTATGTTGTATGATTGGGCAAACCTGGCAGCGTGCAAACGGACGTAGTAATTACGTATGAAGCATTGTTATCAGCATTTATCTTCGTGTCTCCCCTGGGATTTGAGCTCGCGGAAAACGAGAACGCTACCTTTGAGACACCTGCGATTTCACTGGCAGAAGTGTTGAGAATGGAAAGAAAACAACACACGCACACACACACACACACACACACACACACACACACACACACACACACACACACACACACACACACACACACACACACACACACACACACACACACACACACACACACACACACACACACACACACACACACACACACACACACACACACACACACACACACACACACACACACACACACACACAAACATGTATATGAAAAAGGTTAAAAGGTGACAATTTCGGCCGCCTGGTGTATGACTCTCACTTTACCCACCCTCGCTCCCTCTTTGGAGTATTTCAGCTTCATGTCCGTTTTCTTTACATAAGGTGCAATCTCATGTTGACATCTTCGGAAACGAATGAACCGACACGGCTCCTCGAAATGTCGCATCAATCCCCTCTGACGCCATGACGTCGTCACTGGTAACAGACTATATTTTCCAGGTATAACGGTATCAATACAACAAAGAAAAATATATATACGTATAGTATTGACCTATCATAGAACAAGTTCGGATATCTGCTATGGTCCGTTATACATGTTTTGTTCGGGTTAATGATGGACAATTTTATTTTGACCTGTTTTTTCATAGCCAGTTTATTCACTAGCTGAACCAAATCCTCTGGGATTAGTCATAAAAAGAACTTCAAAGTGTAACACCAGTTTATGAATCTAATGCAACAAACGCTAAATTCTATTGTGCCGGAGCCTAAGAGCGTTAGGTTTCTGTGTCTGGAAAGATAGAGTTCGTTAACCTTTGCCAAGAGAAAACGGAAATTCCAGTGCTACCTGTAAGAAGATTTTATGCTTCAAGGGTACAAGTAAGATTGAGTGTGTGTTATCAAATGAGGCTGGGCGTTCTATTCAAGAGTACCACTAAGATAAAACTTGTGCTTCAGCGTGTTAGTAGAAATATATACATACATATACTAAAGGCTTTTCCCCCCTTACACGGGAGGTAGTCAAAAGACAAAGGCATAGAAGCCACTCCCACACATTCCATCCTCTGCATACTCCACTCCCCTCTACCCTCTTCCCTCTTCAAAGCGTTAAAAAAAAAAAAAAAAAAAAAAAAAAAAAAAAAAAAAAAAAAAAAAATATATATATATATATATATATATATATATATATATATATATATATATACATATACATACATATACATATATATATACATATATATATATATATAATAACAATGAAAAATGAAATGTGTGTTTTAGGGATATCAGCAAGATAAAACATGTGTTTCAGGTATAAGAGCAAGGTAGTGACTATGTATTAGGAGAACCCACAAGATGAAACACGCATTTCTGGAATACCATTAAGATGAATATTGTGTTTACAAGATCACTAGAATCGGAGTGTTTTAGTTACCAGTAAAGCGGAAGGCGTGTATCACCATGAAGAGTGTGGTGATAAAACTGGTATTTGGAAAAAATTGTGCTTTTACGAATATCCTGTCTGAAACACGACACATTGAAACTATGCACATATACATTACATTTTTATTACACGAGTACAATTTTGTTTAAAACAAAGTTACTTTTATTACGGGGGAATCATCTATATATAGAAATATAGTAAATACTTACGAACGAAACGAGGATGGTAATTTCAACAGAAACTACCAACGTGATTACCCATATGATGCTCATGGCCCATCCTTGGCTGCGATTGGTTAATAATTATAATTGCAACGACCAAAACGTACCTTAACGATTGAAATGTATGGTTGAGGTGATGGGGTGTAAGTCGGGAGTGTATTAGAAGCACAGATTTCTGACTCACAATATTGGAATATCAATCTTAGTACAAACTCCCGCTCTGTTGATTGCACTGTCCGCATATCTTTCAGGACATAAAAAATAGTTGAAGTGGAGCATAGCACATCGGCAGACAAAGGAAATTCTATAAAAATAACATGAAATCTGAGTGCATTATGCTGAATATACTGTAACACTAGAAGAGGATGCGGTCCCTCCGTGCGACGCTGTTTCGATATAATACGATGAAAGAAAAAAATACTACAACTGAGACTAAAATCAAAGTCTTTCTCAGATCTAAAACTTAATTGAAAAGTAAAGAAAAAAAAAAGAGAGAGAGAGAGAGAGAGAGAGAGAGAGAGAGAGAGAGAGAGAGAGAGAGAGAGAGAGAGAGAGAGAGAGAGAGAGAGAGAGAGAGAGAGAGAGAGAGAGAGAGAGAGGGAGAGAAAGGAGAGAGAGCGAGAGCGAGAGAGAGAGAGAGAGAGGAGAGGATGAGAGAGAGAGAGAGAGAGAGAGAGAGAGAGAGAGAGAGAGAGAGAGAGAGAGAGAGAGAGAGAGAGAGAGAGAGAGAGAGAGAGAGAGAGAGAGAGAGAGAGAGAGAGAGAGAGAGAGAGGGAGAGAGAGAGAGAGAGAGAGAGAGAGAGAGAGAGAGAGAGAGAGAGAGGAGAGAGAGAGAGAGAGAAGAGAGAGAGAGAGAGAGAGAGAGATAGAGAGAGCGAGAGAGAGAGAGAGAGAGAGAGAGAGAGAGAGAGAGAGAGAGAGAGAGAGAGAGAGAGAGAGAGAGAGAGAGAGAGAGAGAGAGAGAGAGAGAGAGAGAGAGAGAGAGAGAGAGAGAGAGAGAGAGAGAGAGAGAGAGAGAAAGAGAAACATTCGTTCCAAAGTTTCCGGCCCCTATTTCGCAGACTTGGAGGGTAAAAGGCTATATTGAAGGAATGAAATGAGATCGAGTTAATCACCTGCTCCCCTTCGACCCGGCTTACTGGAACGGCAGGACCGAGGACCTGGGCGGAAGTCCCCCGGATTAAACTCGCAGCGCCGAAAACGGGAGTACTGATGTGGGATCCCCCGGCGACCTCTACTCGCGGCGAGGTCAAGTGGAGGCGACCTCAGGTCACGGCGAGTTCAGAGGAGCCGTGAATTTCAGGATAGAGGCAGAGGGAAGCAGAGAGCTAACGGAGGAAAAGGTTAACTGTCGTTACAATCGCGTACAAAAGTCTTGAAGCACTGTTATTCAAATGTATCTTTTATTGATGATTATTGTAATATGTAATGTATTTTTTAAATCGAGATTAATTAGGTCCTGTTCACACTAGTGGTTCGAACCGCGCGGAAACCGAGGCGGCCATGGAAAAACTGCGCGGTTGTGTGTGAAATCCTCCACTGATTTATGGCGTAAGTAAACCGCTGCGGTTCAAACCGCTAGTGTGAACATGGATACTCGAAGGTAGCGATACAAGGGCGCATAAAAAGGAGGTAGTTTTGGAGGGATGTGGAAACTTAAGGCTTGTGAAGGTGGAGGAGGAGGAGGAAGACGACAAGGAGGAGGAGAAGGAGGAGGAGGAAGAGGAAGAAGAGGTGGAGGAGGAGGAGGAGGAGGAGAAGGAAGACGACAAGGAGGAGGAGGAGGAGGAGGAGGAAAAGGAGTATGAAGAGGAGGAGGAGGAAGAGGAGGAGGAGGAGGAGGAGGAGGAGGAGGAGGAGGAGGAGGAGGAGGAGGAGGAGGAGGAGGAGGAGGAAATGAAGAAAGACAGAGAGATTGGTGAAAAACGAC
>NC_134782.1:26224946-26234946 GCF_046742065.1 Oratosquilla oratoria
TTTGGGTCAACCATCGGCTGCCTCGTGGTCGACTCAATGCCATTAGGGTCATGTTCCATACTTCACACGACCCTGACAAGTGAAGAGCGTGAACGTTATCAGAGAAACCATTAAAGGGTAGAATACATAAGAGGAAATACATTAAAAGATAATTTTTTACTACATACATACATACATACATACATACATACATACATACATACATACATACATACATACATACATACATACATACATACATACATACATACATACATACATACATACATACATACATACATATACCAAAGGCTTTTTCCCCCTACATGGGGGGTAGCCAAAAAGAAAAAGGCATAGGAACCACTCCCACCCATTCCATTTCCTATATATTCCACTCCCCTCCACCCTCCCTCTTATCTTGGCACCTCCTGGATGACGGGTCATCCCTGCATCCTGTCCACTGCCCTGGGTCAGAAGCAGTGTCGCCGTGAAAAATCTAACGATAGTATCTATTGACCAAAAAGCACTAATTTTGGATACCCAAAGATATTTTTCTGGCTAGCGTCGGGGAAGTTTTATCCTATATACAGGCTTTTCTAGTCCTTAATGGGTTACGAATCAATAATTAAATTATTTAAGAAGTGTCTAGTGTAGGCCTTATGGTCTCTTGCAGTCTCCTTCATTCTTATGTTCTTACTTCACGACTAATCCACTCAAGCCGAGTGTCATAATTTCAGATTGTGTTCTTAGTAATTATCAGACTATTTTAGAAATTCTGAAAGACTTCTTGAGTGCTGGGCGGATTAAAAAGGTGAACGAAATCTGACGTTAAATCGCATTTAGATAAACGAGCTGCAGGCGTCGGAAGGGGGAAGGTAATTGTACACTCGGCAAGATTTCCGAGTGGTCCAGCTGCTCGCGCAATATGACAACAACGCTTGTGTCTTCGAGTGTAAAAAGTGGATGAAAGCTTTGCGAGAAGACTCTACCGGAGATGGGTCAGTGGAACGTTGCTGTAGAAGAACGTCACTGGAGATGAACAACCCGGTAGCATCACTGTCCGGGGATCGAACTAGGGACCTCCCAGTTGCCGGGGAGGCGTCCTTAGCGACTGCACTACGTAGTCGCCTTCAGTGACCATCCACAAGGACAACACATAGGAAGGCAATTCGTGATTTTAACATTGTTAAATATCTTCAGTTCTTTGACATACACTGTAAACTCCAGACACATTTACTAAGACAGACCTGAAAAATTGATGTTATTTTCATACATTTTCTTTTATACTATTTCATATATCTCCACTTAAGTTGAGCCCAGAGTGATTCAATTCAGTTTCTTGGCCCGCAGACTGATGGGATTAGAAAAAAGGATGGAATTGAAATGGAAACGAGACATCAAACGAAATGGGGAAACCTGGAGGCTACCAACAGGGAAACGGCTCGAAATGTATCGATTCTGATAAGCTGGAAGATATGGGACGATACTGTTTATTACCAGAAAATCCCACTTGTCCAGCACATTAAGCATGTCCTTGCATATATTTACTCCAAATGTCTTATAGAAGCTGAACTTTTATGACGAAGTGGTGCAAGCTACAATCTGCGGCTCATGAGAACAATCTATGAACCGAAGATAGGTTGATCATCCTGCACACATTTGCAAACTGTGACATAAATATTCACCCCGAACGTCTTATAGAAGCTGAAATTTTATGACGAAGTGGGCGCAAGCTACAATCTACGGCTGATGAGAGCAATCTATCTACAACTGAATAAATGTTGATTATCCTGAATACCTTATCAAACTGTGACATAGACATTCTCCCAGATGAGTATTCAAAGATAACCAAACGGATTGTAAGCTTCTCAGGCATGGTGACCCACTTTACATGCTTTGTTCTGGCTTCTGACTGAAGTCCGCGAACATGGTTGCAAAGATTCGCGGCCACATGCTTGGTCCCATACGGCCTCGTGACCTCATACCCTTTGGCCTCCGTCCCGTGCGCTCGTTTATCAGCTTCCTATTTTCATAATTCCCACAAACACATCGTAAAAGCACTCCAGAATCTTTCGTCTCCCCAGCCAGCGCTTCTCTACTGATTCGTCCTCGGACAGATTCATGTCTAAGGCTGCTGGTGATTCATGAATCATGCAGACATGGCAATGAGACAAATATCTTCTTTGCATGGTAGAGGCAAGTCTCACTCTCGTGCGCATTTTAGTTCAAATACTATTAGTTATATGTCAATTTATTATTATTTACTATTTACCTGTTTGTTTATTATTTAACTATACCTATGCATTTATTTATGTATTTTATTTGTTATTTACATTATTATAGTTTTTATTTATTATTTTATTATTATGATTTTTTTTCGCATCCGACCTAGATATGGACCAAAAGGTCTCCTGTCGGCATGCTCCGCCTTTGTAAATCCTTTGTAAATCCTTTGTGATTCAAATCGTCTTTATGAAATCTAACTCCAGATGGTTTTTTCTTCTTTAAGTTTATTCCCATTGGAGAATGACACCGTAGCCTTGCAGTTTAAGTGATCCCCCGAAACTTCGTTACAATGACACAATGACTTCATTCCAAGATCAGGAAGTTAACTAACGGTTTTGGTGGCGCCACCGCAGCAAAGGAATTAATCTCGTCAGTCATTGCTCTGTGATCGAGGTCGCTGCTCTGTGATCGAGGTTCCCTTGCGAGCGAGAACGCTGTGTAATCACCGAGTACAAAGCCTCAGAATGAGTCCTTAAGTTCTTTTTCTTCCCAAATCTTTCCGCCTTCTCTGCCCGCCTCCTTTCCGTCTCCAGAACTCATCGCGTTGCACATAGGAAACTATAGTAGTTATTTCCTTTGGAGACCCTCTTTCGAGGAAAGAATCGCTACAGGAATAGTCTATTCTATAACACCAGTTGAAGTGCCCTCGCCCCACAAAAAAAAAAAAAAAAAAAAAAAAAAAAAAAAAAAAAAAAAAAAAAAAAAAAAAAAAAAAAAATAATAATAATAATAATAATAATAATAATGATGATAATAATGATAATAATAATTATTATAATCATTATTCCGGGATTGTGCGTCTCTCTCGCCTAGAAATGTCATATAGACCAACCTCATTACTAAGCTACTCTTATAATATTTCAAAACCTTTACAAATCAGGAAAAAAAAAAGACAAAGCTCATACGTCAAAAAATATGAAGTACTAATGACTTGCGATATATATAGTAACCCCTGAAACATTACGTATTTACAGAGTCTATTACTAAGTCAGGATTTGTGTCGTTGGCTTTGTGTTTTGGTCTGTTTTCCAGCCGTTATCCGCTTTGTCAGTCGAAATTCGAGGTTTGAAAACCGTATGTTTTTAATGCTGCGTTGCCTTTGTAATTACTATTTTCTTTTGTTTTTTGTTTTTTTGTTTATTTATTTATCTATTTATTTATTTAGTCACTTATTTAGTCGTTTATTTGTGTATTTATTTACTTTTATTTATTTTCACTTATTTACATATATTTATTTATTTATTTATTTATCTTTATTCATTTATTTTTATATATTTTTATATATTTATTTTCTTATTTATTTTTATTTATTTATTTTTCTATTTACTTATTTATTATTTAATTTTATTTATTTATTTAGTTTTCATTTATTTATCTATTTATCTATTATTTTATTCATTTATTTATTTATCTATTTATGTATGACCCTTCATCCACGGGGAGCTAAGATGAGAGGGAGGAGAGGGTGGTGGTTGGGAGAAGGTACGGGCCTTTTGACATGGCTACCCCCCCATACAAGGAAAAAAACACCCCATGGCACATAGAAAAACAGACAGATAAATAATTGACTCTGTTCTTTCATATCACTCCCGCCATTAACATTGCAGGGGGTTGCAGGAAGTTGCAGGGAGTTGCAGGGAGTTGCAGGGGGTTGCAGGGGGTTGCAGGGAGTTGCAGGGAGTTGCAGGGAGTTGCAGGGGATTGCAGGGAGTTGCAGGGGGTTGCAGGGAGTTGCAGGGAGTTGCAGGGAGTTGCAGGGAGTTGCAGAGAGTTGCAGGGGATTGCAGGAAGTTGCAGAGAGTTGCAGGGGATTGCAGGGAGTTGCAGGGAGTTGCAGGGAGTTGCAGGGGGTTGCAGGGAGTTGCAGGGAGTTGCAGGGAGTTGCAGGGAGTTGCAGGGAGTTGCAGGGAGTTGCAGGGAGTTGCAGGGAGTTGCAGGGAGTTGCAGGGAGTTGCAGGGGGCTGCAGGGAGTTGCAGGGAGTTGCAGGGAGTTTCAGGGAGTTGCAGGGGTTGGAGGGAGTTGCAGGGGGCTGCAGGGAGTTGCAGGGAGTTGCAGGGAGTTGCAGGGAGTTGCAGGGGATTGCAGGGAGTTGCAGGGAGTTGCAGGGGATTGCAGGGAGTTGCAGGGAGTTGCAGGGAGTTGCAGGGAGTTGCAGGGGATTGCAGGGAGTTGCTGGGAGTTACAGGGAGTTGCAGGGAGTTGCAGGGGGCTGCAGGGAGTTGCAGGGAGTTGCATGGGGTTGCAGGGATTTGCAGGGATTTGCAGGGAGTTGCAGGGAGTTGCAGGATTCCTGTTTATGTGGGAAAACAATCCAGTGATGTTGGACAACAGCGGCTTCTAACTTAGTTATCCTTTGGCATCTGATTTCTACAATAGTTAGATGAACACATAGACGAATAAAAAATAGGTAAAGATAAATAAATGAACAAGCAAACAAATAGATAAACAAATAAATATATAAACACAAATAGGCAGTAGAAAATAGATAAACAAATAAACAAATACATAGACAAAGAAACAAATAAGTAAGAAATGATATAATTGATTAAAGAATCAATAGAAGAATAGATAATTACTTAATAGATAAATATGAGGACAAGAATACTTCCTTTACCATACATATCCTATTGCAGAACCCTTTCCCCGTCTAAATCTGAATAATTTGAAAGAATTGTAACCCATCTCGCGTTTCCAAACTCTCCCTTCCTTTACCGTTTTTTGGCGGGAACAGGTCGATGATGAAAGAGGCGTTGGGTTGGTTGTTGATAATCCAGTTGCAAGACACGTGCAGGAGGTCCTGGTCCGCGAGGTGAGACGTGGAGAGGCTCAGCATGCCTGTGGCGTGGCCGGGGAGGCGAAACAGAGGAATGTAATTAGCGAAAAAAGGGAATAAAATAATTATGATGATTTGCACGTAGTGAAGAATGGGGATTACGTAGGCGAAGAAGTGCGGGTAATTCTTGACTGTTTAATAACCGGGAATGATAAGAAGTTATTACTATATATAAAAAAAAAACATAAAATAGAATATAATAAAAGAATGCGTGACTGTGATTTAATATATTCATATCACAGGAGCCTGGGACACATCAACATGTCACGTGAATATACTGAAACATACATCCTATACATACACAAATACATAGATTCACACACATACACATACGGCTATGTGCATACGTTTTGAAATGAATATATAATAGATATATCCCCACACCTACAAAAAATTATTAATCAAAATTATATTACTACCCCTACGATGCTCGTGGATGTTCAAAGTCAAGAATAAAGAACATTCCGGTCTTTTCTTTATGGTCACGTTCCTCACGCGTAGAGTGACGCCCCATATCTTATTTTGGATAAAGATGAGACAAACAACGCTTTCTCTCTCTCTCTCTCTCTCTCTCTCTCTCTCTCTCCTTCTGCCCCCCCCCCTCTCTCTCTCTCTCTCTCTTCCTTATATCTGATGTCATCTTTCCTTTGCCTCACACGTACCTGGTCCCCACACCTCTAAACCAACACACACACACACACACACACACACACACACACACACACACACACACACACACACACACACACACACACACACACACACACACACACACACACACACACACACACACACACACACACACACACACACACACACACACACACACACACACACACACACACACACACACACAGGGAACCTCGACTTTGAGGAGACAGTGTATGACAACCGTTTAACGACAAACTAATGAAGAGTGGATCATTAAAGGGATTGAAGACTACATTCGTCGGCGGGCGTGAGGGGAATGAAATGTGTCTATGGAAAGCAGAATGTGTTTAATTCCATTACAGAGTTTCGGTAGAAGTGGTAGCAGTGTTAGTGGTAGTAGTAATAAAGTGGTAGTAATGTTGGTGGTGGTGGTAGAAGTAGTAGTAGTAGTAGTAGTAGTGGTAGTAGTAGTAGTAGTAGTAGTAGTAGTAGTAGTAGTAGTAGTAGTAGTAGTAGTAGTAGTAGTAGTAGTAGTAGTAGTAGTAGTAGTAGTAGTAGTAGTAGTAGTAGTAGTAGTAGTAGCAGTAGTAGTAGTAATAGTAATAGCAGCAGCAGCAGCAGCAGCAGCAGCAGCAGCAGCAGTAGTAGTAGTAGTAGTAGTAGTAGTAGTAGTAGTAGTAGTAATAGTAGTAGTAGTAGTAGTGGTAGCAGTAGTAGAAGTAGTAGTAGTAGTAGTAGTAGTAGTAGTGATGGATAGTGATCTTGGGAGTGAGAGAGAATTACGAGAGGGAAGAGATTCCACGAACTTAAGGCCGGAGGACGCAAACCCACCTCATTTAGAGCGGCAGGGTGAGAGAGAGGAAGGCAGATTCTGGCAGACATGGCAGCAGTCCAGGGCTAAAGAGTGGCTGGACGACACCTACAACAGGATAATTGCCTTTTCTCCAGGAAACCTCTTCACCCCACCTAAATGCAATGCATCCAAACGCCTAATAGAGGAGATGACCGATCTATTAAGAGCATATATAAATTCATCTCCCTACGCCCCGATGGTATTCAAAACGCTAGCTATCCTCCCACACCTTACATGCCAGAGGACCCACAGGAAATCTAAGCACTCAGAGAATGTCCAGGCATTGCAATGGAGGATGGAAAAGTGGGAAAAGGGAGAAGTAGAGCAACTGTTGATGGAAGCGGAGGCTATCCAAGATAGACTCAACAAGGGCATCAACAGAAAGAAAAGTCCAGAAGACAAAGCCAGGAATTTTGCTGACAAGATGAGGCAGGGAAAGGTGGCGGCTGCCATGAGAACGCTCGCAGGGGAGAATGAAGATCCTGGAGTTCTACCCCTAAACGAGGAAACGATAAAGATCCTGAAAGAAAAACATCCAATAGCAAGACCAGCGAACCTGGACTCTAAATTCAATGGTGACTACCTTCCACCCCACAAGGTAGTTTTTGACAGCATCACAAGAGAAAGGATCTGGAACCTTGCTCTACACACCCAAGGAGCGGCGGGACCATCGGGATTAGATGCGTCTGGATGGAAATGTCTCCTTAGCACCAGCCTATTTGGAACGGCAGCGGTGGGACTGCAGGAGGCCATCGCTGGTTTGGCGAAGAAACTGGCGTCTGAAGACTGTCAGCACCTGGAGGCATACACAGCGTGTAGACTTATCCCGCTAGATAAGAAACCTGGCTGTCGCCCGATTGGTATAGGCGAGGTGCTAAGAAGAATAATAGGAAAAGCAATTATGGAAGTCGCGAAGGATGAGGTGCGAGAAGCGGCTGGCAACCTGCAGGTGTGCGCAGGGCAACAGGCGGGTTCTGAGGCTGCAGTCCACGCCATGAGAAAAATATTCGAGGAACCAGACTGCGAAGCAGTCCTATTAGTCGATGCATCAAACGCATTCAACAACTTAAATAGAGAGGCTACCATACACAACATCAAAATTAAATGCCCAGTATTGGCCAAGTATGTGGAGAACACATACAGAGAACCTGCAAACCTATTTGTCACCAGCAGGGCGGAGAAGAAAGAATCAAAAGTGGAGATCATCAAATCAGCGGAAGGCACCACTCAGGGAGACCCGGTGGCCATGGCAATGTATGCGCTCGGTCTTATGCACCTGCAGCAGAAGATACAATATGAGGACACCGGGGTCAAACAGGTAGCATACGCAGATGATCTCACGGGCGCAGGAAAAGTAGCTGACCTAAAAAAGTGGTGGGATCTGGTGTTGGCACACGGCCCGGGCTTAGGTTACATTCCGAATGCAAAGAAATCTGTCCTCATAGTGAAGCCAGAGTACTTTAACAATGCCAGAATCCTCTTTGAGAACAGTGAAGTGAAGGTAACAAAGGAGGGGGAAAGACATCTCGGTGCAGTGATCGGCTCAGAATCCTTTAAAAAGCAATATGTTGAAAAGAAAGTTAACGAATGGGTGGCGGAAGCTAGGATTCTAACCAACTTTGCAAAGACCGAACCGCAGGCGGCATATGCCGCATTCATATATGGTGTGAAACATAAGTGGAACTACATATTAAGGACGGTACCGAACATCACCGACCTACTAAGACCCCTTGAAGAAACCATCAGAAACGAGCTAATACCGGCCATCACCAACGGACGGACAATAAACGAAGAGGAAAGAAAACTGATGGAACTTCCACCTAGATTGGGAGGGCTAGGTATCTCCAACCCGCTAAACCTTGCCGACACAGAACACCGAAACTCCATGAAACTCACGTCCTCATTGACAAACAACATCGTGTCACAAGATCAACGGAAGGAGACTATCATGGAGGAGGTTAGGGAAATTAGAAGAAACATTTCAAAGGGAAGGGAGGAGAGGCAGAAGGAGGAACTTCAAGCACTTCTAGCTCGGCTATCGAATTATATAAAAAGAAAGATAACAATGGCGCAGGAAGTTGGTGCGTCTAATTGGCTGACAGCACTACCAATCAGGGCAAAGGGATTCACCCTAAACAAAAGAGAATTCACGGATGCCATTGCCCTGAGGTATGGATGGCCATTAGGAGGGCTGCCTAACAGATGCTCCTGTGGTGTACAATTTACTACAGACCATGCAATGATATGCAAGCAAGGTGGATTTATTTGCATGCGACACGATGAGGTAAGAGATCTCACTGCCCAAATGCTTCAGGAGGTGTGCAAGGATGTGACTATCGAACCAACATTACTCCCACTAGGAGGGGAGAACTTCAGATACCGCACGTCCAACACATCAGATGAAGCAAGAGTGGATGTCAGCGCAAGAGGTTTCTGGACACGGGGACAATTGGCTTTCTTTGACATGCGAATATTTGATCCAATGGCCCCCTGTTACAGCAACCTAACTATTGAGGCATCCCACTCTCGGAACGAGCATGAGAAGATCAGGATGTACGAGGAGCGCATACAGAATGTAGACCAGGGCTCATTCACTCCTATAACCTTTACGACTTCAGGTGGGATGGGTCCTAGAGCAAAGGCATTCTACGCTCGGCTGGCTGAGGTAATGGCTGAAAAGAAACAACAACCAAAAAGCAGCATTGTTTCATGGATGAGATGTAGACTATCATTCTCACTCCTAAGATCAGCCCTCTTGTGCCTGAGAGGTACCAGGTCCCCACCGCCCAAATCAACACATATACAAAACCTGGATTTTGAGCAAACGGTGGTTGACAGTAGGATAAATGAACTCTTGTACTAGGCATTATTAGAAATAAATAAATAAATAAACAAATGAAAGGGTCGTCGACCACAGTCATTGGCGGGAGAGGGGCCAATGAACTGTGTCTGTGGAAGACAGACCCTGCTGCTTCCACCACACAGTTCCAATAGGATGGAGGTCGTATAATTATTTAAAAAAAAAAAAAAAAAAAAAAAAAATAGTAGTAGTAGTCAATGTTGGTACAACCTGGCAGATATACGACTTTCTTTTTCCAATTGAAAATACAATAAAGGTGAGTAAGTGGCGCGTTCGATCGCGGGAGGGGGCCCCTTTTTTGTCGGGTTAATACAAGTTGTCTATCTCTTAATGGTCTATGTTTGTCTCAGTGTCCAATTAACGTATACCGGAAGGGAAAAATATTAAATTGAGGAAAGAGGTTACGTGGATACTCGATAAATGATAAAGAGGTGTTGTGAATGAAAAAACATATCAGCTAAAGTTCCTGAATATTAAAATAGATCTATTGAATAATTCAGGAATGGAAGATATTTTCACTTGTATTAGAAATGATCT
>NC_134782.1:26239946-26244946 GCF_046742065.1 Oratosquilla oratoria
ATGAATATATGTATAAGTTAACAACCAAATAGATCAAATGAGTAATTAAATAAAAAGAAAATAAACATAATGAATAATAAATAAAAGAAAATATAAATGAATAAATATAAATATAAATAAATAGAAAAAAAATAAAATATAGAAAAATAAGAAAAATAAATAAAAAAGACAAAAATATAGAATGTTGAGAAAAATGGATGTAAATACGTGATTCAGCAGTTATTGCTTTGAAATTGTTTGCGCTTTTGCAGTTCATTTTGTTATCAATAATCTATCCATTAAACGCAGTTGGACAAAGGGCACAGGTGTTTTATTCAAATTAGAGGGGATCATAAGCCTTAACAAGAGGTTATTATCAATTTGCTTAACTACCTCTTGCTTATCAACGCAAAATGCATGTAACCACAGCAACCCACATTCTACCCTACTCTTTTTTATATATTTATATATTTTTTACCTTAGATAAACTTCTAGAGAGTTAAAGGTTGGATTAAATAATGCCTTTGTGAAATCTCTCGAGAACAATGCGAGCGCCATCTATTAACGCTCGGCATCAGCATTTATGTTCATAAGCGCTAACTTAGCGTTTCATTCACATCTTGGTAAGAGGGGCGTGATTTCTAAACTTTAAGCTCTGCTAAACTGCTAGAAAAATCATTCACCTAATAGGATAAGTTCAGAGAGAGAGAGAGAGAGAGAGAGAGAGAGAGAGAGAGAGAGAGAGAGAGAGAGAGAGAGAGAGAGAGAGAGAGAGAGAGAGAGAGAGAGAGAGAGAGAGAGAGAGAGAGAGAGAGAGAGAGAGAGAGAGAGAGAGAGAGAGAGAGAGAGAGAGAGAGAGAGAGAGAGAGAGAGAGAGAGAGAGAGAGAGAGAGAGAGAGAGAGAGAGAGAGAGAGAGAGAGAGAGAGAGAGAGAGAGAGAGAGGGGGGAAAAAGAGAGAGAGAGAAGAAGAGAGAGAGAGAGAGAGAGAGAGAGAGAGAGAGAGAGAGAGTGAGAAGCGAGAGAGACAGAGGCGACAACTGAATCATTTAAGAAGAATAGCAAAACAGAAATGTTATACAAACTGAGAGAGTTCTGGGTGGCAATGAAACACCAGAAGCACAGTTCAATACATTGGGAAAAATTAGAAAAAGGCACGAACACACAAAAACACGTGCAGCAGGCGTCATAGTCACAATGAGACTGAGGGAACGCCAACATTCCCGCCAAAACTGCCCAAACCAAGCCTTGCGGGCATCCGATAAAAAATGATAAATACAACAACACTACTGAAATTAATACATACAATATCACGCTAATATAAATAAAATATACAACATTACAATATAAATACACATCGTGCCAACACAAGAGCGAATATAATACCTTTTTGGGTAGATATCAATAAGAACATACATGAAGGCGCAAGGCTTTTGTTTAGAAGCACTGTAATCATGACACGATGTTTTACGGCTGGAGTCGGCTTACATCCAGTTCCTCCTTAAGCCTGTTTGACCTCGTTATGGATATCTTATCCGAGAGGAAGAGAGAGCCTCATTAGATTTTGCTGTTTGCAGATTAAATTGTCATTTGCAACGCCAGTAAGGACGGAGAGATTGAAGAAAAGCTAGAAAAGTGGAGACAGATTCTAGACTCTGATACAATAGGAATAAAAATCAGTACAGAGAAAAATTGAGAAGAATTAGAAAAGGTGGATAGACGGGGTAACAGGGACATTAGGTGCAAGAGGAATGTCTGCCGAGCAAGGAGGAGAGAGGCAAATGGATGAAGAAATAACGCGGCATCAAGTGATTTTTTTCAAATGGGTGAGATGAGGCATTGGATGCAAGAGGAATGTCTGCCGAGCAGAGAGGAGAGTGGCAAATGGATGAAAAAAAAAAGCGGCACCAAGTGGGTGAGATGAGGCATTGGATACAAGAGGAATGTCTGCCGAGCAGAGAAGAGAGTGCCAAATGGATGATGAAATGACGCGGCACCAAGTGACTTTTTCAAGTGGGTGATATGAGGCATTGGATGCAAGAGGAATGTCTGCCGAGCAAAGAGGAGAGTGGTAGATGAAGAAATGACCCCACCAAAAAGGATTTTATTTTTATTTTAAAATGGGTGAGATGGGTGATTGTTATTCCATGAAGATTGTCTAGACTTGCTGTAAAGCCTATGTGTTGCACGTCACTGTCTTTAACCCGAGCTGCTGTATGGCAAGGGCACGGAAGTTCTTGGATTCATGAGGTGCGATGAGAGAAGGGTCAGTCAATATTCTTTTGATGAATGTGGAAAGAGTGTGGAATGTGTGAGTGTGTATGTGCGAGTGAGTGAGTGAGTGAGTGAGTGAGTGAGTGTGTGTGTGTGTGTGTGTGTGTGTGTGTGTGTGTGTGTGTGTGTGTGTGTGTGAGTGTGGGTGTTTGTGCGTACGTGTGTGTGTGTGCATGTATGTGTTTCAATACCTGTTCATGTAGTTTTACATGTTCACATATTTTTACATGTGAGTGTGCTTGCATGTGTATGTGTGTGTGCTCGAGTTCGCGTTCGTGTGTGTTTGCGTCTGAGATGTGTGCACCTGTGTGTGCATTTTTACTTTGCGTGTGTGTGTAAGTGTAATTTGTGTTTGTTTTTGTGTACACGCCTGAGTGACCTAATTTTGTCTATGAAAATATTTCACCAAAAAAATCCCTTTTAAAATCATCATTATTTCCCATGATGAGAAAGCTTCTTTTGAATAAACGCATTTTCTGCGCAATAAGGTTCTTTTTGCTTTGTATTTTATTACACCCGCCTTGTCTTTGCTGAAGTGTACATTGATGGATAACCTCAGTGTCAAACTTTCCTCAAACCTGCTGGAGGAGTTTGACTTTGTTGGGAAGTATGTATGTTTGCCACGTTAGATATTACTCTTTCCTAATTTTCCTTTATCTTACTCGTACGTGTTTGAGAGAGGCAAAAGGTCCTCTCACCCGTCTCCACCAAAAAAAAAAAAAAGAAAGAAAAGAAAAGAAAAAATAATCCAAGAAGGAGACTCTCTACAGAGTATAGAAAAAAAAAAAAAAAAAGTACCATTCAGGAAAACTATCAATGTACGGAAAATGTCAGGAGCATTTTTTTTGAAGATCCAAAATCATGGAAATACACCAGAAGAGTGTGCCAATGCCTCCCAGTGAAATGAAGGAAGTAGAGTTCTGGTGGACCTCCCAAAAAATATGTACTGCAAAACTTACTAAGAATTTCTTCACGTTCTAGATTAGAAGGGTTTGATGATCCTGGCTATTTTGTATAAATTAAAGGAGTTTCCCTCGGCCCTTTCCTGAAGATTAAATTTATTCCACGGATTGAATTTGCTGAAAATAAAAAAGTAGTAATGATAATGATGATGCTACTACTACTACTACTTCTACGTCTACTACTACTACTACTACTACTACTACTACTACTAATACTACTACTACTACTACTACTACTACCACTTCTACTACGAGTACTACTACTACTACTACTACTACTACTACTACTACTACTACTACTACTACTACTACTACTACTACTACTACTACTACTACTACTACTACTACTACTACTACTACTACTACTACTACTACTTCTACTACTACTACTACTACTACTACTACTTCTACTACTACTACTACTACTACTACTACTACTACTACTACTACTACTACTTCTACTACTACCACTACTACTAATGATAATAATAATTATGGCGGTAAGGATAACACTAAATAATATTCAAAGTTCACCAAGTTATCCAATAGGTTAATTGAGCAAGTTTAATCCACTGTGATATGGTGATATAACCCCCACCCCCACCCCCACCCCTACCCACGAACCCACATCACTGAGCAGAATCACTTGATGTTAGCAAAAGCAAAACCCTAAGTTAGGTGACCCTGAAAGAAAAATAAAAAAATAGAAAAATAAAATAGAAAATAAATAAATAAATAAATAAATAAATAATAATAATAAATAATAATAATAATAATAATAAATAATTACAATAATAATAAATAAATGGATAATAATAATAATAAAAAAATAAATAAATAGATAAATAAATAGATAAATAAACCAATGAAATAAAACAAAATAAAGTAAATAAATAAATAAGCAAAGTGAATAAATAAATAAATAAATAAATAGACAAATAAATAAATAAATAAATAAATAAACAAATAAATAAATAAATAAATAAAAGGAAAATGAGATAAATAACTGTAGTACCTGCTGCCATTTATCATGTTATTTAGACCACCGCCAGGCGGCTCTTTGACCTTGTCTCACGTGTCCCCTGCTCGTCTGTCCCCCCTCCCCCCCCCTTCGGTGGCAAAGAGGGTCAGACTGTTCTTTATGCAAACATTGTTTTAATTTCCTTCAGTGCAATAACTTTGCTTGAGCGAAAGCCGACGATGTACCTTTGAGGCATACCTTGGGATCGCATGAAAAAATTATCCATTTTAGCTTTGAGGAACTCGCGTAGAAGGAGGTTGCCTTGGCAAAAGTCCTTCAGAACCGGGTTTATTGGGAACCGGCGGTTACTCCGGAGCGGGGTGCACCCCCCCCCCGGCTGTATATATATATGCAAGGGGAGAGAATGCACGAGGTTACAGGGGGTGTAGGAGAGAGTAAAAAAAAGAGAGGAGGATGGAGAAAAGGAGATTTGGAAGATGAAGAAGAAAAAAAAAGGAGAAGGGGGAGGAGGAGGAGGAGGAGGAGAAGGAGAAGGAGAAGGAGAAGGAAAAGGAGGAGGAGGAGGAGGAGGAGGAGGAGGAGGAGGAGGAGAAGGAGGAGGAGGAGGAGGAGGAGAAGGAGGAGGAGGAGAAGAAGAAGAAGAAGAAGAAGAAGAAGAAGAAGAAGAAGAAGAAGAAGAAGAAGAAGAAGAAGAAGAAGAAGAAGAAGAAATTAGAGAGAGAAAGAGAAAAAGAAAGAGAGAGAGAGAGAGAGAGAGGTGGGGAGAGTTAGAGAAAGAGAGAGAGAGAGAGAGAGAGAGAGAGAG
>NC_134782.1:26249946-26257446 GCF_046742065.1 Oratosquilla oratoria
GTTGTTATTTGTGTTGCTTGTTATATGTGTTGTTGCTATTTTGTTGTTGTTGTTGTTGTTATTTTTGTTATTGTTGTTGTTGTCGTTATCATCATCGTCGTCGTCATTGTTATTATTGTTATTGTTATTATTATTATTATTATTATTATTATTATTATTATTATTATTATTATTATTATTATTATTATTATTATTATTATTATTATTATTATTATTATTATCATTATTATTATTATATTATTATTATTATTATTATTATTATCATTATTATTATTATTATTATTATTATTTATCATTATCATTATCATTACTATTATTATCATCATTATTATTATTATTATTTTTATTATTATTTTTATTACTATTATTATCATTATTATTATTATCATAACTATCATCCATTATCATCATCGTCATCATTATTATTGTTATTACTATCATCATCATTATCATTATCAATTATTATTATTATTATTATTATCATTATTATTATTATTATTAATACTATTATTATTATTATTATTATCATTATTATTATTATTATTATTATTATTATTATCATATTATTATTATTATTATATATTATTATTATTATTATTATTATTATTATTATTATTATTATTATTATTATTATTATTATTATTATTATTATTATTATTATTACTATAGTTATTATAATTATTATTATTACTATTATTATTACTACTATTATTATCATTGATAATGTCATCAGTTCATCAGCTCTCCCTCACCCTCTGACCTGATTTGAAAGTCATTAGCCCTCTGCAGGACCACAACGAGAAGGTAACCCTCAGTGACCCTTACATGATTAAACAAACCGGTCAATCAATCATTTAATAAATCGATGATTCAATCAAGTAATAAACAAAAATAATAGATAAATAGAAAGATATATAAACAGTGAATGATAGATAGATGGACATGTGATTTAATATGTGATGAAATTAACAAACGGTAGAATTTTTTTAATAGATCAGTGATCACATAAAGCTATGCATTAACGATTTACACATTTTCATTTTTCAGTCTGTGTTCTACTGTAATTTCGGGCAAACTATATTTCATTTTCCAGGGATAAAAATGTCCTCATGTCATCTGGCTCTGCATATTTGTTTCCTAACACACAATTACTCCAATTCTGCCGTTAGGTTCTGTTCACACTAGCGGTTTCAGCCGCCGCGGTCCAGTTACAGTGTAAGTCAATGAAGACGTTCACACGTAACCGCGCAATTTTTCCTTGACCATGCGGTACCACCGGGGGGCTTTCGCAGCATGTGATTCACAGCATGGTTTCTCCAAAGGTAAGTCATGCGTGACTAATCTTCTATCCTTTTACACTAAGGTATATAAGGCGTCAGACAACAATGAAAATTACGATGTTATTTACCTTGACTTTAGCAAAGCGTTCGACAAAGTGCCACACCAGAGACTACTAAATAAAATCAAAGCCCATGGCATAGGAGGAAAAGTGTTAGAATGGATTAGAGCTTGGATTAGTAACAGAAAACAGCGGGTCACCATAAATGGAATAAAATCTAGGTGGGGCAATGTTACTAGTGGGGTCCCCCAGGGCTCGGTTTTGGGTCCCTTATTGTTCATTATGTATATAAACGACTTAGACGATGGGTTAAATAGTGATGTTAGTAAGTTTGCGGACGACACTAAAATAGGACGCCTAATTAGGTCAGGAGAAGACGCCCAGATTCTGCAGGATGATCTTGATAAACTGTTAACATGGTCGGTGAAATGGCAAATGAACTTCAATATCTCTAAGTGTAGCGTGTTAAACGTAGGGCTACACAACCCCGAAAATAGATACAACTTAGATGACACGGTTTTTAGAAAAATCTGAGTGCGAGAGGGACTTGGGAGTTCTGGTGAGTCCGGACCTTAAAACCAGGAAGCAGTGCATTAGCGCCAGAAATAAAGCAAACAGAGCAATTAGGCTTCATTGCTAGGACGGTAACAAATAGAAGTGCAGAGGTAATTATTAAACTCTATCTAGCAATAGTTAGACCCATCCTGGACTATGCGGTACAGTTTTGGTCTCCGTCCTACAAAATGGACATAAATTCACTAGAATCAGTACAGAGAAGAATGACCAAAATGATACAAGGACTCGGAAATTTGCCTTACGAAGAGAGGCTTAGGCACCTAAACTTACACTCTCTGGAAAGACGCAGAGTGCGGGTGATCTAATAGAAGTGTTCAAGTGGATCAAAGGCTATAACAAGGGTGATGCAAACAAGGTCATCATAATAAAACAACAGGGCAGGACTCGCAGTAATGGGTATAAACTGGACAAATTTAGATTTAAGAAGGTAATAGGCAAGAATTGGTTTACAAATAGGGTGGTCGATGAATGGAATAAACTTAGTAACCACGTAGTAAGCGCTGAAACTATCAGTTGTTTTAAAAAACGATTAGACAACTTTATGGATGGGGACGACAGGTGGTGATGGATACGGAGCTGCCTAGTGTAGGCCTTATGGTCTTTTGCAGTCTCCTTTATTTCTTATGTTCTTATGTTCTTATGTTCAAACCGCTAGTGTCGGCAGGGGCTTAAAGGGCTACTTAAGCCCGTCTAGACCATTATAAAAGGCTTCGTTTCATAGCTAACCCATCCCGTGCCTAGGACTTTGTATATATCATCACTAGCTACTGCTGCTTTAAACATGACAATGAAAATATTTTCCTTTTTCTCACCAATTTCACTTGCAATCTGAGCATCTTCATTCTGCCGTGCCTGTACCATCGCCCTTTCCTTCGTCCGTGCTTCGCTTCTGCCAAGGCAAGCATCCATCTTTCCCCCATCAAACTTCTGCACAATTAAGCCGCTAGGTAAGGCCGTTCGCCGGCTCTGCCCGCGACTTCGTTTAAAGAAGAAATGAAAAACGCGCGAGCAGAGACAGAGCCGTAAACGGGAGCAAGAGATCATTGAGTGGCTGTGATGACCCAGTTCCGCATCTTCTCTTCATCCTCCTCATCCTCCTTCCTTTCCCCCTCCTCTCTCGTTTCTTTCCCCTTTTTCCTCTCTCCCTCTCTTTCTTCCTCTGTCTCTCTCCCTTTCCCCACTCTGTCTCCCTCTCTTTCCTTTCCTTTTTCTTCGTCTCTGTCTCTCTGTCTCTATCTGTCTCTACATGCCTGCATACATATACATAAACAGATCCAACCGTCCCCCCTTACATTTATAAAATGGCGGAGGGAAGCCACTCGAATATTGACAGAGGTGTTGGATTTGGTGAGAAGATTGAATGTCATCCTCTCAGGGCTGCACCTCCATATAAGAACATAATAGAGTAGGCTGCAAAAGACTATAAGACCTACACTAGGCAGTTCAATGTCTATGACTACCTGTCATCCCCATCCATAATGTTATCTAATATTCTATTAAAACAAACGGTAGTTTAGCGCTCACTTCATGGTTATTAAGTCTTTTCCATTCGTTAATCACTCTGTTGTAAATCAGTTTTTGTCTATTTCCTTGTTAAATCTAAATTTTGTAGTATTTAGACCCAATACTACGAGTAATAACCTGCTGTCTTGATATGATGACCATGTCTGCATCACCATTGTTATAGCTCTTGACCCCATTTGGAAATGAGCGTCAGGTCGAAGGATCGTAATTCATTATGACATTTGTCTTGCACGACCTCAATAACAGGTATCAGTCTTTGTTCCCATATACAAAGGATTACAAAGGTCGGATGAAAAAGAAGAAAAAAAAGAGAGATAATAACGATAAATGAATAAATAACCAAATAAATAAACATTACAATAATATAAATGATAATAAATAAAATAAGTAAATAAATAAACAGGTAAAGTTGAATAATAAACAAACAGGTAAATAGTAAATGATAATAAATTGACGGATAAATAATAATAAATGATAATCAAAGAAACAATAATAAATAAACAGACAAATAATAACAAACAAATAAATATACAGTAACATATATACGAGTAACCAACAATGCCATAAAGAAACAGTCACTTTACACTGTTAAACAAACTATTATGAGGTCAATCCTACCAAACACGTTGCCAAAAGCACATACTCACTCATCTTCCTAATTTCTTTCTTAGTTACATTCATGTAATGTATCTCAGAAATATAAAAGAAATGTTATAATAATCTTAAAGAACATACAGCATAAGAAGAATAAATTTCCTATGGGTGTAATGATAAAATATACCAATGCTATCTATTTCGTAAAATTTCGTTTTCTGAGAGGAAGCAAATGCGCCGGTTAGGGTCATTAGCCGCACAGAGGACCCTCAATCTAATTGCGCGGAAACGTTTTTTCCCGAAGACTTGCTCAAGACTGAGAGAAGCCGAAGATGTCTGACACACGAAGGAACTCGATTCTTCAAGTGGTCCCTTTCAATCCTGAAGTCGATGCACTCCTTTAGGGCGCAAAAGGGTTGCTCAAACTTTCGTTTCTGTTCATATCATTCTCTCTCTGTGCACTTTCTGGGATCTCTTTATGAGCAGTTATCTTGTGTTAGCGTGGTATGTTGTATATCATACCATTATTATTGTACATTGTACTTGTGTGTTGCTTATTTGGGGAATTATATGTTTCCCCCTCTTTACAAAATTGTCATATGTTTTGTTGTTTGTTGTTTTATTATTTATTGTAATTATGTGTAATCATTGTGTATAATTGTAATTATATTGGATATCGCAAATGCGATGCACGTCTTTTCGCGCCAATTGGCAGCTTGGCGTCAGTTGGGAGCCAGCTCTCTTTGTATTCACACGCATTAGTTGTCAGTGGTATCAGTGATTACAGTGTACTTCCCACTATTTGACTTTCATTTCTTGTAACCACCCGGTACAATCTGCCCACTGGTCAACGAAAAGTGCTTGGAAATGTGGGTAAAAACATTTTGAGAGAGCACTAGAATAATTACCGGTAGACCTCGATACAAAATGACTGCAAAGGTACTAAGGGATTTTATCTTTCATACAACTATGTAAGTTATCTGAATTTACTTCTCGACTACAGATTAGAGCAACTCATAATTCTTTTCATAGTCCTTTCGTCTTAACTCAAGTGTAGTGCCGTGAGATATATGTTATCTAAGACTATTATAAATTACTTTTTTTTTCTTAGAAAATGAAGAGGATTTACATATAAACACAATATCTATTACACTTAATCCCAACAACATTCTGGTGTAGTAAAAAGAAAATAATGTACAGCCTCCCTAATACCTCAAAAATACAGGATTTTTCCAAACATTAACAATGTGTGTATGTATATATGTATGTATGTATATAAGTATGTATGTATGTATGTATGTATGTATGTATGTATGTATGTATGTATGTATGTATGTATGTATCTATGCATATATGTATGTGTACGTGTGTATGCACGTACAAGTGTGTGTATATGTATGTATGTGTACGTGTGTATATACGCACATATGTATGTAAGCATGTATGTACGTATGCATGCATATACAGTATATTCATACCAACACCTTGAGATTACCTGTGGGTTTGTTGATGAAGTAGGATCCACACACAGTCGGCGGATTGAAGTCGAAGTCGAGGGTGAAGTTGAAGGGGAGCATCGAGTAGGAGTACCTGGCCACGTGATACGTGACGTCAACTCCCGTGGACGAATAGATCGTTGCTGGGAGATAGCCCTGTTGGGGAAGAGAGGAGAAGAAGAAGACTTCATCAACAAACAACCTTTGGAGACACTACTTCCTCCTCCTCTTCCTCCTCCTCCTCCTCCTCCTCCTCCTCCTCCTCCTCCTCATCATCATCATCATCATTATTATCATCATCCTCATCCTCATCCTCATCCTCATCCTCATCCTCATCCCCCTCCCCCTCCCCCTCCTCGTCCTCCTCCTCCTCCTCCTCCTCATCATCATCATCACCATCACCATCACCATCACCATCACCATCACCATCACCATCACCATCATCATCATCATCACCATCACCATCACCATCACCATCACCATCACCATCATCATCATCATCATCATCATCATCATCATCATCATCATCATCATCATCATCATCATCATCATCATCATCATCATCATCATCATCATCATCATCATCATCATCATCATCATCATCATCATCATCATCATCATCATCATCATCATCACCATCATCATCATCATTATCATCATCGTCATCTTCTTCCTCCTCTCCATCTTCCTCCTCCTCCTCCCCTCCACCCCCTCCTCCTCCTCCTCCTCCTCCTCCTCCTCTTCCTCTTCCTCCTCCTCCGGGGTTCATTGACTCTATGAGAAACGAGAGATTCACACGTGAGCAAATGGGACCATCGATGGACGTTTGATAGTGGTCGAGGTACAGCGAGCAGATCGAAGAGGATAACCTCTAGTCTCGGCTCATCTCCAAACGCAATTAACACCTTCGTCTTCCAACCGGAGGTGCAGCCATGAGGGGATGGGATTTGGTCCACTGATTAAAGGTGGCGGCACACTTTAATCAGTCGTTTGAGCACAAACGACTTCGGTTGCGATTTTTTTTTTTTTTTTTGGTATTCCCAATGTCAAATTACTCTTGCTGACGTCATATAGTGAGAGCTGAACGACAAACTAAGATGGGTTAAACCTAGAACACGAATGTTAGACACATTGTTGAGATGTTCTTACGGACGTCTAGAATATTGTAACCGATGTCGTTTCTACTGAAACGAAACAGCAAAAGCAAGTAGCATGCTAGTGAGAAATGTCTAGTGTACCACCACCATAAGCCTACCTAATGTGTCTCTCACTATCAATTTGTACCTTTTTCAGCACTAATTTACATAAGGACAGCTATCTCCGAAAACTACATTCCTTTTTTCCATTTAAACGATATCAGGGAAACATTTCCATATTCGAATATTTATCACCAAAAGAAACATAAAAACGCAAAACGATGCCGGTTAATGTAAGGCCGCGGGTTTTTGGTCAGGTAAAGTGGGAGCAATAATCAATTACAGTGAAATTCCTTTTATTCGACATTCGAATATCCGACTAGTCCAAACATCCGACCATCGAGTGGATGTTTAGTTGTTGCTATTGGTCAGGTAAAGTGGGAGCAATAATCAATTACAGTGAAATTCCTTTTATTCGACATTCGAATATCCGACTAGTCCAAACATCCGACCATCGAGTGGATGTTTAGTTGTTGCTATCGCCACTGCCGACTTGTGGCACTCAAGTCGGCTGTTATTTTCGCGGGCATTTCAGTGTTTGCTTACGTTTATCCATTGGTGGTTGTTTCTCCTCCACTCTTGTGTTGTTAATTATGCTTTATTGTACCGTAAATAAGTGAAAATGTCCCAAACCAGTGATCTTTATAATCTGTTAGTGTATGTCCAAACATCCGACTTTTCCAAACATCCGATCTAGGGTAGATCCCACCAAGGTCGGATAAAAGTAATTTTACTGTATTGGTAAACTGACACACGTATGTGGGCCGAGAAGGTG
>NC_134782.1:26277446-26279946 GCF_046742065.1 Oratosquilla oratoria
TTACGGAGAGCAGAAGCGACTGGTTGGACGAGGGTACGAAAAGGTAATTGCAGGTGAGATGTCCTTCCACGTTCCACAGAAGTGTGCTCGTCGGGTTGGTCACGGACCCTTGCGGAGGACTCTTCGCCCCGTAGAACATGACGTCACACACCGTGTTGGGCTTCATCGTGCCCTCTCGTTGGGCTGAGGAAGAAAATGCGTGGCATCAACTGGTTTCGATTACAGTAACAAAGCATACCCACAGGAGACCATAAGTATATTGGGTGAAATAGAATATTGGGATAAGGAAGTCAATAGACGTGTTGCAAAATATAATTTGTAATAAAGCTTTTTGTATGACATACAAAAAAGTATACACACAAGCACTCACACACACAGACACAGACACAGACACACACACACATGTATATATATATAATATATATATATATATGTATATGTATATGTATATGTATATGTATATGTATGTGTATATGTATATGTATGTGTATGGGTATGTGTATATGTATATGTATATGTATATGTATATGTATATGTATATGTATATGTATATGCATATGTATATGTATATGTATATGTATATGTATATATGTATATGCATATTCTTAAATTGAATGTGAATGATTTTTTTGAACCATGAAAAGGTGCTTTCCGAAACAACGAAAAGGGGCGGACTTCAATTCCCAATTTCCGCGACCAGTTGGCGCTGGGTCCAGACGGACTTCCGTAGACTTTATTCCGTAACACCGATCACTTCCGGCGCCTTTCCCTCTTTCAGCTCTCGAAACGCTTTCCTTCTTCCGTTGTTTTATTCCAGTTTCCTTTTCCCTCTCCTCCTTCTTGTAGGGTATAGGATGCATTAAATATAAACATCCAATACCTCATGGATTTCTTCCCGTCTTCTCCTTTTCTGTATGAGGGGACGGAGAGGGGGGTCGCCGAATTAATGAAGCGGCCTTGCTGTGAACGTGCTGTGTCTTGCGACACTGCTTCTGACCTAGGGCAGTGGACAAGATGCAGAGATGACCCGTCATCCAGGAGGTGCCAAGATAAGAGGGAGGGAGGGGAAGAGGGTAGAGGGGAGTGGAGTATGTAGGGGATGGAATGGGTGGGAGTGGTTTCTATGCCTTTTTTTTGGCTACCTCCCGTGTAAAGGGGGGGGGGAGGCAACGGTGTATGGTATATGTATGTAATAATTCATGGACTCAGATGTTATCCCAACGGATATAACCACTTAGGAAAAGAATGATGGTCAGTTTTCAGCTTCTATTAGTCTTTTCTGCTGCCTCTTCTTCATTACAAATATATCACCTAATCTTCGTCAATGCAGACTTGAAGAAAAATCCAATATTTCTTTCCTTCTCCAAGTTTGTTCTTTCTTTCTTTTCAGATTTTTATTTTTTGCTTAATTCCTTGACTACAATGACACATTTCATATTTTTGACGAATGAAGGACAAAACGAACAAGTCGCCAGGGACAAAACGATCCAAAACATACCGCTCCAACTTGGTGGATATCTTGTCCAACTCACGAGCAGGTGGTCGTGAGCTCGATTCCCGGGACTCACTGTGTCCTTATTGCGTCGCTTATGGACAGTTCTGGTCAGGTGGGGAGGCGAACCAAACAACGGTAAAAAAAAAAAAAAAATGTCGCAACTGATAGCGCTTACCCTACCAGGGTTTCTCACTTCCCTTCGTGGGGTGTGGGATGGTGATTTTTTTTAACATCAAAACTGATCTAAATAACTTGTTATAATTTCTCAGAATAAAATCTACAAGAGGTATTACCTTATCAAAGGAAGTAAGGTATTTTCTCTACATTATCAATACATTCATACACCGTTACTCTTCCCTTCTGCATCTTGATTCTAAATCCTTTTTCTCATTACTATAAACCTTTTCTTTCTTGTGAAAGTATTCAATGATTGGCTTTCATTCTATAGCCACCTGCTCTCTATAGTCCGTCCTTTCGATTCGTCCTTAAGCCTCGGTCACACATACACGACTCAAATTCGTTTGCGTGTAAACACCTTTGTTTACATTATTTTATTTTTCGAATCTCCAAAACCTTTGCGTCATATATTGAGAAGCCAAATGACAAACTACGAGAAGTTAGACTTAGAATACGAATATTAGACACGTTGTTTAATTGTCCTTAGTGAAATCTAGAATACCGTAAGCAAAGTCGTCCTGAAGCCTTTCAAATTCACAAACATTTGACGACACTACACGGAGCGTCGACTGGGGACGCACTTCCACGCGTCAAACAACATTTTCTATACATCTATGCTCCCCTACATTGTATCAACTCAGCTTTGACCTCATTATTCAACTTATCCCCGCGAGATTGGTGTGTCAGAAATAAAAATGTTGGATTCTTATTCTGTAACAACCTACTTGATGATATGATATTTGGTTAATGTTATGGATGAGGTTGCTAGGTGGTAATGGACATGAAACTCCGTTGTGTAGGCGTTATGGTCTCTTGCAGTCGCCTTCG
>NC_134782.1:26284946-26302446 GCF_046742065.1 Oratosquilla oratoria
GGCAAGCGAGGGTGGAAAAGAGAGAGAAAGGAAAAGAGTAGTGAGAAATAGCGGCCAAGGAGAAAAGGAAAGAGAGAAAAAGAGTAGTGAAAAAGGACAAGCGAGGGGAAAAAGAGTGAAGGAAAAGAACAGTTGCGCTTCTGCAGATAAAGATCGACTTTTTATTCTGCAGAATGATATGTAGGAAGAGAGATAGAGAATTGTAGATAAATAGAGATATACGGATGGATAGATATATTGAAAGAACCATAGAAAGAAAACTAGATAGATAATATAGATAGATATGTAGATAGATAGATAGATAGATAGACAAATAGATAGATAGGTATATAGATAGACAGACAGATAGATAGATGAATAAATATAGTCAGATACACACACACACACACACACACACACACACACACACACACACACACACACACACACACACACACACACACACACACACACACACACACACACACACACACACACACACACACACACACACACACACACACACACACACACACACACACAACACTCACACGACACGCACGCAACGCACACACACACACACACACCACAACACACACACACGACACACACACACACAACCCACACACACACACACACACACACACACCACGCACAACAACACACACATAGATAATAGTTATATATAGATACATATATACAATACATATATAAGATATATATATATACATACATATATATATAGGATATACATATATATATATATATATATATATATATATATATATATATATATATATATAAAGAGAGAGAGGGAGAGAGAGAGAGAGAGAGAGAGAGAGAGAGAGAGAGAGAGAGAGAGAGAGAGAGAGAGAGAGAGAGAGAGAGAGAGAGAGAGAGAGAGAGAGAGAGAGAGAGAGAGAGAGAGAGAGAGAGAGAGAGAGAGAGAGAGAGAGAGAGAGAGAGAGAGAGAGAGAGAGAGAGAGAGAGAGGAGAGAGAGAGAGAGAGAGAGAGAGAGAGAGAGAGAGAGAGAGAGAGAGAGAGAGAGGAGAGAGAGAGAGAGAGAGAGAGAGGAGAGAGAGAGAGAGAGAGAGAGAGAGAGAGAGAGAGAGAGAGAGAGAGAGAGGGGGAGAAGAGAGGAGAGAGAGAGAGAGAGAGAGAGTGAGAGAGAGAGAGAGAGAGAGAGAGAGAGAGAGAGAGAGAGAGAGAGAACAAAAGCGAAAACGAGAGCGTAAGCAGAGGAGAGCGAGAGTGCTTTTGAAAGAACAAGAAAGAGAGCGAGGGAGAGGCACACAGAGAGCGAGAGAGTCAAAGAAGAAAAAGAGGAGAAAGGTTTTACTCGAAGAAGTGAAGATTGAAGGAGAAGCGGTTTTTCACGCTGTCAGACGCTAGGCCAGGCGTCGTGGTTCGTACACCCCACGAGCTCCCACGTCTCCAAATCTTCTGTGTTCATTGCTGTTTTACCTTGATTATTTCTTCTTTGTTCATTTTATTGTGTCTCGAAAGAAGAAGAAAAAGATGAATACAGACACCAAGACCTCACGTCTCCAAATCTTCTATGTTCATTGGTGTTTTTACCTTGATTATTTCTTCTTTGTTCATTTTCTTGTGTCTCGAAAGAAGAAGAAAAAGATGAATACAAACACCAAGACCTCACGTCTACAAATCTTCTATGTTCATTGGTGTTTTTACCTTGATTATTTCTTCTTTGTTCATTTTCTTGTGTCTCGAAAGAAGAAGAAAAAGATGAATACAAACACCAAGACCTCACGTCTACAAATCTTCTATGTTCATTGGTGTTTTTACCTTGATCATTTCTTCTTGGTTCGTTTTCCCTTTTCTCGAAAGAAGATGAATAAGAAGAAAAGAGGGAGAAAAAGAAAGCATTTATTCTCCCTCTTTATTTCTTTTTTCTTTTATGCTGTTTTGACATTTTTATTATCGTTTATTTATCATCTATTTACTTATCTATTTAGTTGTTTATTTAGTTATTTGCTTGTTTTATTTCTTCTTTTATTATCCATATATATATCTATTTATTTATATATTTATTTATTTATTAATCAATACATTCATCTATCTATTCATTCTTTGTCTTATTTATCTTTATTTGTTTATTGTCATTCTTCGTAGACCAACTAACTTGATGTACGTTGCAAGAAGATTCTGTGCTTAAAGAAGTTGGCTTAACTGAGCGATCTTCACACTTCTCCATATTGGAATTTCGCAAAGAATAGCGTTTGGATTATTTGGAAAAAAGTGCGTGGGCAACGGTTCAAAGAAGCGAAGTAGAGACACTTTCTCTCTGATGCTACTTCATTGCTCATTTATAAAAAAAAAAAAAAAAAATCAACCAATATCTCACGGCCCATTTGGAAGGAGTATCTCGAAAGATGAAATTCCTGCGACTTCCATACTCACATTATCTCATCAACTCTTGGCAAAAAAAAAAAAAAAAAAAAAAAAAAAAAGCGGCTTAACGCAACCTACCAGCGGTTTCTCACTTTACACAGCGTGGAAGTAAATGGTGCTTTTTTTTTTAACCGACATGTTATTATAAATTTCAACATGGTGTTATACTTTACAGACCGTTTGTCTCTTCAAACAACAGACAATTTTATTCAGCTGCTGGGTTAACTCGGGAGAAGGTAGGAGCGTCCACAGACCTGAACCCCAACCTCATCGGAATAAACTCGTTTGACATTAGCCAGAGCCAAGACCTACAATGCATGTCACCCTGCTGTGGAGGTTACAGAGCACTGCATTAGCTCGCCTATGCCGAAGTGCTAATGGCATGATTGCTCCTTGTAAGGTTAAGGCGGCAAACAGGTACGTTCTAATTATGAGGGGAGAAGCCTGAACCATCGACTTCATTAGACATGTGAAAGCGATTGCACTATTTTTACGGCTCCACCTAGATTAACACTTCAGACCCTTCAACATAGGGTGGATGGGGTTGCACTGGCACTTGAATCAAACTCTCAAGTGGTAGGCAGACGAAAATAAAGAAAATGGGCCACTAAGGTGAAGGGAGTTAAAAGAAATTAAAGCAAATAGAAAACAATGTCGATAAGAATTCATAGAGACAAAAATTCACATTCCCCATGTAATTCCTCAGCTTATGTGTATAGTATTGATAAGATTTACAATCGGGTAATTTGAGCACATCTTGATTCCCTGTGACGATTGTTTGCCATAGATATATCTTCCGTAAGCTGGATTTTGATTTCATCTTAGTACGCATACATTCCTTTTGTTCTTGGTACTGTGGTCTTCTACAATTGTACAAAAAAGAGCAGGATAAAGTAAAGTCATTAACAGGACGTATGATAGACGACACTAATGTATTATGACACAATTACAATTAAGTTGCCAGTTTCTATTTTGGAAGGAAGATTCACCGATGCGGGACATAACCAATTTGGTCGAATGTAGAACACTGGGTGTTTACAAGGTTTACGGAATTACCCCTTTAAAGTCAATAATGAGTTTTATGGATTTTGTGTATCTGAAAAATAAGGACTCCTGAGTAATAGCATCTCTATCGATCGAGATCTATTTTAAACCGAAATCCACCCACTATAAACATGTATAAAAAATGCAGGAGTAATCACTAGGAAACTTAAGTCAACAAAATAGATGGATCGGTTTTTGTGGGAGGGAAAGAGAAGTCTGTAGGGAAATGAAACGATAGATGTGTATAAAAGTGGCTATTGACTATGAAAAATTAAAGTTATAACTAAGACTACAGGTATGGAACTTGGACAGGTGTAGACGTGGATGGGAATTTAGACAGGTGTGAAAAATTCATAGACTTACGAGAGAGATTAACTTGTCACTTGTTACAAAATGTGAATTATCCTTGTCAAATTCATGATTATACTGAATAGAATATGGTAAAATACCACTGGATTGATTTCTATCTTTAACATAATTCTCATGTTGATTAATCCTAATTTTATTGTAAATAATCTAACATTCTGTTTAACGTAAAACGGATCGTACCTTTCACATGAATCTTGTATAAATTTGTACAAGTATACATAAATAAATACAGGGTGTTTAAGTTCATCCACCAATATTTCAGAAAAATTCCCATTAGAAAATAAATCTACTATAACTTTCCTGTTAAATGCACAAAAATACAAAAAAAGAAAAAAAAAAGAGCCATTGATGAGATACAGTGATGGTCACTGTGATTGCTACTATTCCTGGCTGTTATAATTCAAAAACTAATGCGTATTTTTCATTTGTGTTATACGCATTAAAATGATGGAAGGCTTATTAATCTGGTTATGGTAGTATATCAGCATCATCTGGTATGTGATAAGCGTTCGCTGCGTACTAACTCACAATTAATTACATGCTTGTCATGGCTATGTAATTAACGTCACACTGTATTCAGTAAACTGCTCAAGAACACGATGTTTCATCGAACAGTACACAACTGTAACTATGAAAAGCATCATTATCATAATCGCCTGTCAGTAGTAGACGGTGTGACGAACGAGTGCACGGGAAAGGGATGACGGGAATCATGGGGCGGTGTTGGCTCTTTGTTGCACTGGGCATGAACCACAGCTTTGCACATTTTCCTGTACCTGATTAATGCCCGATATTTATGTCTTTCACTACATACATATAAATGCACATATGTAATCATAACTATATATGTATATATATATGCGAGTGTACATTATACATATACACATATATATACATACAAATATATATATGAATTTATATATAGCATATATACAAATCTACATACAGTATATATATATATATATATATATATATATATAATATATATATATATATGAATTTATATATAGCATATATACATATATATACATATACACACAAATACAGTTGATATTTTAATAGTTTACCTATGCTAGGCAAGTGACAACAATGAACATGCTTTCATAAGCACTTACCAACACGAAGAAATCTCAACTCACCTTAGTCTATACCTGAAGAGAGAAACCAGAATGACGTCATCTTTTTCGCCAACGAAACGTAGTCTGCATAGATGCGACCGTCTCGGCATGACTGATGTGTCGAAGCTTCCATATCGCGAAGAATTGCCGAAGTAGGTTCTCAAACAAGACTCCGTGGAGTCTTGGAACCACGACGAATATAGCGTCGGGTCACTACCTTGTTGGTGGAAGGAAAGAAAGATTGGTTAAGGGTGAATATAAGTAGAGCAAAACGGATGAGGGAATATTTGGAAATCTATTTGTGTTCATGGCTGGTTGTTTTGTTACAATGCATATGGCTTCTAAAAATGAGAGGAGGCGAAGGTTTTGCTCTTTATCAATGATTACTGCGTTGTCTACAAGATGATATCTGGTAGGTCACAGTCGTGTAGAGTGATATTATGATTATTAATAGCACTAGGTTAAAGCATCCAACTAAGAACACACAAATACATTTCCTAATACTTCCTCCATTGAAGATAATCATAGCCCCAGCAGCATTACCATCAACAGCTGTAGCAACAGCAGCAGCCAAATAGCTTCACTTGATTTCATAGTCCAGCCTAGCAACAAATTTACTTTCCCAGTGTGTAGACCTCAGACATATAAGAGCTGGTACATATATGCCACAACATATTTGAAGATGGAACCAACGATTTCAGAAATGTCGCTCATATTTGGAGTCCTTACAAATAAACTCTATAAAGATTATCGAAAAATTATAAGCAATGTAAAAAGCCCTCACCAGGCTCGCTTGAATGCAGAAATTGTTTTCAAGCTCTCGCGGGTCTACAAGAAGAAACGAAGATGCAAGAGAAGAAGGGTAGGGCAGTCGCTAGATCCCTGCCTACAGGTAAGATTTTGGTTGTAAGGAATAGACAGGTGAGGTATTTAGATAGGGCCTTCTGCGACAAAGATAGGTAGTATAGGGGTGGGGCAGGGATCGGTGATGCTAGAGACAAGATGGAAGAGTGTATTGTCGGGGAAGGTGTGAAGCCCATAGTTTGCTTGAGTGCTGGTGGGAATGACATAGGTAAGTTAAACGTAGGGCTACACAACACCGAAAGCGTTTTTAGAGAAAATTGAGTGCGAGAGAGACTTGGGAGTTCTAGTGACTCCTGACCTTAAATACAGGAAACTGCATCTGCGCCAGGAATAAAGCTAACAGAGAATTAGGTGTCATTACGAGGACGGTTACGAATAGAAGTGCAGAGGTAATTATCAAACTCTATCTAGCGTTAGTTAGACCCATCTTTGACTATGCGGTACAGTTTTGATTTCCGTCTTATAGAATGGACATCAGTTCACTAGAATTGAAACAGACTTAGTAATCATGTAGTGACCGCTGAAACTGTCAGTTGTTTCAAGAAACGGTTAGACAACTTTATGGATGGGGATGACAGGTGGTAATGGACATGGAACTGCCTTGCATAGGCCTTATGGTCTCTTGCAGTCTCCTTCATTCTCATATTCTTATACGGAGAGAGAGAGAGAGAGAGAGAGAGAGAGAGAGAGAGAGAGAGAGAGAGAGAGAGAGAGAGAGAGAGAGAGAGAGAGAGAGAGAGAGAGAGAGAGAGAGAGAGAGAGAGAGAGACAGAGATTTACACACACACACACACACACACACACACACACACACACACACACACACACACACACACACACACACACACACACACACACACACACACACACACACACACACACACACACACACACACACACACACACACACACACACACACACACACATATATATATATATATACAGTATATAGTGAGAGAGAAAGAACGATAATGGAGGAGGAGAGAGAGAGAGGGTGGGAATGGAATGTGCTCTAATCTATAAAGATACACTTAAACACGCACACACACGAGTTAAAGTTGCCGACATACATGCCCTGCCTACCTTTCAACCTATTCATCATTCTACTTACCTTTATAAGTCTGGTTTTGATTATTTGGGTTTATATTCTATAGAAAAAAAACTATTTGAAGACGGTCGATAACAAATTCAAGCAGGTCAATTTAAAGCTTGTGTACAGACATATAATATTGCAATCCAATTAAGCCTCCCCTTAAGCATTAATGCATAAGGTTATGTGCTTATTGACAAGAAAAACATACAGTGTTGTTTTCAGTTCGCAATTTCACGTTAGATTACAACAAATGTATTTGTCGGAAAACCTGCAAGGGCAATTTGAAATCGTCATTCACGTGGTTGGGCTGCCAACCCTAGCAAGAATCTATAGCAAAACAAAGATATTGCCGCATTTGGCTAAGTTTATGTTTGCTGTATTCACACAGCGTGTAGCCGAGTGACCACGATTCCCTGCTCGCCTTCCACGCTGTGTTAAGCACAACCAAACCACTCCTCTGACCTTCGTGATATGTTCACGTTTATTCACTCAGGCTGACAATTTTCTTTCTTGAAATAATCAAACTAATGGAGCATAATAAGCTTAATGCCGAAATTAGCTTAATAATGACTAATAACAAGGATAGGTTATGTCATTTCTATTTGTCCATGTCAATATAAAGTTCTTCAATTTGTTTAGAATATACGAAGTTGATAGACTCATATCAAGATAAAATAATGATTAATTAGTTTATACGTTAGATGCTTGAATGAAATATATATGGTGAATGTATAACAATGCTAATTATTTAATGTTTCCTGCAGCCATATTAAGATATAACTGACAGAACGTGAAGGCTACATCAGACAATAAGATTTTATTTGGTAAATTGAGATTTGCTGTAACTTTTAGATTTATAGATATGTCAAGCAGTATTTGTTGGAAGAAGCGAAGACTGGCTATAAAGGAACCTTCTAATTCAATCAGAATTATTAAGCATTGTGTTCAGTGATAACAGAAGTTAGGGATGACTAATTGACTACCTTCGTTTACGAAAACTAGATCAACTGCTAATGGAGGGCTATGCAATAGTGAAAGAAGTCACAATTAATTTAGGAAACAAAATTTACTCATTCTAAAAATACAATAATTCTCATTTTTACTTGATAAGCGGATTAACGACAGTAAATGTTACATCACCATTAATCAGTGAGTCTACGAATATAACTTTGGCTGATTCCCACTCATAATTTGAACGTCATTATAACATTGGGTCTATCGTCCTGTCCTCTTGATAATGATAATAATAAGTAATTAATAACTAATTAATTGGTTATCTCAATTAATTACTAATTGATTAATGATAACAATGATAACTGTTGCCCTGATTTCCACTGACTGAATATCCGCAGCCCCATAGTAGTTGGCAACGGTCCTCGGTTCCTTACGTCCATCTCGCTGGGAAGAAATACTTTGTTGTATAGTTTCTCTAACACCGGGTGGTGGTAGCAGCAAGAAAACAGTTAACTGGTTGTCACCGCTCGTTATGTGAAAACCAATTATATTCGTTAGAGTTCTGGGGATCGCATGTCAGCCTATTGGGGCTGCATTTCCAGATGTAGATGAAGGTGTTGAGAGGTTTTGAAGACAAGTGAAAAAGAAATAATTTTCTCGTATATCTGTCTCATAGGTCCCCCACTTGCAAGTACCCATTAACAGCATCTCATAAATCAACCAACCTTTAATCCTCGTTTGATACTCACTCATAATATTGATGTTATTATACATAGGGTCTGGTGTTCTGTCCTCTTCTCTTCTGGTGTCCTCATCCACCATCACGTTGGAGAAGTAGACGGTGGCATGGAATCCACTGTGGATGTATGGAGGCCGAAATGCCCCAGTGCTGTCGTCCGAAGGGGTAGTGGTGGTGGAGGTGGGTGGAAGATAAAATGTCCCGTTAGTGTGAATGTCCGGGAGGAAAACGAAAAGGATTACAAAGGCGGAGCATGCCGACAGGAGGCCTTTTGGTCCATATCTAGGTCGGATGCGAAAAAAAAAGTCATAATGATAATAAATGAATAAATGAAAACTATAATAATGTAAATAACAAATGAAATACATGAATAAATTCATAGGTATAGTTAAATAATAAACAAAAATTTATGTAGAAAATAATGATAAATTGACATATAACTAATAATAAATGAGAATCAAACAGATAACAAAACAAAAACAAATAATATAAAATAAATGATAATCATTACAGCATCTTGCTTAGGCGTTTATCGAAATGATTCTTAAAGCTTCGAACTGAACTACACTGCACTGCCTCTGCAGGAAGTTTATTCCATTCATTAACTACACGGTCGGCGAAGTTGTTTCTATTCACTTCCAAATTGAATCTATTTCCGGACAGTTCGAGACCATTATTTCTTGTGATAGGCCACATTGTCAACCCCTCTTTTAAGATCTTAAATACTTAACTCTACATGTATGTCTATTCTCTCAACTACCTGGAGATTTTATTCAGTTAAGGTAAAGACTCTAGACTCTTACAGGGTTAAAATTGTATCGTAGGCTATAAATCTATATCCAGTGGTTCTCGATCTATTTACAACCTCCTGAGGCTGAAGTCTATCCTCTTATGCAAACAAACTAGCCTGACCTAAGCCAAAACAGGATGGGTTATCATATAGAACAGGGCAAATGATAGATAATGACATCTTGTATTATTTCATCGCTGATGAACAGTACCTCTGTTCTTGGGGGGTAATTAGCCTAATCGCAAACTGAAACGCAGGCGACGCAGTACAGAGGAAAGTCAGATTTCCTGTTGCTGAATTGAAGTACGTTTTGAACTTTTTTTTTCTCACTTGAAATCCTTTTAGATGTACCTACTGACTCAGCATTTCAAGTGAGAGAGAAGATCAAACTGTACTTCAATTCAGCAACAGGACGTCTGCCTTTGCCCTGTGCTGCGTCGCCTGTGTCGCCTGCGTCTCAGTTTACGCCAAGGCTCTGATCATAGAATAATGCTGCGGAATGTGTCATAGGGGTGTCGTTAAGTTACCTAAAATATGGACTGTATGAAATTTATGTACCCAATATCTTATATGGGTAGACAAAAGTATTGGTTTCAGTATTGTACTGATATAGACACATGAGAGCCCAGGTGACAGGAACTCGGGGGAGTGTGTCAAGGAACACAGAACGAACGAACGAAACAAACGATAGACTAATCTACGAGTATCAAAGAAGTAACATAAGGTGAAGTGGACGAAGCAGATCGTGAGGGGTATGGCAAAGGGGGTGGCGTGTGGTATCACGAAAGAAAGAGATAATTTATTACGTGATGTAAGTTCATACAAGGTGAGCGAAAATGGCCTACAACACAGGAAAGGAACGTCTCAAGCTTAGTGATTGTAGCAAGTACAAGTAGAGTAAAGCATGTGTATTTGGCAAGCAATACGAATAGCGCATGCGTACTAGAAACAGCCAAGTATAGTAAAGTTTGCAAGATAGATGCGGCGGAAGGATCAACGTATACGTGCTGGACGTAATAAAGTAAAAAAGCGAAAGCGTATCTTAAGGATGGAAGCAAAGAGAAGCAAGCCATGCGTACTTGACGAAGTAATGGGAAGCAAGCATTGAATGCGTATTGGACACAACAAGGAAGAGAAGCTCTCACGCGTATTAGATGCAGCAAGAAAGGGAATTGGGTCCGTATTGGATACAACAAAGAGTAACGTATGTGTATAAGGCGCAGCAAGGACGGAAGTCATAAAATGCGTATTAGACTCATAAAGAAAGACCAGCACATGCGCATGCGTACGATATATCAACAAGTTTGTGAGAAAATAATTTTGCCCCGCAGGTCGTCGCTGTACATAGTTGCTAAGAGAGGCGAAGTGAGGGGAGGAAAAAGTGACAGTTATCAGTGGATTTGATCGACATGTGCTGGGTAGATGAAGGGGGTATTTTTCGCTTGATGAGTTTGATGAACCACTTGGTCTAATGTAATTGCCTCCAGGCTCTCTAGTGTATCGTTATGCAGTTGGGGGCACCAGATGTGGAAAATATTTTGCGTCAAACGATTTAGCTACATGTTTCATATAAATATTTATTCATATCAGGTATATAAGCATACTCATTACTAAAACATGACATTGGATTATTGTACATCAAATCAGACATTTCATAAATTTACTGGATATATTTCTAATTGCAAGGGGCACACTTGTATGCTAGCACGTGTGTGTGTGTGTGTGTGTGTGTGTGTGTATGCGGGGACACACACACACACATACACACACACAAATGCACACACACACACACACACACACACACACACACACACACACACACACACACACACACACACACACACACACACACACACACACACACACACACACACACACACACACACACACACACACACACACACACACACACACACACACACACACACACACACACACACACACACACACACACACACACACACACACACACACACACACACACACACACACACACACACACACACACACACACACACACACCACACACACACACACACACACACACACACACACACACACACACACACACACACACACACACACACACACACACACACACACACACACACACACACACACACACACACACACACACACACACACACACACACACGGCCCGGTGGCGGATTGGTAAGGCACTGGCCTCACAAGCCGGAGAACCGGGGTTCGATTCCCCGGCCGGGCGGAGACAAGTTGGGTTTGTCTCCTTTCACGTGAAGCCCCTGTTCACCTAGCAGCGAGTAGGTACGGGACGTTAGTCAAGGAGTTGTCACCTTGCATTCCCGGGGTGTGGAGTGTGAGTGGTCTCAGACCTACCCAGAGATCTGCTAATGATGAGCTCTGAGCTCACTGCCGTAGGGTGGTGTCTGGCTGTCTCGAAAAGAGGCTGCAGCAGATCCGAGGTGAATACACACACACACACACACACACACACACACACACACACACACACACACACACACACACACACACACACACACACACACACACACACACACACACACACACACACACACACACACACACGTACACAAGGCCTTATGGTCTAGGATATTGTTGCACTACGATAGGACTCACCTGAACTCCATGAGGACATTGGGTCCCTTAAAAGTGACCACCTCTTTGTTTGGGCCGCACATGGTCGTAATGATTGGGCTGGACGTGGAAGTGCCCGAGTAGATGGCTATGTAGTCTGTGGCGCATCGTCTGCGAGGTAGAAGAGAAAAAATGCCTTTATAAAAATGGGACCCATAAGCTCCTTAATATTTTCTCTAACGCCTTTGCTACCAATAGAATGCCACGATATGAATGCTAGACTGCAACCAAAGTAAAAGGGAGGCTACAGACAGTGAAGGATTGAAGTTGTACATACGTACATACATACATACATATATATATATATATATATATATATATATATATATATATATATGTATATATATATATATGTATATACAGTATATGTGCTTACACGGGAGGTAGAAAAAACAACAACAGAGGCATAGAAAACACTACCACCCATTCCATCCCCTACATACTCCCCTCCCCTCTACCCTCTTCCCTTTTTATCATAGCACCTCCTGGATGACGGGTCATCCCTGCATCTTGTCCACTACCCTGGGTCAGAAGCAAAGTCGTTAGACACAGCACATCCACAGCAAGGCCGTGATAGAAAAAAAAAAGAAAGATAAAACATAGTAGCCAAATGGCAGCCCAAACGAAAAGATGTAGAATTAAATAAAACGTGGTAGCTTGATAGCGACTACGGAAGGAGTAAACTAGATTAGGCCGGGGCTCAATCGCAGCCAAGAGACTTCCACAAAACGCATAAATTTGATTTGCTACAGACTGAATTAAAGAAATAGCGCCAGTCAATACGGCATGGATTAAGAGCTATCACACTGGTTTAGTTTTCCTTCCACATCCTACATCCAACCTCCAATTGAACAACTAAATTGTAACATCATTTACAGAAACCTAGACTTGTCTATGAACATTTCATCATTATGTCTAACATTTGTATAGGTTCATAATCTCTTAGTTCATCATTCAGCTTTGCCATATATGAGGGAGAGATAATTTGATAGTTGATGATTTGAAAATTCAAATATTGTAACCGAAGTCGTTTTTAATCAACCGAACTTTCAACAGTCGTCGGTCGCTGGTGAGGACCGGGGAAGCCCAGTGTTTTAACCCCTTTGGGCTGTTGGAGGTACATTATCTGGAGGTTAGGAAATTGTTCCACTAAACGCACCGAGGAGTTTTCTCGGAAGGGAGTAATCGAAAAATAGTTTGTAGTTCTTAACCCAGGAAGGCGCATTTTTTATTTATTTATTTTTTAATTTAAAGAAGAGTTATGAAGTAACATTGAAGATGACTAAAATCATCTTGCGCCCAGGAAGGCACATTTTTTATTTTATTTATTTTCTATTTAAAGAAGAGTTATGAAGTAACATTGGAGATGACTAAAATCATCTTTCGTCTACCAGAACAAAATCTATAAAGTTGTCTGTTGATTTGAAAGGTTTCATTCAGATCAATGCCAGAAGATGTTATTTGGCTGCAGGAGGGTGCCCTCCTCGGCGTCATGCGCCTCTATTCAGCTGCGGGGCAGACGTCACTTAGCGCTAGGGGCTTCCTTTTAGCTGAGAGGCAGATCCCATTTGGCACCAGGGACTTCCATTCAGCTAAGGGACGGACACCATTTGGCACCAGAGACTTCCATTCAGCTAAGGTGCAGACACCATTTGCCACCAGGGACTTCCATTCAGCTAAGGGGCAGACACCATTTGGCACCAGAAACTTCCATTCAGCTAAAGGACAGACACCATTTGGCACCAGGGACTTCCATTCAGCTAAATGGGCAGACACCACTCGGAGGCAGGGACTTCCATTCAGCTAAGGTGCAGACACCATTTGCCACCAGGGACTTCCATTCAGCTAAGGGGCAGACACCATTTGGCACCAGAAACTTCCATTCAGCTAATGGACAGACAACATTTGGCACCAGGGACTTCCATTCAGCAGAGGGACAAACATCATTTGGGGCCAGAGACTTCCATTCAGCTAAGGGGCAGACACCATTTGGCACCAGAAACTTCCATTCAGCTAAAGGACAGACACCATTTGGCACCAGGGACTTCCATTCAGCTAAATGGGCAGACACCACTCGGAGGCAGGGACTTCCATTCAGCTAAGGGACAAACATCATTTGGGGCCAGATACTTTCATTCAGCAGAGGGACAAACATCATTTGGGGCCAGAGACTTCCATTCAGCTGAGGGGCAGACACCACTTGGCACAAGAGACTTCCATTCAGCAGAGGGACAAACATCATTTGGGGCCAGAGACTTCCATTCAGCTGAGGGGCAGACACCACTTGGCACAAGAGACTTCCATTCAGCTAATGTGCAGATACCATTTGGCACCAGGGACTTCCATTCAGCTAAGGGGCAGACCCTCCTCGGCGGCTGACGCTTCCATTCAGGTGAGGGGCAGGTCTCATTTGGCACCAGGGACTTCCATTCAGTTGAGAGGTAGACCCCCCCCCTGACGCCAGGGACTTTCATTCAGCTGAGGGGCAGACCTCCCCCCATTGGCGCTAGAATCTTCCATTTAGGTGAGAGGGGGGGTAGACCCCTCACTTGGGGTCAGGGACTTCGATTCAGATAGGGGGCAGACCCCCCTTGGCGTTAGAATTTTCCATTTAGGTGAGGGGTAGATTCTCCCCTCCCCTTGGCGTTAGGGACTTCTATTCAGCTGAGGGGCAGACCCCCCCCCCCTCCTTGTTGACTGGGACTTCCATTCAGCTGTGAGGCAGACCTATCCTAACCTAACCTAACCTAACCTAACCTAATCTAACCTACCCCAACCTAACCTAACCTAACCTACCCCAACCTAACCTAACCTAACCTAACCTATCCTAACCTAACCTAACCTAACCTAACCTAACCTAACCTAACCTAACCTAACTTAACCTAACCTAACCTAACCTAACCTAACCTAACCTAACCTAACCTAACCTAACCTAACCTAACCTAACCTACCCCAACCTAACCTACCCCAACCTAACCTACCCCAACCTAACCTAACCTACCCTAACCTAACCTAACCTAACCTAACCTAATCTAACCTACCCCAACCTAACCTAACCTAACTTAACCTAACCTAACCTACCCCAACCTAACCTAACCTAACCTAACCTAACCTAACCTAACCTAACCTAACCTAACCTAACCTAACCTAACCTAACCTAACCTAACCTAACCTAACCTAACCTAACCTAACCTAACCTAACCTGAGCTAACCTAACCTAACCTAACCTAGCCTAACCTAACCTAACCTAACCCTCCTTGGCGACTGGGACTTCCATTCAGCTGAGAGGCAGATCTAAACTAAACTAACCCAACCTAACCTAACCTACTCCAACCTAAACTAACTCAACCTAGCCCAACCTAACCTAACCTACCCCAACCTAACCTAACCTAACCTATCCTAACCTATCCTAACCTAACCTATCCTAACCTAACCTAACCTAACCTAACCTAACCTAACCTAACCTAACCTACCCCAACCTAACCTAACCTAACCTAACCTAACCTACCCCAACCTAACCTAACCTAACCTAACCTAACCTAACCTAACCTAACCTAATCTAACCTACCCCAACCTAACCTAACCTAACTTAACCTAACCTAACCTACCCCAACCTAACCTAACCTAACCTAACCTAACCTAACCTAACCTAACCTAATCTAACCTAACCTAACCTAACCTAACCTAACCTAACCAAACCTAACCTAACCTAACCTAACCTAACCTAACCTAACCTAACCTAACCTAACCTAACCTAACCTAACCTAACCTAACCTAACCTAACCTAACCTAACCTAACCCTCCTTGGCGACTGGGACTTCCATTCAGCTGAGGGGCAGACCTATCCTAACCTAACCTAAACTAACCTAACCTAACCTACCCCAACCTAACCTAACCTAACCTAACCTACCCCAACCTAACCTAACCTAACCTATCCTAACCTAACCTAACCTAACCTATCCTAACCTAACCTAACCTAACCTAACCTAACCTAACCTAACCTAACCTAACCTAACCTAACCTAACCTAACCTAACCTAACCTAACCTAACCTAACCTAACCTAACCTAACCTACCCCAACCTAACCTAACCTAACCTAACCTAACCTAACCTAACCTAACCTAACCTAATCTAACCTATCCCTGTAACGGTATCGTTACATCATTTCCATCCAACGTTACTTGTAGACACAAAATGTAACGGGGTCGTCACATCATCACAAAAAGGGTTCACTGCACAAACGCCTCTAAGTTTTTGTTCTTTATTGTCGTATCCAACACAAACTTAGTTTACACACTATTACACAGTCTTATCACTAGGGCACGTCACTTAGAACCGACCGCTCTTCGGGTGTGTGAGCTGGTTTTGATGCCCGGAAATGACAATCTCAGCACTTTCTTGTGTTGGGTTTAGTCTTTAGTCTTTACATTAATTTCGAGAAGGTCCGTTGTCTCACATGGGTGGTGCAACTGCATTGATTACTTATTGCTATCTACTATCATACATGTTAATTATATATCCAGGGGAGGATCGTTAGTATACGTTATATCGTATGTCAGTACTGGGTGGCTACTAGGTTGATCGCGTGTTTTCGTTCATGTGTTTGGTGGTCGAGGTGTTGTTGCAAAGCCAAAAGGATTGACTCAGCGATTTCCACTGAGCCTCGTGATGTTTGATTCAGCGATTAATGCATGTGATGGACAGTGTGTTAAGGAGTGGGTATATGACTGGGGTTATATTACTCGTCATGTATGTGAGCCGTATACAACCCCAACCTAACCTAACCTAACATACAACTCCCCTAACCTAACCTAGGACAACCCCAACCTAACCTAACCTAACCTAACTTAACCTAACCTAACCTAACCTAACCTAACTTAACCTAACCAAACCTAACCTAATCTAATCTATCCTAACCTAGCCTAACCTAACGTAACCTAACCTAACCTAACCTAACCTAACCTAACCTAACCTAACCTAGCCTAATCTAACCTAACCTAACCTAACCTACCCCAACCTAACCTAACCTAACCTAACCTAACCTAACCTAACCTAACCTAACCTAACCTAACCTAACCTAACCTAACCTAACCTAACCTAACCTAACCTAACCTAACCTAACCTAACCTAACCTAACCTAACCTAACCTAACCTAACCCTCCTTGGCGACTGGGACTTCCATTCAGCTGAGAGGCAGACCTAACCTAACCTAACCTAACCTAACCTAACCTAACCTAACCTACCCCAACCTAACCTAACCTAACCTACCCCAACCTAACCTAACCTAACCTATCCTAACCTAACCTAACCTAACCTATCCTAACCTAACCTAACCTAACCTAACTTAACCTAACCTAACCTAACCTAACCTAACCTAACCTAACCTAACCTAACCTAACCTAACCTAAACCAACCTAACCTAACCTAACCAAACCTAACTTAATCCTACCTAGCCTAACCTAACCTAACCTAAACTAATCTAACCTACCCCAACCTAAC
>NC_134782.1:26307446-26312446 GCF_046742065.1 Oratosquilla oratoria
ATACTTGCCTCCCCCTCGTCAGAAAATACAAGTCAAAACTTTAAAAGACCCTCTTACTCCCTCTCTCTCCCTTCCTAACTCCCAGCGTCCTTCTCCCTCTTCCTCTTCCTCTCCCTTTTCCTCTTCCTCCTCCTCTCTATTTCTCTTTCTTCCCACCCATTTGTCTTCCCTCCCCTTCATCTGCTCCTTCTCCCCCTTTCCCTTCCCTTTTCGTGGACAACTTCTTTCCCGATTGTGTCTTTTGTGTCTGTTACAGCCCCCCCCCTCTCTCTCTCTCTCTCTCTCTCTTGTGGAACATCACCGCCCCCCCATTTTGTGTCTCTTTTACAACCTCGCCATTTTTACTCCTATGGTACAGAGGACCCCTTGTGTTGCTGTCCCGTATTCTTCTCCTTCCTGTTAGTTTTCTCTCCTCTACTCCCTACTTTTTTCCTTCCATTGTCTCTTTTCTTATGAACTCTTTCCCTCTCATTCCTACCACAGCAAGGGGGAATATTTCCCCTCCTTTTCGTTTTCTCTTGTATTCTATAGTTTACACATGTCTCTGTCTCCCGGTTACCTGTTCACTACTTTTGTCTCTCTCTCTCTCTTTTTTTAATCTATCTACTTTGATTTACGACGTTCTTACTCATCAACTTCATTTTACGTTCTCCTTCCTTGCTTCCTCTCTCCATTTGCTGGTCCCGTTAATGTCACTCCTCCAGGTTTCTTGGGAAGAAGATTGTAAGGAGCCTACACTAGGTTGTGCTGAATGTGCTATTTCAATTAAAGGACTACTACTAACTTAACAATATCTATTTCCCCCCGTAATTCTCCATATCTCGCTCTTATCTTTTCCTATAAAGCTTTCTTCTTCGTCTTTTGACGTTGGTACTCGATTTGTGTGTTTATTCTGGTTGCCATCAAGATAAAATTCGCGACATCAAAGAGTTAATCAAGTTCCTACGTAATCTCAATTAAAGTCTGATTTGCCCGATTTGTGTCTTCTATGAATAAAGTCGATTAACTGCTTCATTGATCTGATTTTTGCAAGAGGAGACTGCTCGGCCTCGAGCACCAAGCTATCAGAAATCCTCATTCTCCAACCTAAAGCTTTTGACCAATATTCTCAAGAATTCACCTCCCCTTTCCAGGCCCAGGTACTTAATTTTTATCTTCTCATGGACCCTAATCGATACAAGGCTCCTACCGACGTCTACACCCCGTACTAAAACATCAGTTGCTGCCTACCTATATTGAGTCTGTGCTCGGTCCCTTTAGCACTTTTACCTTTTCGGATAGTTCCCTCTATCATAGTTTTGGCTACATACACCTATCACCCATATCACTACTCCCTGGTTTCACCTATCGCCTGGTGCCTCCTTTTGATTTTGTTTCAGGTTTAAATTTCTATTTGAACCTAATCAATATAAGGGTTCTACCGACGTCTACACCCCGTACTAAAGTATCATTTGCTGCCTACCTAAAGTGAGTCTGTGCTCGGTCCCTTTAGTACTTTTACCTTTTCGGATAGTTCCCTCTATTATACAGTAGTTTTGGCTACATACAGCTATCACCCATATCACTGCTCCCTGTTTTCACCCATCGGCTGGTGCCTCCTTTTCACTTTGTTCCAGGTTCAAATTTCTATTTGAACCGATTCATTTGAGTTTGCTGGCAGCTCGGACAAACTTGTGCGGAGTAGAGAGGAGACGTATCTACGCCCCTCATTCTCGTGAAAATGTCCTCGTAAACATAGCTGTTTCTGACAAGCAAACCATGCACCTCTGCTTCCTCCTCCACCTTTACTTCCACCTTCTCTTTCTACTGCCTCGCTTCCACTTCCATCTCCGCCTACACCTCTGCCTCCACCTACGGTTTCTACCTTCGACCAATCCTAAACTCACGCCTTTTCCTTTCTCCCTCCTTCTCCTTTTCCTTCTCCTTTTCCTCCTCATCTTCCACTTCGATGATATCATAATGAGGTACAATGGAGAAGTGTACCTTTCAATCCATAACGATTTGTAAAAAGATAAATAAACAAATATGTAAACAGAATAGGTAAATAAAAAATAAACAGATAAATAAATAAAAAATAAAATATAATAAAAAAAATTAAGTGATATGGTAATAATAAAAAAAAAAGAACTTACATGTTTATCCAGTTGAATTTTTAAAATATCCAACTCCATGTACATCTTTGATATCATCTCATTGATCCTCATCTCCTTTATCCCACCGCGAGGTAGTAGACAGCATCGTGAGGAGTCTACACTTGACCACGACGCTCTTTGAGCTCTTGGAAAAAGAACCTTGCGTTTCCGAACAAGATACTCTGACCTGACTCTGCTCGTAGCGTTGCCATCGTATAAACAAGCGTAACAGCCGTGTATAACTTCTCGTGTTCCCTGATGACAGGGCACCTTCAGTGATACCACGGCCTGGTTGACATAAGTTTGCAACGTCGTTTAGTCTTCCGCTGCAGGATGTTGTCATAACCTTGCACCATGTAGTTGCCAACCACCATGAACTCCAGATGGTCGGCTGCGCCGTCCTTTTCTTTCTCCTCCTTCTCCTTCTTCTTCTTCCTCTTCTTTTTCTCCTTCTCCTTCTCCTTCTTCCTCTTCTTTTTCTCCTTCTCCTTCTCCTTCTCCTTCTTCCTCTTCTTTTTCTCCTTCTCCTTCTCCTTCTCCTTCTCCTTCTCTTTCTCCTTCTCCTTCTCCCACTTCTTCTTCTTCTTCTTTTTCTTCTTCTCCTTCTGCTTCTTCTCTTTCCTCCTCCTTCTCCTTCTCCTTCTCCTTCTTCCTCTTCTTTTTCTCCTTCTCCTTCTCCTTCTCCTTCTCCTTCTCTTTCTCCTTCTCCTTCTCCCACTTCTTCTTCTTCTCTTTCTGGTTCTCCTTCTGCTTCCCTTTTCTCCTCCTTCTCCTCCTTCTCCTCCTTCTCCTCCTTCTCCTTCTCCTTCTCCTTCTCCTTTTCCTTCTCCTTCTCCTTCACCTTTTCCCGTTTCTTCTCTTTCTCTTTCTGGTTTTCCTTCTGCTTCTCTTTTCTCCTTCTCCTTCTCCTTCTCCTTCTCCTTCTCCTTCTCCTACTTCTTCTCCTGCTTCTTCATCTCCTCCTTCTCCTACTTCTTCTTTTTCTTCTCTTTCTCCTTCTCCTTCTGCTTCTTCTTCTCTCTTCTCCTCCGTCTCATTCTCCTTATGTTTCTTCCTCTCCTCCTTCCCCTACTTCTTGTTCTTCTCTTTCTGGTTCTCCTTCTGCTTCTTCTTCTCTCTTCTCTTCCGTCTCATTCTTCTTATGTTTCTTCTTCTCTTTCAAGTTCTCTTTCTCCTTTTTCCTCTCTTTCTCCTCCGTTTCCTTCTCCTGTTTTTCATCTCTTTCTGCTTCTCCTTCTGTCTTCTCTTCTATTTCTCATTTTCAGTCTCCTTCTTCTTTTTCTACTTATTCTCTTTCCCCTTCTCATTCTCATTCTACTCCTCGTATCAATTTCTCCCTTCCTTCTTTTTTCTACTTTCTACTTATCCTAATCTTATTCCTGTACTCTCTTCCTCCTCCTTTCTTCTTTTTCTGTCTCCTACCTTTTTCTGACTTCTTTCTTCTCTTTCCTCCTGTTCTTTTCTTTTTAACTTTCCTCCTTTGTTCCTCCTCCTCTTCTATCCTTTTCTCTCCTTCGTATTTTCTTCCCTCCTCCTTCATTTCGTCCTGCTTTTTCTCCTCTTCCTATTCCTCATGTTCTTCTTCTTTTTATCTCTTCCACTTCTTCGTCTTCCTACTTTTCATCTTCATTTTTTATTTTCCTATTTTACACCTCTTACTACTTCTAATTCCTTTTTCAATTTCCTCCTAATCCTCCACAACTTTCTTTTCCATCTATTTTTCTTCTTTTAATTTTTCTATTTCCCATCTTTTTCCTCTTTATCTTCATTTCCCTTCTCTTCTCCTTTCCCGATTCCTCTTTTTTCTTCCTACTTCTGTTCCTCCTCCTTCTCCTCCTATCCCTCCTCCTCATTTCTACTGCTCTTGTTCCTGGTTCTTCCATTCCTCCTAGTCTTCTTCCCACTCCTCTGCCTCCTCCTCCTCCTCCTCTTTCTCTTGCCCATCCAATTCAGTATCACGTAGAAATACAGAGCTCAAAGCAAAGTGCATTTATAATCCTTTTCGACAGAAAAGCAACAATAAATGTTGCAAGCCAAAGATAGGCAAATCGAGGGTGAAAGATGGAGTAAGGGTTAATAATGCTTAATAACAAAGACTGATGACTATACAGGGAAAAAAAAAAGAGGGAGGGTGATGAATATAAATGAGATGCACAAACATGGGGGGGAATTCTGATGTCGAAAGAGTGACGGCCAGCAAGGAAGGGAATTATAACGAGAATAGGCCCCTTCCACGTTAAGTTGGAGAATAAAGAAAGGAGGATAAAAAAATAAAGAAAACAAATAAAGAAGAAGGAAAATTATGTTATGCTTATCGACAGGGTGGTTCAACATTTCAGTTCATGTGGTAATGTGCGTTTAAACGAACAATCGCGCGAGCACGTACGCACACACACACACACACACACACACACACACACACACACACACACACACACACACACACACACACACACACACACACACACACACACACACACACACACACACACACACACACACACACACACACACACACACACACACACACACACACACACAAACATATACACGTTGCGGCGACAGACTCGGCGACCAAACTATGTTTTAGAGGTTTATTGCCTCAGACGGAAAATATCTAATGATTGGGTAGTCAGGGAGCAACAACGGTTAGGGATCATTTCCAAAGCTTGGAATTGGTGGTCTGAACTTATGAAAGAATTCGGCGAAGAAAAATAGTGAAAGAAAAGAAATGTGACATCGGAATATGGTCTTGTTTGCATTGCCCAAGTGTTTGTTTTTGCATTACAAGTGGTTGTTAGTTTACATAATATCAAGAGATGAAATTACTAGGGCGAAATTGGGCCGAATTAAATGTGCATGTTAAAG
>NC_134782.1:26317446-26327446 GCF_046742065.1 Oratosquilla oratoria
CGACCTTATTACAGAAACTGTTTATTTTGTGTTTTTTCTTTTGCCTTTCTCCATTTTCTTACATTTGATTATTTGATATTAGATCTTTTATTGTCTTCTTCGTCCTACTTTTAGGTCCTTGACTTAAATGGACCTTATTACTGGGTCTGTTTATTTTGTGGTCTTTCTTTTGTCTTTCTCTCTTTCTTACTTTTGATTATTTGATATTTGGTCTTTTATCGTCTTCTTCGTCCTCCTTTTAGGTTCTTGACTTAAATGGACCTTATTACTGGGTCTGTTTATTTTGTGGTCTTTCTTTTGTCTTCCTCTCTTTCTTACTTTTGATTATTTGATATTTGGTCTTTTATCATCTTTCTTCTCCTTCTTGCATGTTTGAGCACCGTTCCCCCATCTTCTTCTAATTCCACATTTTGCCATCGCCACTGATGCTTTCCTCTCGTTTCTCTCGTCGTTTTCCTCCTTTTATCTTCTTCCTCTTCCTCGTCGTCTTCCTTCCTCCACGTTTGATTTACTCCATCCTCCTTTATCACAGTACTATATTCTCTCTTCGTTCTTTTCGTCTTCGCTGCGCGCATTTGTTCGTTTTCTATTTTGATGTTTCTTCAATTCTCTTTTGTGTTTTTTTTCGTCCTCTGTTTCCCTTCCTTCCACACCACTCAACCTTTCTCCCCTCGTCATCTCTTCCTTCTTCCCGCTCTCATTCCACTTCATCCACCCACATCCCCCCTTCTTCCACCTTCTTCCCCGCCCTCCACCTCCTGTCCCCGTTCTCCTCCAAAAATTCGAGTGTTTCTATCTATACACAGCCTCCCTTCTTTCTCAAGAACTATAATTCTTTTTTGAAGGATTCTCTTCCTTTTCGCTCTCTATTTCTCTTTCCTTTGCTTCTCATTCCTCTTCTTATTCGAATATTTCAATTCTGCTTCCCCCTATACGCAGCTTCTCTTTTTCGAGAAGAATTCTCTTTTTGTAACGTATTATTTCTCCATTTCTTCTCTTTGTTTTACCTCTTCCTCGTATCCTCATTTGAATATTTATATTACTTTTTATATGAATACTTTTTTCTTTGAAAATATTTTTCTTTTTCTGGAAGATTCTGGAAGATTCTTTTCTTTCTTATGTGCATCTTCTTTTCATTATGAATTCACTAGGGTACTTGAATTATATCTATCTATATCTATCTATCTATCTATCTATCTATCTACATATATATATATATATATATATATATATATATATATGTATATATATATGTATATATATATATATATATATATATATATATACATATATATATATACATATATATATATATATATATATATATATATATATATATATATATATATATGCGTAAATAACCACTAGGAAAAAGTAAACTAACGAAGCAGAGCGCTTTCGTGTAATTACATCTTCAGTGCAGATACAAAGAAGGAATTATAAGATGAAGAAACAAGGTACAGAATATATGACATAGTGAAGAGGGCATTCGGAGAGGTAGTGGAAGAAGTACACGTGACGGACGTATGGGCCGTCCTGGTAGCCAACAAGTATGGGACGTTTGGGCCGTCCTGGTAACCAACAAGTATGGGACAACTGCTCATAATTTATATTACAATTCAAACAATTTTGAAATTTCATGAGAAATAAAACTATCTAATTTGTACAAACCTTGATGAAGATTAACATTTATCCCCTTACTAGATTTGATCAGACTGCATTCAATTAAATTTCTTTCTGTTATGTTGTTGTTGTATGTGATGACTTTAGCGTTATCCCAGTCAACTGGGTGGTTAAAATGGTTCATGTGGTTGAATATACCGCTAGATTGGTTTCCCTCTCTAACGTATTTCTTATGTTGATTAATTCGTGTTGTGAGTGCTTTAGCAGTCTGACCAACATAAAACTGATTACATGATTTGCAAGGTATTTTGTACACACACCCTTTATTACTATTGACAGAATTATTTATGAGCATTTGTCTTACAGTGTTCTTGTTATTGAAAACTACATTAATGTTAAATTTACGTAACATATTTGGAATATTTTGCAGGTTCTCTTGGTACGGTAAAATTAGCAAGTTATTCATATTGAAAGTTTGAGTTGAAATAGGATGTATTTACGACATTGGTACTAAGCTACAATACCCCACACATGTTCTTGATAAAGCTTACTATCGTGCTAAAAGGACATTTTACAACCTTAGGTCAACTCAAACTTTCAATATGAATAACTTGCTAATTTTACCGTACCAAGAGAACCTGCAAAATATTCCAAATATGTTACGTAAATTTAACATTAATGTAGTTTTCAATAACAAGAACACTGTAAGACAAATGCTCATAAATAATTCTGTCAATAGTAATAAAGGGTGTGTGTACAAAATACCTTGCAAATCATGTAATCAGTTTTATGTTGGTCAGACTGCTAAAGCACTCACAACACGAATTAATCAACATAAGAAATACGTTAGAGAGGGAAACCAATCTAGCGGTATATTCAACCACATGAACCATTTTAACCACCCAGTTGACTGGGATAACGCTAAAGTCATCACATACAACAACAACATAACAGAAAGAAATTTAATTGAATGCAGTCTGATCAAATCTAGTAAGGGGATAAATGTTAATCTTCATCAAGGTTTGTACAAATTAGATAGTTTTATTTCTCATGAAATTTCAAAATTGTTTGAATTGTAATATAAATTATGAGCAGTTGTCCCATACTTGTTGGTTACCAGGACGGCCCAAACGTCCCATACTTGTTGGCTACCAGGACGGCCCATACGTCCGTCACGTGTACTTCTTCCACTACCTCTCCGAATGCCCTCTTCACTATGTCATATATTCTGTACCTTGTTTCTTCATCTTATAATTCCTTCTTTGTATCTGCACTGAAGATGTAATTACACGAAAGCGCTCTGCTTCGTTAGTTTACTTTTTCCTAGTGGTTATTTACGCATTTGTGAACACACGCTCCTAGTGTTTTTATTGCATATATATATATATATGTATATATATATATATATATATATCTTCTCTTTTAAAAACCAATTCCTTTATGATATATATTTTCTTCTGGTATATATTCTCTCTACCTCTTCATAATCTCATTTAAATATTTTTTTCTTTATTTTTGTGGGGATTATTTCGTTGAAAGAACACAATTCTTTTCTATAAGATAAATTCGTTTCGTTCTGTATACCTTTCCTCTATATTTTAATCATTCTTTTTTGGGTATTCAACCTGTGTTTGTAGCTATGAAGAAATGATCAAAGAAAGATTCAGACTATTCAGTTTCACTAAACTTTCTTTACTCCACCAAATCATCCAGAGGTAGCCAGAACAAAATATGTAAAGTAATAAGTATACTTTAACATATCTGTCTTTATGATTTAATTTTCAATTCCTCTGCTTACTTCGCATGGTAGTATAAAGTATTTTTCTCTTCAATTACTCATCGATGCAAACGAATTTTTCTTCTTTGTTTACAATTTGATTTATAAATTATGTCAGCTTGTCCCAGTGGAGGTTAGACTGATCAAGAGCAGATGTGCAGCGATGTGCTACTTAATAAGGACATAAGAATAAAGGAGACTGCAAAAGACCATAAGGCCTGCACTAGGCAGCTCCGTATCCATCACCACCTGTCATCCCCATCCATAAAGTTGTCTAATCGTTTTTTGAAACAATTGATAGTTTCAGCGCTTACTACATGGTTACTGTGTCTTGGCTTTCTGAGTACCACGGACAGGTGTTCGTCAGGAACCAGCGGGAAGCGTGGGAGTAGTAGTAGGTGTTCTGTACACGTATTCTGGCTGACCCGGATCAATCTTCCTTTTGTACACTCTGATCATGCTTGTGGTCGTCTAGCCGGCAAAGCGTTTCCTCTATTTCAGGAGACTTGTTTCAAAGGATTACAAAGGATTACAAAGGCGGAGCATGCCGACAGGAGACCTTTTGGTCCATATCTAGGTCGGATGCGAAAAAAATCATAATAATAATAAAATGATAATTATAACAAAAACTATAATGATGTATGCAACAAACAAAATACATAAATAAATGCATAGGTATAGTTTCGTCGAGATGGGACAGGCTATAGATCGTACATTATGTTATGATGTACATTTCCCGTTGTATGTACACCTGTACAGAGGCAGCAACCCTCTCTGCGTAGCTCACACACACAAGCATATCGAAAACAAGAAACACGCCTACATGCACAAACAGCTGCAAACACTCTCTCTCCTACTGAATTTAATTTCATTTCTTTCTGTTACTACTGCATTTTCGTATTTCATTTTACCTACCACTGAAAATCTTTCCATCTCTCTGACAGTCACAACGAGTAAGCTTCTGACTCCTTTCCTAACTTTGCTGGATGAGATGTTGATAATCGATACCCCAAAAGATCTCCCCTATATACTGATCCAGGCCTCGAACCCTAAGTCTCCCGCCCATGTTCCCTGGCTCACGATAAATACTCTAATAAATATCCCCCCAAAAACGATAGTTCACTTTTATACACAACTACCTTTTCACATTTCCACATATTTCTCTTCCCCTTTCACAAACACCAGTTCTGCGCGGGCGGATGGTCTTTTCTAGGTAATCCATAGTCTATAGCCCGCGCTGAGGAGGATCACATACTGAGAGCAATATACACATGTTCGTACCATTTTCTTTATTTTTTTCCGATAGTGGGATGTTCAGTTTATTTTACCAATGTGTTAGAACATTCAAAACACACACACACACACGCACGCACACACACACACACACACACACACACACACACACACACACACACACACACACACACACACACACACACACACACACACACACACACACACACACACACACACACACACACACACACACACATATATATATATGTATATATATATTGCTTGAATGTGTGAAAGAAAGTTACCCTTCTTGAAGAAGCAAGAAGAAAAGAGTATAGGTAAAAACATTTTAACAACTTCCCGAAGATGATATATATGAAAAATATATAGAGACAAGGAAGTAAGAAATAGAAAATGATGGTTCCGACTATGCAATAAGAGAAGAGATCATCATGCAGAGAGCAACTGAAGAAATCCTGAGGTGTGGGAGTGGAAAGATATTGCACCAGATTACAATGGATTACGATGGCAAAGCATCCATGTCGACAAGGGACCTTTTGGTCTGTTACGACTCCGGAGGGAGAAGAAAGGAGATCAAGGAAATAAACAAACACGAAGGAAATTGATTTATGTTATCCATGATGAATAAACGAGAGACCCAAAGATGGGGGAAAAATGGAAAAGTAAACACATATCTGCTGTAAAACGGGGAAAAGGAGAAAAAATGAACTGAAAAAAAAAAATGCGAACTAGGCGCATCGAGGAAAAATAGATGAAGTACACGAAAACACAAAAGGGTAGAAAGAGGAGGATGAAAAGCGAGATGGCAAAAACCGCGAAGAAATGGAGAACCGGAACGGAGGAGAAAGATAAAAGGCCGAGGGAGTCAAGAAATATGGGTGGAGAGGGAAATGCTGATAAATGAAAGCAACAACAAACATCAAAGTGGGAATAACGTTGAGAAAAATAGAAAGAAATACAAGCTTTACAATCAGATTCAGATAGATTTAATAACTCGAGGTTAAGGGAACGATATTGAACAATAGATTTAGACATTCATGTAAAATAATTTAAGAACATGAAAGAGATCATCAGATATAACTACAAAGTAATGTCGTAACACATTCATAAAATTCAACAAGAACCCACTGTGTTGGATAAGAAGAAATGAAGTAAATGATATCCATATATTTCGATCACGGACTGTGATCCTCTTCAGTGGACTGTGATCCTCTTCAGTGATCGAAATATATGGATATCATTTATTTCAATTCTTCTTATCCAACACAGTGGGTTCTTGTTGAATCATCAGATACGTTTTAAGTAAGTAGCATGACTTGAAAATTGATACACTTGAAACTAAACTCCAAAGTCTTGAAATGTTCAGTTCCATAAATTCGCCTCTTTGGCTGTGCCAGGTTGTAGACCATCCCACAACATATAGCTTATTTATGTAGAGCATAAATATATAAACATATACACATATACGTACGTACACATATGCATATACATGTATATACATATACATATACATATACATATACATATACATATACATATACATATACATATTATACATATACATATACATATGAATATACATATACATATACATGTACATGTGCATGTACATATACATATACATATACATATACATATACATATACAAATACATATACATATACATATACATATACATATACATATATATATACATATACACATACGAGTGGTACTAAAATCGACAGCATTCTGACAGTTGATAATTTTCTTGTAGGTATTTTCAAATTTTTTGGCAATGATTCGGCCATTCGGGGGTTGAACAAAGAGATCTTCACCAAATACATCCACTTAATATTCAACGTTTCGTCTACATACAGACATCTTAAGGAAAAATCTAAAATATACAAAAATACACATTAAAATGAATACAAAAAACTTATTTTTGCATATTTCAGATATTTACTGAAGATGTACCTATATATGTTGAATGTTAAATATATTCATTTAGTAAATTTGTTCGTGAAAAATTGACAAAGAGAAGTTCACTAAATACACCTATTTAATATTAAACGTTTCGTCCACATAAAGACATATTCAGGGAGAATTTGGAATATACAAAAAAATACAAACACAAAAATAAACACAAAAAATATTTTTGTATATTCCAGATTTTTCCTAAAGATGTCTCTGTGTACTGTAGACGAAACGTTGAGTATCAAATAAAGTATTTCGTGAACCCGTCTTTGTTTATCCCACGAAAGGCCGGATCATTGTCAAAAACCATGAAAATATTATCAAGAAGGACATCAACTGTCAGAATGCTGTCAGTTTTAATACCACTTGTATACAAGAGAATCTCCCATATTTTTCAAATATACATATACATGTCCACATGGAAATACATATACATATATACATATACATATGCATATACATATACATATACATATACATATACATATACATATACATATACATATACATATATATTCATATACATATACATATACATATACATATTCGTATACATATAAATATATACATATACATACAGTATATATACATATACATATACATATACATATACATATACATATACATATACATATATATTCATATACATATACATATACATATACATATACATATACATATACATATACATATACGTATACATGTATATATATATATATATGCACATATACATATACATATACATATACATATACATATCCATATACATATACATATACATATACATATAAATATGCATATAAATATACATATACATGTACATATATATGTAAATATTATATACAATATATATATATATATATATATATATATATATATATATATATATATACATATATATATATATATATATATATATATATATATATATATATATATACATGTACATTAACCTTTAACACACTGACTTATCCAGAATCCTTTTCTTTCTGTCTCCACCTTCTCTGTCTTCTTTCCTTACACATTTGACAACCGGGCGTTGGTGTAGTGAAAGTTGATAGTTTGGTGACCGCCTCAGCACCCCCTCCCGCCGTCGCCCCTTCCTTCTTGTTGTTGAGGACCACTCACCCTGTCTAGGTCCTTAAAGCTCTCCAGATTCATCTTCCTTCCGCTCCTTCTCCTGTTCTTCTTTATTCTCCTGTTCACTAGGTCCCTTATCTTTTGTCTGACGTACACCTACACATTGATCTTTTTTTTTTTATGTATTTTCAGAACCTATGAGTTCATATGCATATATTAGGTTTGACAATACTTGTATAAACGGTGGGCTAGAGAAGAGAGATTGGTTTTAAAAAAATTAGAGAATATGGTTATTTCCGTCCCGTCCAGTTTCTTCAACTCCCTTGTCCTTTCAAGTATATGGGGTACAAGTGCATATGTATATACATATACTTTGTGGATGTAGATATGGACGTGTATATATGCTTATGCGTTTTCCTCACACAAGCAATATTCTTGATCCACGCTATTGTTCTCATAACATAAATATGATTTTTTTTTTTAATTACGGGATACATTTTCCAGCGTAGTATTTATATTACAGCTATGTCATTTTCATATGTATGTAATATGACACCTTACCCTTAAAGAGTAATATTCCGGAATAGAGTATCAGTTAGAACATTGTATCTACCTCTAACGTGGTATAAATGAAAAGTATTGGTTATTTCTTGTTCTAAAGTTATATACTTTTTCTCGTAATACATCTGTGCCTTTTTATTCTATAATTCTAAGTAGTTCCCCTAATATCTGCCTTTTTTGTAGTTTCATGCGAATTTATTTTTGATTTCTGTTACTTAAAGTGCTACTTGGCTTTCATTTTCTGTGATTCAATTTGTTTTTCTTTGACCCTGGATTCAAGAAGATTGTAACCCAATCTCATTATTTAAATCCTCAATCTGTGTGTCTTGGTCGTGAATCTCCGTCTTGTGCAAGTCTTGATTCCTGTGGCTTAAGTGCTGTTTGGTCCTCAGGGACGTTACTCAGTGATTCAACCTGTGTTGTTTTGGTGTATGAGCAAGCCGCAGAGTAATCTTATTCGTGTTTTCATCCAACCGCAGAGACTAGATTTCTCTTACAACCAAGAAACAATCACGTGAATTAACAACATGCCAGAAATCTTCAAATTCTTTCTGATGCTGTTATGATTCTTAATGTCTCTTGGCTTTCTCTGATAACCCACTTTTTTATTTCAACCTGTATATTTGGTATACTTTTGTTTCTTATGTACATATCTTCTACCTTTACCCTTTTTGTCTGAAACGTCTCATGATATTTACTCTCCTCTTTCCACTGCTGTATTACTATTTCTTCCCAAGTCAGTATGTCACGCAGTAGAAATATTTTTGATAACATTTCTATTGCTTTTGTAATCTTTTGTTCTATATCATTTGTAAACAGAGTGCATTCCCTTGCCATTGCTTAGCAAAAGATTCTTCTTTTTCCAGCCTTGCCTGATGAGCAAGAGATCCTGGTGCATATTATTCTTACAGTTGGTTCTTAACACTCTGATGTATATTTTTCATTATTCTTTTCCCGTCTTCTCGGTTTTCATCTGTCTCTCCGGCTTGATTGGCTGCTGGGGGTTTGAGCTGCTGTTTCTACTAAATCCATTTTAGCTTTTCTCTAATGAAAATTCTGTGTTCTTCTTTCCTTTAGGTTTTCTGACAAAGTTTCAGCCGTCTTTTCCTGAAATTTATCTAACACAATGGAGCTAGTTTCTAAAGTGATGATTACCTGGCAGGATAGACAATGTTCTATCTTCTAAGCCCACATATAGATACATAATTCGAAGATTGTGAGACTGTAGCTGATGACACTGGTCGATCTGTGTAAATGGACATATAAAAAGAATGAAATATGTTTAAGCTTTTTGGAAGTGTTTTCTGAGAGATATGTAAAAAAAGAAAGAAAAAAGTTCGACAATTAAGAGGTGGAGGGTGGAGTGGAGGTGGCGTTAATTGAATTTTTCTATGATGTCTCGAACGTGGTAGAGAGGGAACCTGTACTGAAAAAGTCTTCCTGCAAATATCACGCGAGAAGAAGTAGGAGATCTTCAACATAACAGAGAATTTGTTGGAAAATATGAGTTGATTAAAAAATGTAAATGAAACGGACATCTAACAGGGCATTAGTAGCCAATAAGAAACCTAAGTGAAAATATTAACATCATTTAAGGTGTGACTTTAGTATTTGGTCAACTAAAAAAAATAGCATGTCTTTTATATATTTTACCATTTATTTTTCTTAATCCATAGCGTATGGTTTTATGGTGCGATTATCATTTGTTATTTTCTTATTTGTATAATCTATTCTATGACTGATGGT
>NC_134782.1:26332446-26344946 GCF_046742065.1 Oratosquilla oratoria
ATCAAATTATCTTAACTTTCTTCTCTTTTATTCTTCCTTCGCTTGTATTTATTGTATTGAAAAGATTAATATTCTCGCTCATCAAGGTCTCATTATCCTTTTCTGAGTAGATCATGTTCTGTTTACTAGGACAGGATGATGGCTTTTTCTTGTTGAAAGTTTCGTTTCAATTATCTTCATTAAAATGTGCTTGTATACTTAAAAGTTATTCCTTCCCTTTATTTCAGCCTCAGTTGCATCCTTGCCAATTTCCCTCATGAAATCATATACACTAGGAATCATTTGTAATGCAAATAAAAACGCTTATGTTATATGAGTAAACACATATCACTTATATACTTTTTCAGCAGTGCCGAAAAGTCTTACTATTGTCTATAATTTCTTCACTTTCATGGAATCAGTAATCTTATGTTTTAGAAATGACCCTTGACCACTGTGGTCTTGATACTGGATACTCAAATAGTAAATATTTTTCCTCGATGGTAATAAGAGTGACATAAAAGAAAGGGAACATCGGTGTGTGTGTGTGTGTGTGTGTGTGTGCGTGTGTGTGTGTGTGTGTGTGTGTGTGTGTGTGTGTGTGTGTGTGTGTGTGTGTGTGTGTGTGTGTGTGTGTGTGTGTGTGTGTGTGTGTGTGTGTGTGTGTGTGTGTGTGATTCACCTTGGTCTTTTAGATCACGTGTTGGACTCGTGATCGACAGCTATTTCCCTCCCGTAAGAGAGCTCAGAGCTCGTATGGCCGATCTATGGGTATTGCTGTGACCTTACACGCACACACACCCAACTCCCCGCCCACGAGAGTTGGAGTAACGACTCGAAGCGCAGCGATACTGAAATTATTTCAGCCATGGGCAGGACTCGAACCAGGTACCGCCGTACCGCCATACTGACAGTCTGGGACACTACCAACCGCGCCACCGAGTCGTGTGTGTGTGTGTGTGTGGGTGTGTGTGTGTGTGTGTGTGTGTGTGTGTGTGTGTGTGTGTGTGTGTGTGTGTGTGTGTGTGTGTGTGTGTGTGTGTGTGTGTGTGTGTGTGTGTGTGTGTGTGTGTGTGTGTGTGTATGTGTGTGTGTGTGTGTGTGTGTGTGTGTGTGTATGTGTACGCGCACGTGCCTCCCCTACGTATACGCATATGTTTGTGCGTGTTTGTATATACATGCACAAGTGTATATATATATATATATTTATATATATGTGTGTGTGTGCGTGTGTGTGTGTGTGTGTGTGTGTCATTTCGCACGCATGTGAATATATATACGTTGATGTGTATATCCTAGAATGTGTTCATATGTTTATTTGCATGCGTATTGATCCATTAAAATTACCCTTCCCGTACGCTTGTTCCAACCAACACATACTCTATGCATAGGTCCATTCACTTAGCCCCTGTGAAGCCTCTTCACTTTCGACATTGTTGATCCACTCCATCCACTCTTGAGCGCTCCAGATACACCACTTTACTCTCTCATACATATATCCCATCCCCCCGGCTCTTTGTTTTCGCTTTGGGGACCATTTTTTTTTTTTTTTTTTTTAAACAAATGCAATAGCTTTACTAATCTTTTATTTTTCATTTGCTTTCGTTTCCCGATTTCGAAGTGCAATGGCTTCCTTTGTACGAACGTTTTCGGCATGAATGGTCACTTTCTTTTGTTTTTGGAAATTGGTGAAATGAATATCGTAGGGATGAGGGAGAGGTGAAGTGGCCGCTGCGTCACTTATAATGAGCTCTGTCTCCTTATGGTTTAAATAGAACATAAAGTATCATGGATATTAGTCCTGACAATTCAGAACGGGTTCATACGGTCGATTTACTAAAGACGATTCATCTGAACATGGACCTTATTGAGGGTTGGGGACAGAAGCCGTACGTCTAGATTGTGTGTACTCAAGCCCACGAGTAGGTTGCTGAATTGCAATATTGGTTTAATAATGGGGGACACAGATTACTGATTAGTGACAGGATGGACGGGCAGCGTTCCGTGTTAATTCAACCATCTAAGTGTTAGTTTAACTGTCGTGATCGGAAATTATGCAGAACTGTTCCTTGGAAGTAAGTTTAGGATTAAATAGATTAGATGGAACCTAAAAGTCCTTATTAAACGAACCCTCCTTTGTCTTTGTTCCTTATTTTTTGTCCTCTTTTTCCTACTTTTACTTTACTCCTTAAATAAAACTAAAGTCATTTAAATGTTGATCAGCACAAAAAGCATCAGGGAATAATATTCAATGATATTCCTGCGGATGATAACTTTAATCTTTATTCTGGTTGTCGCGGTGCAATTTCTCCCAAACGAGGGTTAACCTCTGTTACAATTAACCCTTAAACTTATAATAGCAACTTGTCTCCCTCTTGTATCCACCGTGGAACGATTCTATTCAGGCTAGGGATGCAACCCATGCCTCGCAAGGGGGCGCGTCAAATCACAAAGAAAGCAGCCAGAGATCCACGTGTACGAGGACATGTCGTGCCGTAGCCCAATACATATTCCATATCTTGATTACAACAGTTAATGACTTCCTGCTCCTCTCACGAAAGCCTTCAACTATTAAATTACGAATAAACTTTACTGGCCACCCTTCGATTGCTCATCGGAAAACAGTCACTAAGATCTGTCGAAGAAGATCTTATAAAGGGATTGGAAATGGAAGAAGAAGAAGAAGAAGAAGAAGAAGAGGAAGAAGAAAAAGAAAAAGGAAGAGAAAGAAGAGGTCAGGTATGTAGACCAAAAGGAGAAGAATCAATGGAAGAATGGAGGAAAGAAAGGAAAAAAGACAAAAAAGAAGCAGAATAAAGTAACCAAGACAGTTCTTTTGTGGTCACGTGTGAGCATATAACGGTGTTCGATATTTGTTAGAAGGGCGTAGTCAAGGAAAGTAAGCATAATATTTGTGTGACAATTCTGCCTACCTCCAGAATATTTGATTAATTCCACAAGTAAATTATTCATCGATGAAAAGGGTAATTGTGTCTACATTATCAGTGGTTATGGTAATATCACATATTTGTGATATTGAACCATTTTAACAACCTCACCAAGCCACATCATTAAGTAAAAGTGGTGAAGTACAAGAACTGCATCAACCCCAGAGAAAGAAAGAGAGAGAGGGAGAGAGAGAGAGAGAGAGAGAGAGAGAGAGAGAGAGAGAGAGAGAGAGAGAGAGAGAGAGAGAGAGAGAGAGAGAGAGAGAGAGAGAGAGAGAGAGAGAGAGAGAGTTACAGGAAGCTACAATGAATCTCAGTACATCAAAAGGTTTTAGAACCCGTACCGAGGAGGTACTGTTAAAAGGTTACCGGGGATTTACATTAGTACTTACACTAACGTTTGTAGCACTTTGTCTAATCGACTTTTGAACAGCTCAACAGAGGAACTGTTTACCACGTCCTTTGGTAGTCTGTTCCGAGTGGTACAAATTTCACAGGTAAAAAAGTCACAAATCTCGTTACAAGAGTACCGAGGGTGACTGAGGTTCCACCCGTGATTGCGAGTGTCATTCACGTTCAAGCTGAAGAGATGTTGACAGTCAATGTTATAAAATTCTTGAAGTATTTTTAAAACTGCTATCAACTGCCCACGCAATCTCCTGATTTCTAGAGAAAAGAGCCCCAAGCCTTGAGACGCTTCGGGTAGCCCATGTGTCTTAAGTGGGCCCTACACGATCAATATCATTGCGCAATATTCCGTATTGTATAGTAATATTGACACTGGTCCGACACCATCTGCCATTTGGGCTGTGACTAAGGGGTTCCAGAGATCACTATCTCCTGTCCCAAACATCACAATCCATCCATACACCGTCAATGATACTGTGCAATACGGAATATTGCGCAATAATATTGATCGTGTAGGGCCGCTTTTATGGCGGGAATAAGTTTCGTTGCTCGTGCCTAAACTCATTCTAGCCTCTGCACGTCCATCTTCAAGGTCGGCGACCAGAAACGGACGACGTATCCCAGATGAGGACGAACTAGATTCTTGTAAAGAGTCAAGACTATTTCTTGGTTCAGGTAACGAAACAGTTCTCTGATGTAACCTAAAAGTTGTTGTGCTTTATTTTTTAATTCAATACACTGTTTTGAGGATTTGAGGTCGCTACTAATCAAGACACCCATTTTTTTTCTCGTCATGCACTTGCTATGTCATGACCCAGGGAAAAATAGTCTACCCTCTCGTTCGCGTGCCTAATATGCAAAAAACAACAACAACTACTTGTATTTATCCAGATTAAACGACATCAGCCACTTCACAGACCACTCTCTCATTTTCTCTAAGTCTAACCCAAGATTTTCTACAATTTTAGGTGTTGCAATATTTGCTCTCAACTTTGTATCATACATAAACTTAGTTATGCGGAACACAATTCCAACATCTATATCATTGATATAGATGATGAAAAGGAGCGGACCTAATACTGATCCTTGGTGTACCCCACTAGTAACAGAAAATCAGCTAGATGATACCCCATTAATGACTACACACTGTCTTCTATCTTTCAACCAGGCTTTAATCCACTTTAACACTGTTCCTCCAGAGAGAGAGAGAGAGAGAGAGAGAGAGAGAGAGAGAGAGAGAGAGAGAGAGAGAGAGAGAGAGAGAGAGAGAGAGAGAGAGAGAGAGAGAGAGAGAGAGAGAGAGAGAGAGAGAGTGCGTGTTTGCTTGCGTGCGTGCGCGCGCGCGCGCGTGTGTGTGTGTGTGCGCGCGTGTGCGTGCGTGCGTATGTGTGTGTGTGTATGTGTGACTGTATGTGTGTGTGTGTGTGTGTGTATGTGTGTGTGTGTGTGTGTGTGTGTATGTGTGTGTGTGAGTGTGTGTGCGTGTGTGATTCACCACCATGGTCTTGGCTCACGTGTTGGACTCGTGATCGACAGTTATAAACCTCCCAGATGAGAGTTCAGAGCCCGTATGACCGGTATATGGGTAATACTGTGACCTTACACGCACACACACTCAATTCCCCGCCCACGAGAGTTGGAGTAACAACCCGCAGCACAGCGATACTGAAATTATTTAAACCCTGGGCAGGATTCGAACCCGGACGTCGTAGTGGTGGAGAGAGAGAGAGAGAGAGAGAGAGAGAGAGAGAGAGAGAGAGAGAGAGAGAGAGAGAGAGAGAGAGAGAGAGAGAGAGAGAGAGAGAGTCTGTCTATCTACCATTGTTGAATACAGATTCTTATCTGTCCACCAGGGATAATCTCTTCTGAGTTATTTAATTACGGTCGTATTCAAATTGAAATTCGTCGCTCGTGTTAACCTGAAATATTTACCCTTTCAGCTCCATTTCTCTTCGGAGGTGTAATGTAATTACCTTCTTTTTCCCCACCAACGTGTATCGAATTACATCTGCTGGCATTGTGTGCCATTTATCATTTGTGAGTTCAGTCTTGATTCTCGTAAACATCAGAATACAAAAGTCAACAATTATACGCACAAGAGGATGCTTCTCCACATGGTTCGAACCATTAGAAGTAAAGGGTTTAGAATGATCTTCTATCTCTTCTTTGCTGTTATGTGATTACAAATACAAGCTTATCCTAATTGGTATTTACTTCTTTCTCTCCAATGTGACACTTTTTCCTGAAATATTTATGTATATGAGTGCGCTTAGTTTATCGTGTTTGTGTGTGTGTGTATGTGTATCTGTATGTGTGTGTGTGTATGTGTGTGTGTGCTCGTGTGTGTGTACATGTAAGCGCGTTTGTTTGGGGGTGTGGTACATATATCTGTGTATGCGTTTCACAAAACACTTCCATGGGTAAAACCATTCTGAAAGTGTCTCGGAGTATTATCATTTCTGGAACAAAATTCTTCTTCTTTGTAAAAACACGTTTAGATACTTGTCCACGCACGCCTCATTTGATCCTAAGTCATGTTGTTTGTTTCTTTTCTTGTTTTTTGCTTGTTTTTTTTCTGGTTGCAGTTTCTATTGGAGGTACAACGTTCCTCAATCTGAACACGCAACCTGTTCACCGTTTTCTATAAGTAGGCCGTCACACATCATAAAAAACAATCTTATTTTAGAATATGCAAATTACACAAAAAGACAGTTATATCTATATGGCAATGGTCAAAAGAGATGACACTATTTTTCATACTGATTGAAGTATTTTGGATATTCGAAAAATACCCATCATAATAAGTCAAATATAGATTCCATTCTTCAGTAATGACAACATTCCACCTACAACAGTCCTCTTGCGATAAAGGTAAACGCCTTAAAGTTCGCGTAGTTTTATTGCGGCAACAACAACAACAACAGGAGCTAAATTATGATCCCTCCAATATATCATGAGTCAGTTTCGGGGAGTCCGCAATGGTACATATTCTTCACACACATAAATCATCCACGAGGTAGGATAGACCCTAGGTAGAATGATCTAGGTTGGGCGTAATCCCATCTCGGTGAAGGAGGTTGGGGAGTGGAAGGCGAAGAGACTACGTCCGGAAGCTTGTACCTGCGGCCGAAGCCGTCATCTTCGCCCTATAGTGCGCTTGGACTGTTGAGATAGGTATCTCATAGTCACTGTCGGGAATTGGAGAGAAGTAATCGAACCCACAACTAAGCAATTGCGAAAGCAGGAATCTTCTGATTAATTCCAGCAGCAGCGCTCAGATGAATACAAAAGCGACACCAGGGTGATGATAAGAATATAGTTTAACGTCACAAACTCCTCCCATCAGAAGGCTAGGACGATACCCCTCACAGAGGACTTTGTAGCGTGGACTTTAACGAACCATGCCCTTGGTTCAACTTCGCCGGTGGCAGGATTCGAACCGCCATCCCCTCGACTTTCGCCGCAAGTAACGACGCCCGAACCCGCTCAGCTCAGGGTAGACGGAATAAAAGGGTAATGCGGTACGCAGAGATGTTGATCGATGTAGGCAATAAGAACACGACTACAGCGTCGAGGTGCCGCAAAGATGATTAGAATAGGTGTCTGTAGCGAAAGGGGCGTGGGGGGGGAGGGGGGCGTTTAAGATCGCGATCAGGTCCCGAGTACATCTTGGCCCAATCCGAGCAGTGTCATCAATCAGGCTAAAGCTTTCTGTCCGCTCTCTTATCCTCCCTTATCCAATCTACCATTTCCTTATCCTTTTTCAACACGAGGGTACATTTTGTAAATACACGTTCTGGTTAAGAATAGGCCTACATTTACACACACACACACACACACACACACACACACACACACACACACACACACACACACACACACACACACACACACACACACACACACACACACACACACACACACACACACACACACACACACACACACACACACACACACACACACACACACACGCACGCACACACACACACACATATATAGTTGCCACAATTTTTAACTACTGTATTGGCTGATCACTCCAAGGGAGCTTTCGAAGGCGTAAATCTTTGGGCCGTAGATTCGTGAATTTATTATTTGCTTATACATATCTTTTTCAAGTAGACTTGTTCGTACTTAAGTGTTGAACGCACAGAAATACGTTTCACGGTAAACGCCAGTCACTGTAGTACATAGAAATGAAACCAAAAGCATCTGAAGAACAAGGATGAGGTCATGACCAAACGTGGCCACCAGGAAGACATACCTCAATCATAAAACGATCCCCTTCTCTTAATCGTGATAGAACACATAGAAATACGTGAAATATATGAAGTATTCTGATTTACCAATGCACTGTCCTATTACATAGGTTTCTAGGGAAAGTTCCATATACTAAGAATCACCTAAAGATCGTGAGTACAAGGCATAAGGTTGTGAAGGAAGAGAAGAGTTCATATCATGTGTTCGAATACCCATCGAACACTATGGAGCATTGTCCAGAAGGTAGACACTATACCACATGCATACATACATACATACATACATACATACATACATACATACATACATACATACATACATACATACATACATACATACATACATACATACATACATACAAACATACATACATACATACATACATACATACATACATACATACATACATACATACATACATACATACATACATACATACATACATACATACATACATGCATGTAATATACGAAAGCGCTCTGCTTCGTTAGTTTTCTTTTTCCAAGTGGTCTACTTTGCATACATACATACATACAAACATACATACATACATACATACATGCATACATACATGCATACATACATACATACATATACCAAAGGTTTTTTCCCCCTTATAAGGGAGGTAGCCAAAAAACAAAGGCATAAAAACAACTCCCACCCATTTCACCCCTAATACATTCCACTCCCCTCCACCCTCTTCCCTCCCTTTTATCTTAGCACCTCCTGGATGACGGGTCATCCCTGCTTCTTGTCCACTATCCTGGGTCACATACAAGAGGATTAGATAAAGGTGAACGACATCGCTTTGCGATGAACGGGTCTCTGCACGTCTAAACTCTAATCAAATTGTCCTCCCTTGGACCACAAGAAAATCCATCGAGCGTTGAAAGGATCGTACAAAGGGGTCAAGGAGCACATTTTTGTTCATTTACTTCCTGACCCGACACTCGGCGGCTTTTACTCACTGAGCAGCCATGTTTATGGCCTACTACTTACCCCGCCCTGCGTAATTACCACTACCTCTCCGCTCATACATAACTAAAATAATCTCTGGAGCCGTACCTCAGTCCGGAATTTAATTTCACTTCACATAACTACCACTCTCTCCACCTTTCTTTTTAAGTCTTATCCGTTACTTTGTGCGTGTGGGTGTGCGCGCGCGTGTGTGTGCGTATGTATGTGTGTGTGTGTATGTGTGCGTATTTGTGTGTGTGTGTGTGCGCGTGCGCACTGTTGCGTATGTGTGTGCGTACTTGTGGATGTTTTTTGTATGTGTGTGTGTGTGTGTGTGTGTGTGTGTGTGTGTGTGTGTACGCGCTGTTGCGTATGTGTGTGCGTACTTGTGGATTTTTTGTGTGTTTGTATATGTGTGTGCGCTTGCGTGTGTGTTTGCGTATGATTCATCATGGCCTTTGATCACGTGTTGGACTCGTGATCGACAGCTATTTCCCTCCTGGAAGAGAGCTTAGAGCTCATATATGACCGATCTATGGGTAATGCTGTGACCTTACATGCACACACACATCCAACTCCCCGCACACGAGAATTAGAGTATTGACTCGCAGTGCAGCGATACTGAGATTATTTCAGCCCTAGGCGGTATTCTAACCCGGACAACCGTAATGGCGGCCACGAACGCTACCACCGCGCCATCGAGTCGTGTGTGTATGTGTTTGCGTGCGTTTGTACTTGTATGTGTGTGTGCTTGCGTGTGTTTCTGTATGTGTTTGTATATATGAGTATGTCAGAGAGAGATAGAGATATTACATGATTGAGTCTGTGTGTTTTTATGTGTCTATATACAGTATATAAAGAGAGAGAGAGAGAGAGAGAGAGAGAGAGAGAGAGAGAGAGAGAGAGAGAGAGAGAGAGAGAGAGAGAGAGAGAGAGAGAGAGAGAAAGAGAGAGAACACGTGCTTTTGCCCTTTGTCCTTTCTGCCTTTTTTTATCAGTTTGATTTCTGTGCTTTCCTACTTGTCCATCCCTAAGAACCACAAATGGGAAATCAACATGTTAAAATAGCCCCTCTCATCAAGGTGATCTTTCAGACTAAGACTGTTCGGACTAAGAAGAGGCGATTTTATTAACCGATGGAAACAGAGCCAGGGTCCTGACCTTGATCAAGAATGGACAGCAGAGTACAGTTAATCTCGTCACTGCTCCCGCGAACTCTCAATTTTGTTTTGATAGACGAAGGTTAACGTCGGGACGCTGGGGAGGATGGAACTGACGGGAGATTCTGTTAGCTTTGCCAGTGTCGAGTTACTCTTTTTCTTTTGTTGTGGTCGTTGCCAGGCTAGTTCTTTCAGATCCACGGTGACTCTTCAGTTGAGTAATTGGGTAATTTTTTTTTTTCACAGACTCCGGTCTTTTAGTAGATGCTAATCAGAAAGTATTTCTTTTTGGGATGAATGAAACTTCTTGCAATTTTCAACACAAAAGTCATATGCAGTTGAGCGGCATTGAAAAGCCGTTGGTGAGTTAACAAGCTGCTGAAGGCGTTATCATATTGGGCTGTTTATCCTACGACCCTCAACTAATCGGCGGTACTGCACACCTCCGGTACTTTTCCAGCAGTAAAATCACTAATTTGTTTTCTCAACAATCAACATAGAATGTCATTTGGTGTGCTGGAGGAAAAAATTATTTTCTCCAGCAGATCAGATTCCTTCTTGAAATCGGCGGTCTGCAAATTTTATCCAACTGTCGGAGGAAAAGTAGCCCAATGTGATAACGGCTTAAAGCGGCCCATACACGATCAATTATATTGCGCAATTTCATTGTCAATACTCTGAATTGACAATTAAATTGACCGTGTATGGGCGATATATCGTCCATACACGGTCAATCTAATTGTCAATTCAGAGTATTGACAATGAAATTGCGCAATATAATTGATCGTGTATGGGCCGTTTTAGGGTTCACCGTCGGTAGGCGGTAGGGGATCTATTAAGAGACCTCACAACCACGAGGTAGCCCATCGCCGTGGCCAAATTTGGTAGTTTAGACTCTGGTAGTCTCCTTCCTCAGCTCCCAAAAGCTTCCACAATCCTCATCATTTGCAGAAACCAATTGGAAAATAAAAGAAATTAATACCGAACGTTTTCGTCTATTCAAGACATCATCAGGGTACAAAGGATGATGATGTCTTGAATAGACGAAAACGTTCGGTATTCATTTCTTTTATTTTCCAAGTGGTTTCTGCAAGTATTGTTATCACGTGTGCTTAGTGATTTGTTTTGTATTCCTTATCATCTATACACTCCACTCTTCTCTTCTGCCACTGTTGCATAGATAAGAGTCTTTGTTTTCCGGTTGTCATACAAAAGGGCAAAAGAGCGACAAAAGAAAGACCCGAGTTCTTTGATGGCCACGTTTGCCTTGTACATACAACGACAGTCGTTGTAGCTAGTAATCTTTTTAGAAGAACAAATATCCACCGGTTCGCTTTGGCAACCTGGTTTCTTTACGAAACCAAAGACGAGGCGAGAGCAGGGGCCAGTAAAGGTTTCAGAAACACCGGTCCTGCTTAAAAAAAAAAAAAAAAAAAAAAAAAAAAAAAAAAAAAAAAAAAAAAAAAAAAAAAAAAAAAAAAAAAAAAAAAAGGCGTCATATTGTTCGTTTAGAAATACCGCGTACTAAGGGGTAAGGGCAGTTTTCTTGTCCTCCGCAATCTTGTTCCGGGGGTACTGTATATACATACATCAAACCTGAGGCTGAACCGCGCCTTTCAACGTTTTCTTTCAGCAATAATCTGAGCCTTGGGGACAAAGGCGCATCAAACAGGAGGTAAAGGGTACGTTTAAGAAGGGTAGCAGAACGAAAGAATAGGTAGAAAAAACGTGAGGAGCATACGCCAGGAGGAGCTCAGTAGCTGCGGCCGAAGCCGTCACCTTTGCCCTATGTGCTATATGGACTGTTGAGGCATGCAACAAAACAGTCACGGCTGGGAATCGGAGAGAAATGTGGGATTCGAACCCACAACTAAGCGAATACAAGGCCAAAACACTTGCGATGACGCCATCAGCGAGAGTAGAAATATAAAAATTATTGGCATTCTACATCAAGTGGAGGTTGGTCTGCATTCACAAAAGAATGCTGACTGCCTTGGTCCAAAGGTGAAGTTATACCAAAGTCCGTAAAAGATGGACTGTATAAAACAAAGGGTTGATTCTCGGTGAGAGTTCTCATCGTTATGTGTTGCTGTTTCCAAGTCTCCTGGAGATAGGTTTGGTGCTAAGTGCAATCGCCATGTATCTACTAACTACCAATAACCTTCGTTGTGTGTCGCCACCCTTGCACCCCCTAGGAGCGCTTGGACATCAGACTGACACCAACTGATCTCCTCGTTTCGCTCCCCCTCTCGTAGCCCATCCCAGAGTCTACTGGCTCACCTTTTGCGATGTGCCCGCTCGGTGGCGCAATCTCACTCTAGCTCTCAGAGCTAAACCAACTGCAACCTGAAACTATATCCTTTTCTTTTTTCACCGTTTTCTATGCCTGTCAGCCTCCTGTCGTCACTTCCTTTTCATTGTGTTCTGTTTCACCAAATTTCGAGTTTAAGTTTCCTTTAATCCACGTCACGCGAGAGCCGTGTTGTGATCAAAAGCATCTCTAGATATGCCTGTAGCCTTTTACCGTACATTTCGTATCAGTAAGAGGACCCTTTTGTCCATATATTTTGCTATAATATTTGAATTATTTTTCAACAGTATCTTTTGTCTCCATGAGTTTGTGTTTATGTACCATCCATGCTTTTGCATCTTTCCCTTTTCTTCTCTATTTTAGTATTGTTTTTCCTCTCATATTTCTCCCAAAAATCTATACATATCTCAAGTTGTCCTGCTCTTTTCTCATTTTTATTTTTGGTTTATTTATCTTTATTTCAATGTTGCTGCTAGC
>NC_134782.1:26371052-26376052 GCF_046742065.1 Oratosquilla oratoria
GTACGGAGAGGATGGGGGGTGGGTGGGGGGGGGGTTGGGGGTTGGAGAGGAAGTGGGGGAGAGGAGTTGTGGGGGGGTTGGGGGGGGGGGGGGGGGGGGAGGGAGGCGGGGGAGGGGGGGAAGAGTGAGAGAGAGGGGAGAGGGTGAGGGAGAGGGAGAGGGAGAGGGAGATGGAAAGGTAGAAGGAGAAGGGGGAGGTGCGGGGGGAGGGAGAGGGAGAGGTGGAGGAAGAGGGGGCCTTGAGGTTGCAGGAGGTGACTTCGGTCGTTCCCGTGGCTTGGGCGTGTGTTCATAGTGGAGGAAAGAAGGAGAGGGAAAAGTAAGGTGAGAATGAAGTTAAAAGTGAGAGGGGGAAAGGGAGTGAGAGGGAAAAGGAGAAGTGAGGGAGAGGGAGAGGGAGAGGGAGACGAAAAGCTAGGATGAGAGGGTGAAAGATAGAGATAGAAAGACATACACATGTATACAAACACGCGCGCACGCACGCGTTCAACATATAAACATAAACTTACATATTCACACAACGTACGCGGCGTGCACTGTGACTCATGTTAACACACTATCCTCTCACACACACACTCATCTCCACTCCACTAAGCCTAACTACTAATACACACACACACTACACACACACACACACATCACACACACATCTACACTCACACACACCCACACTACACCACACACATCAGAGAGAGTGTATAATATATATATATAATATGTATATATTGTATGGTATGGTAATATATACATTAGGGAGTAAGAGAGTAGGAGAGAAGAGAGAAGAGAGAGGAGATGAGAGAGAGAGAGAGAGAGAGAGATGAAGACGAGAGACGAGACGACGAGGCGAGAGAGGAGAGCGAATGAGAGAGAGGAGAGGAGCAATTGAGCGTAGATGAGAGAGAGAGAGAGAGTGAGTAGAGAGAGAGAGATGGGAGAGAGAAGTGAGGAGAGAGGGAGAGAGAGACAGAGAGAGAGAGTGGAGAGAGACGAGAAGCGAGATGAGAGAAGATACTGGGACGAGAGAGAGAGAGAGAGAGAGAGAGACGAGGCGCGCGATGGAGCGAGGAGAGAGAGAGAGAGAGATAAGAGAGCGAGAGAGAGAGAGAGAGCGCGAGAGAGGAGAGAGAGAGATGGGGAGAGAGAGAGAGAAGAGAGAGAGAGAGAGAAGATGTGAGAGACTGGGAGAGAGAAGAGAGAGAGCGGGAATGGGAGAGAGAGAGGGGGGAGAGAGAGAGAGAGGAGAGAAAGAGAGAGAGGAGAGAAAGAGAGAGAGAGGGGAGAGAGAGAGGAGAAAGAAAGGAGAGAAAGAGAGAGAGAGAGAAAGAGGAGAGAGAGGAGAGAAAGGAGAGAGGAGAGAGGAGAGAGAGAGAGAGAGCGAGAGAGGAGACGAGCGAGAGAGAGAGGAGAGAGAGATGAGAGAGAGCGAGAGAGAGAGAGAGAGAGAGGGAGCGAGAGAGAGAGAGAGCGAGAGAGAGAGAGAGAGAGAGAGAGAGAGAGAGAGAGAGAGAGAGAGAGAGAGAGAGAGAGAGAGAGAGAGAGAGAGAGAGACAGCGAGAGAGCGAAGCGGGACGAAAATTAGTTTGGGCAAATCAAGCCGTATTTCTGAGAAAAACGATGACTATGAGTCAGCTAATTAGGAGAGATTTGAACAAATTACCCCCGACCATTTACAACCAACTAATGGATGAGACAAGATCAGGCGTAAGGACAAGGGGAATCAATCTAAGTAACAGAAGCGGCTCTACAATCCTTCAGCGTTCATTTCTTAATGCAGTCTAGACGAACTTAGCATACGGGTCTATAAATTCATTTCTAGAACTCCTTACGTATGACGAATAAGTGAAGTGACCAGGGTATTCTGTGTAGTGAATTCAACAGCTGTTCTCAATTGTATCGGTCCTCTTCCAACACAAATGAGCAAGTCTGGGGATAATGTTTGCTCCCTAATTGTATTATTTACAACGGGTTTTGTTTTATTCGCAAATTACTTTATTTTAAAGATTTCAACATTTGGTCATTACTTCAGTTTCACTATTTTACACAATTTGCGTTCTCTCAATCCCCATAGTTCTTCAGTCCCTGAAGCAATGACTGCAGGACGCTTAGTAATCACTACTGGAAGATAACACGCCGTCAATACTCCAGTAAGGAGTATTGACTGCCTGGACATTTTTTCTGTCCCTTTGTCTCTGTCTCTCTCTCCATCTTTCCGTGCTTCTGCCTCTCCCCCCTTTCTCTCTCTCTCCATCTCTTTCCCTCTCTCTCTCTCTCTCTCTCTCTCTCTCTCTCTCTCTCTCTCTCTCTCTCTCTCTCTCTCTCTCTCTCTCCTCTCTCTTTCTCTCTCTCTCTCTCTCACTCTCTCTCCTATCTCACTGCTTCTCTCGCTCTCTCTCTCTCTGTCTCTTCTCTTCTCTCTCTGTCTCTCTCCAATCTCTCTCCCTCGCTCTCTCTTTCTCTCTTCTCTCTCTCTCTCTCTCTCTCTCTCTCTCTCTCTCTCTCTCTCTCTCTCTCTCTCTCTCTCTCTCTCTCTTATCTCTCTCTCATCTCTCTCTCTCTTCCACTCTCTGTCTCTCTCTCCAAGGCTCTCTCTCTGGTATTCCTCCAATCGTCTCCATCTCTCTATTTCCTCTCTCTCTCTCTCTCTCTCTCTCTCTTCCTCTTTTATATATGGGGGCATTACTAAAGAAATTTTCATGAAATGGTAATACAAGGGTCTATGTTCAATCTGATTTCTGGGTGGTTATTTATGACTTGAAGAAAATGTTTCTTTGCTGTAAAATGGCACTGGAAGGGACTTTTTATGGTATCCTAGTTTATTGCCAATATTCTGAATCATGTTGTATTTCCCCTCTGAAAAAAATCTGAAATCCCCTATCCTTAAATATACGTAGTTATAAAGGTCGAATGTTCTACATTACTGTGGTGATCTGAATGTATGTAAGACAGGATGTTCATCGGTTTTCGATAGTTTCTTGTCTTCTCCATTCATATTCCTGAGCTTGTCATAATGTATCAGAAATATAATCTAACCCTAATTGGACGACTGTACCGAACAGATTACCTTTGAAAGATTTTGTTCCTTTCTTTGTCAGCTTATTTTATGTCACTATCTTGAATATCATTTTTTGCATATACGAGTATGTTATATAGAATGTATGATACATTTTGAGGTAATTATTTCATGGTGTAGGCTAGAACAAAGTCTTCTATATTTCAAAGTACACTCCATGGTCTCTGCTTCGTCTTGTGTACATTAACATAAAAAGTCAATTCGTCTGAAACTTGCAACTGACTCTGAGCGAATTTCGTTTCGAGACAATTTATTGGTTGCCCGACAGTCTCCGGATAGGTCAACGCCTTAGTTCTTGTGACGTACTTTTTCTTTATTCATTAATCATATATCTATATTTTCTCAGGTGAGTGGCTATTGAACTTAAGGTAGCTTCATGGCTGAGCAAGCTTTTTTGGTATCAAGTAGATAAAGCAATGTAGATAAAAACACTTCTCTTTTGTGACGGAACAAAACATCTAAAGGCCCCTATGCACTGTCAATCATGATTGCACAGTCATCGAGATTGTGCAAACAGTGTTTGGGCCACACACTGTCAGTAAGATTGAACAATTATTACTTACGTCTTGGAGTTTGTGGAGTTGGATGAACTCCCTCCAAAAGTCCTGAGTGTCCTGTGTGCTCGCCATGGTTACAAAGGAAAGACTGAGCTGTTGGGGCAATCATCGCCACTAACTATTACTCATGATGGTGTAACTACTATACTTGAGCTTACACAATCAAACCGTGTTTGAAATTCCTCAATCATCTGCACAAACACTCAGTCAAACGCACTCACACAGGATATGCTTGCGCAATCATGAATATTGTGCAATCATGACTGACAGTGTGTAGGGGGCTTAAGACGGCACAGCCTTCAGTCTTATGACGTCATGTCGCAAATAGATTTATATTGGTGGAATGTGGACAATCAGTCCGGCTACGAGCCAATCAGCTGGTCCCTCACACATATACTTTTAATAAACAAAATAAACATTGTCCATCTATTCCTCCTCATTCAAAAAGACGCTTATTTTCTGAACTCAAATTGATTATGATTACCTAGGAGTGCTTAGATTTCCTCAAAGTATTTCACCCCTTTATCTTCTAAATTTGTTTCGTACATTTTAGCACTTGAGCTGATCAAAGATACTGATCTACAGTTCAGAAATTCTTGTATGCCTCCCTAGGAAATTAGTACCAATTGGCCAGAACAGTGGCATCCTTTTTCTTGACGAGTTAAACACCATATGAGGACGGAGCCTTTATTTGTACGACGTTTCGCTTATTACAGCTTTTTCAAGTACTTGAAAAAGCTGTAATAAGCGAAACGTCGTACAAATAAAGGCTCCGTCCTCATATGGTGTTTAACTCGTCAATCTTGTCGGCAACTGCCACTTTCATGAAAATCCCTTTTCTTGTAAAAAGTTGCTTATGTATGTAAGGAGCCAAGTACCATGACTTGCATTTATTTCAAATGCATTTTTATTCACGTATTCATTTACTCCTTTATCTATTTACTTATTCGTTTGTCTATCTATTGATCTACTTATTCATCTATTTATCTATTTATTTATCTATTTTTGTCTATTTATCTATTAATCTATCTTTTCAATTTTAGATCTCTTTCTTCCCTGTATCCAAAAAGTTTGCAATTTTTCCTGATGATGGTAAAGATACTGATTTGTTTTAAAGATTGGGCGAAAAGGGAGCTGACTCTCTCTGACGCCCATCCACCAGAATCACCAAGTACAATTACCCATTGCTAGCCCAAAGTTTCTTATAACAACACCTTAATATACACAGAAACTTCCTTACATTCTCCATCAAATGCTTCCATATTTGATTTCTCCCTCAAATCTTCTCTATTTCAGGTTTATATTCCTGAAGCATAATTTCGATTGTCCCTAGTTTTTTCAATTACCTCTTATTTCATTTTTTTCACAAACCT
>NC_134782.1:26383552-26386052 GCF_046742065.1 Oratosquilla oratoria
ATATATATATATATATATATATATATATATATGTGTGTGTGTGTGTGTGTTTACACACACACACATAAATACATACATATATATATATATATACATACATATATATATATATATATATATATATATACATACATATAAATGATATATATATATATATATGCTCACCTTGCCCTCCTCCCATTTGCGACATTATGCAGAATTTGTTGTCCTGTCTGTTTCCTAATTTCCCTATTGTGTCTTTTTCTCCATTCTTACGATTCCGCATCATACACTGGGCCCAGAATTTTTCTAATAATGGTGTTTTCAAAGACTTCAAGGTTTTTTTTTTTTTTTTGTCAATGTCCAAGCCTCACAAATATATAACACTGTTGGTCTAATTACAATCAACAAGATGGCCAAAAATGGTGATGGAGGGAAATATAAGGGGTAGACGCCCCCTGGGAAGACCAATGTACCGGTGGAGCGATGGAGTGGCGAATGACGTGGCCCGCATTAACCCTGACCTACAAACTTGGAAGGAAACAGCGGAGGACAGATTGGTCTGTAGAGGCATAGTGAAAGCGGGAAAGGGACTGCAGTCCTGATAGCCATTGGAGTAAGTATATATATATATATATATATATATATATATATATATATATATATATATATATATATATATATGTATATACGTATATATGTAAAAGAAGGAAGCCTATTTCCTTTGATACAAGTCGTATCAAAAGCAACACCATTCTCATTGTTATTTTTACATATACGTATATATACGAAAACGTCTGACAGCACTGCATCAATTTCCACATTAGACTTGAGGTCGAAGTTATTTTTCGTACGCCACAGAAATGATCATAATGCTCACACTCGGCAACTATAAATCGTCCTGGAAGCCAAACACGTACGTTCCCCGGTGGAATCCATCTGTATTGTGGCAAGAGAGAAATACGCGAGCATGTTCAACAAGACCGTATTCCATTTTCCTTAGCACATTCTCTCGTCTCCTGTGGTGGGCGTGGGGAGGGTGTGGGGGGGTTGTTTCTTTTGTTGCACGAACAGGATATTATCAATACATCATGCTCTAACTACACCCAGGTGCAATAGGCTGTTGTTAATGGCGCTCACTTAGACAACCTCACATCATGCACGTGTTCCTCTTTCTTGTCGTCTTCCGGGTATCGTTGGAAAGAAGAAAACAAATGAGGTCGATGGTGTTGGGGATCGTGTATGTTAACTATGTCTCTATGGTTACGTCTTTTAGAATATTTTGGGGGCATTAATGGTGACCGTTTCCTTTTACCTTTAAAGATATCGACTTTTTCAAAGGAATAATTTTTTCAAAAAGTTGTCGAAAACAAATGATAATAAAAAATGTACTTCAGTCAACGATAATGATGTCACTATTTTTGTCCTTTACAAATGATGATTATGGATTTTTGCCTCCCCTTAATCCCAGCCGTTGCTGTTCAGCTACGGAGCAGAGGCTTGGTAAATTGGGGTTCAGACCTTTCAAAACCCTCATGCTTGTCACGGGTATGTTATTCAGTTACCTAGCATTTCCTCCTGATCTTTCTATCAAAAAAAAAAAAAAAAAAAAAAAAAGAAAATCTGAAGAAGGTAACCATCTTGAAGAGGTTTCTGCATGACAACGCTCTTGTGTCTGAAGCTGATGACCTTACACCTGATACAAGGTAACACTTGATATTGGTTGCCGCCAGATCATTCTATTCACTTATGAGTCACCGCCTCGTTGGCCTAAACGCAAACTGAGACGCAGGAAACACAAACGACGTAGCAGAGATCAAAGGAAGACTTCCTGTTGTTAAATTGAAGTACAAGTTAAACTTCTCTCTCACATGAAATGCCAATGTAGTACATCTAGAAGCTTTTGAAGAGAGAGAGAAGCTCAAACTGTACTTCAGTTCAGCAACAGGAAGTCTGCCTCTCCTGTGCTGCGTCGCCTGTGTCCCCTCGTTATCAAGGAGTTTAACTACGTAAGAGCAAACTGTCTTCATCGACACAATCAATTGAAACCACATTCTTGTGACGTCATCTCACATACAGCAATATTTCCTTCAGTGGTATTTCTCTAGATAGAAGTGAGTGTATTGATATTTTCTGAAGATGGTTGTCAATATTTTCTTTTTCTTTCTGTGTTCATCAAGTAGGGCACCATTAACAAGTAACTAAGTTCCTCTCCCAGTGAATTCAAGTAAATGAGTTCCTCTCCCAGTGAATTCAAGTAATGAGTTCCTCTCCCAGTGAATTCAAGTAACTAAGTTCCTCTCCCAGTGAATTCAAGTAACTAAGTTCCTCTCCCAGTGAATTCAAGTAACTAAGTTCCTCTCCCAGTGAATTCAACGCTATAGATAACCCGGCTCTATGCACGAGTACTGTCTTGCATTTTTCGTCTTCAACTAGATTGGTATCCACATGAAAAAGCCGAGTATTCTCGATTGATATGCTAAAAAAATTGAGATATAGTAGTACGAAAGAGGGAAGGTGA
>NC_134782.1:26391052-26403552 GCF_046742065.1 Oratosquilla oratoria
ACAATACATAATTATTCTGAAACAACCAGTGAAAAGGGACGTGAGTAATAGGCACCTAGAGATGGAGGCAAAGAGAAAATTGCATAACAGGGTGATTACACTAAGGACACTACATAGGTCAGAAAACTGGCATTTATGGGAGGCATTAGACGGACAAAGAATGTCATAATACTCATACGTTACACAGGCAGCAAATTACACACAGTTTTAGTATATAAGTTTTAACCATTTACAACCAACGCGTTAATCACAGCCTTATACTGTACCTGCTATCTGTGTTTTTGTATACATTAGTAATAACACTATAGGAAACTAATTCATCTTCAAACACACATACTTGTAATATATGCTTACTCCAGCTTTGTGCCGGTGGTCTAAGAGACTAATATAACAACGACAGGCAGTAATTCCCTGATATTTGTGTTTAGAAACATACTGTCGCATATAATTATTGTTAGCTCAATTATACATCAGTTACCGTATAATTACTTGTTTACATACAGAAGTAGTCATTGTACGAAAGATTAATCTAGATACAGTGGCAGCTCATTACATATTGATATTTGAATATAAACAAATAAACACTTACAAGATATAACATTATTAACCCAAGGACTGTACCAGTTATATGTGCCGTCAACTGTACGTAGTAGATGTATTTATGTGTTTACATGTCTTTCGAACACAATAGAATAATTCTGGCTACACAAGAAATTAACGAAAAGTGGACGATACGTGTTACAAGGTGCTTTGAACAGCATGTGATGTGCCTGCATATGTATACGAGGCAGCCGGTACAAATGTTCCTTGTATTGTGTTGAGCTAGACAAACAACGCCGTAGTCAACCATCAAATGTGAGAATGTTTCTACAACCTACGGAACAAAATTCTAACACGCCTACTTGATACTAGGTCTAATTCGCGAGTTTAAATGTTCGCTAGAGTCCATGTAGTCGAAATAACCTTGCTGTGTTGTACTTGCGGTTGGCCAGGGACTGCTGTCTGTGCAGTAAGTGAGGATATTTAGCACATTTAGCCCGACACAGCGCCTATATTGCGTTTAACAATGTTTCAGTGAAACCCAAGAGAAATATATCGGACGTCTCGACACTGTTCCTTAATTTCCATTTGTAAATTTACGGCTTGTGTGGGTTGTCGCGAGCGGGTTAACACAGAATAAAATATATAAACGTGTAACAAAATGAGAATAAAAACAACACACACACATCCATGGGTTCAGAGCAAGCGACCACAAACAGTTTCAGGAATGTTAACGTGATATGAGTTTAAGCTGTCGACAGCACTGGGTTAAACTACATCCGAGCAAGTTGGTCTAAGGTCACGTTCACACATGTTATCAAACATGTGCCGGCAACATGTTTGGAACCTAACAACAAAGAAGTTATCAACAAGTTTCCGACATTAACGTTGAGACCTCATTGGTCGCCACGGGTACAGCCGACATGTTGCTGGCATCCGTGTTAATAGATTCGCAGAAGTTCACATATTTGCACATACCGCCTCGACGGTGCAGTGGCAACGTTCTCAAACGATAATTCAGCGATCCGAGTTCAAGTCCCACCCAGGGTGGACAAACTTTCAGTATCGCTGCACTACAAGCCGGTACTCCAACTTTCTTGGGCTAAAGGTTGGGTGTGTGTAAGGTCACAGCATTACCCATAGATCGTTACATATATAAGCTCTGAGGCCTCATCCGGGAGGGTAATAGCTGTCGATCACCAGTCCAACACGTGATCCAAGATGTGATGCAGACACGTGTTTCGGAGCACACAGGGACTCGTTCTCAGGATGGCTGGGAGGAGTTGGGATGGAAAGTCCCTAATATCCCAGCACGTATTAGTTGTAAATGGAGAGAGGGTCCGGCTATCTTTATGGCCAGGGGAATATTGTGGGAGAGTGGTATGATATTGTTTCAATGTGGTCTTTGGTGTCTCCTTCCTTACCTCATGAATGTCAGGGTGACAAATAAATTCTCCTATCGGGAGCTAATACAAAAGGATTAAACGAAGCAGAACTGGTTAAAGAATTGTAGCAAAACGATGCTGGTTCAGTTTAGCATGTATCCTTAAGGTATCCTTTATACAAATTCTTCAGCTTCTTGAGAGACGGTGGCAGTAACCGTCAACTAGACCCATAGATTTGAGTCAGGACCTTGGTCCCAGTCTATATATAGCCTCTCCATAGGAATGTTCGTAGGTGGCGTAATGGGAAACACGCTGGTCTCGTAATCGCTTAATTGTGGGTTCGAATCCCACACTCCTCTCCGATTCCCTGCGGTGATTGTTACGCACCCCAATAGTCCAAGCAAAGGTGACGGCTTCGGGGGGCAGCTACTCAGCGCCTCTTGGTGTAGGCTCCTCACCACCATATCTTATCACACTTGTAATTGTGTTTACTTAAAAAGACACTCTCTAAGCACTTCTGTAACGTATATCGTTATGAGCATATTATATGCAATCAGTGCTGTTTCCCCGATGTGCAGCATGTCTTCATACATCACTGTCCTCATCCAGTTCAAAATTTAATTCCTACTCGTCTGTACAAGGTAGAAATTGTTCCGTGCAAATTACCTTTGACTTGTTGGTACTGTTGATATGGATTTATCTAAATTTCAAACATGTCCACAAAATCTAATTCCTACTCGTCTGTACAAGGTAAAAACTGTTCCTTGCAAATTACCTTTGACTTGTTGGTACTGTTGATATGGATTTATCTAAATTTCAAACATATCCCCCGCTTCCTATATATCATATCCACGTACCTTTACACTATAAACGCGCGTATGCATTCATGCCAATGTATGCTACGAAACATGCTCTCTTCTATACATGCAAGCAGATGAAATCCCTTTGTAAATCACCAACTTATATACATCAACGGGTAGGTGTTTGTTTCTTATTTCATGGAATTTGAAAATAATTTTACGTGTTTCTAGCAATTTGGATATTGTTTTGAATTTATTGTATTTCATAAATGAAACATTCAGAACAAACATACACACACACAACTCGTACCCTCTTGTTCCGACACATCGACTTGAATTCATCATTTTCTTTTCGTCCAGCAAATGTGCCGGACCCGCGCATTTCCCGTGAGTATAAATTTCCTCTAAGACTTCAAGACTTGACATTATTATATTCTTCATAATAATCGCCGTTCCGCTTTACATTTGTTTAATTATACCTCATTCTTTCTCATTTCTTTTTGCATTCGTGATAACCTTGATTCCATACGTCACTGACGTCATACCTACTCTGTCTTCTTCTTCCTCCTCCTCCTCCTCCTCTTCCTCTCGTACATTTTTTCTTTGTCCTCATTTTCTTTCTCCCCTGTTTTTTCTTTATCCTACTCACCTTCCTCCTCCACCGGAACTGCCTCTTCTTCCTCCTTCTACCCCTCCTCTATATTTCTTCACCCGCCTCCTCCTCCCCTCCTCCTCCCCTCCATCTCCTCCCCTCCTCCTCCTCCCCTCCTCCTCCTCCCCTCCTCCCCTCCCTACTCTTTTTTATTTCCTTACCCACCACCTCCTCTTCCTCCACCTCCATCTCTTTCTCCTCTTTCTCTTTCTCCTTTTCCTCATATACCGTTTCTTTCGTCCACCTCCTCTTCTTCTTCCTTGCAATTTTCCTTCTCTTTCTCTTCTTCCTTCTCTACTTCCTTCTTCCCATTTTCCTCCACTCATTCTTCTCTTAATCATCCTCCTCTTTTTTCTCCTCCTCTTCTTTCTAACTCCCTTTATCCTTCGACAATTATTTCTATTCCTTCTAATCCTGGTACTCCTACTCCACTAACTCCCACTTCTCTTACTCCTGCTCCTACTCCTATTCCTACATACATGCATACATACATACATACATATATACATACATACATACATATATACATACATACATACATACATACATACATACATACATACATACATACATACATACATACATACATACATACATACATACATACATACATACATACATACATACATTCATACATACATACATACATACATATATACATACATACATACATACATACATACAAACATAAATACATCCATGCTTTTCGCACTGGATGTAATATACGAAAGCGCTCTGCTTCGTTAGTTTCTTTTTTCAAGTGGTCTACTTTGCATAAGTGAACACACGTACCCGTGTTTTTATTAGCATACATACATACATATATACATACATACATACATACATACATACATACATACATACATACATACATACATACATACATACATACATACATACATACATACATACATACATACATACATACATACATACATACGCACAGAAGATGTAATATACGAAAGCGCTCTGCTTCGTTAGTTTCTTTTTCCAAGTGGTCTACTTTGCATAAGTGAACACACGTACCCGTGTTCTTATTAGCATACATACATACATACATACATACATACATACATACATACATACATACATACATACATACATACATACATACATACATACATACATACATACATACATACATACATACATACATACATACATACATACATACATACATACATACATACATACATACATACATACATACATACATACATACATACTTACATACATACATACATACATACATACATACATACATACATACATACATACATACATACATACATACATACATACATACATACATACATACATACATACATACATATACATACATACATACATACATACATACATACATACATACATACATACATACATACATACATACATATATACATACATACATACATACATATATACATACATACATACATACATACATACATACATACATACATACATACATACATACATACATACATACATACATACATACATACATACATACATACATACATACATACATACATACATACATACATACATACATACATACATACATACATACATACATGTACCAAAGGCTTTTTTTCCCCCTTATAAGGGAGGTAGCCTAAAACCAAAGGCATAAAAACCACTCCCACCCATTCCATCCCTATCACACTCCACTCCCCTCCATCCTTTTCCCTCCCTCTTTTCTTGGCAACTCCTATTCCTAATTTTTCAAATCCTCCAACTCCTGCTTTTCCTACTTTATCCACTCCTCTTTCTATTGCTACTCTTAGGAGTCCTCCTCTTCCTTCTCTTTCTCGTCCTCCACTTCCCCTCCTCCTCCTCTTCCTCTTCCTATCTTCCTCTTTTCAATTATGAATTTATCTGGCCGTCCTTTGTGCAATGGTGTTGCATTCAGAAGCGTGTGGGCTCGCATCTTCATTGTCGAGAGTTCGAGTCTTGTTGCGATGGTATCGTACCATTGTGTAGTTTATATATATACATGCTGCTGTTTCCGTATGGTCACCGAATCTCATTAAAGACATTGACAGATTGGAAAAAGTACAAGGGTGACCCACAAAACTGATTCCAAATATCAAAAATAAATCATATGAAAATCGACTAAAACATATGAATCTGTTTTCCCTAAGAAAGCGTAGACTCAGAGGTGACTTTAAGATTCTAAAGGTAATTGACAACATCAAAAGTGACAAAATTTTCACACTGAATGAGAATCCGACAAGAAATAATGGTCTCAAACTGTCAAGAAATAGATTTAATTTGGAAATGGGTAGAAACAACTTTGCCAACCGTGTAGTTAATGAATGGAATAAACTTCCTGCAGAGGCAATATAATGTAGTTCAGTTTGAAGGTTTAAAATGCGTTTGGGTAAACAACTAAGCAAGATGCTGTAATGCCTGACATTTAATATTATTTGTTTGTTTGTTATTATTTGTCTGTTTTATCATTTTTGCTTGATTATCATTTATTATTATTTATCTGTCAATTTATTATTATTTACTATTTACCTGTTTGTTTATTATTCAACTTTACCTATCTATTTCTTATTTTATTTATTATTATTTATATCATTATAATTTGATTGATTGATTTATTTATTAATTCATTTACTTATTTATCTATTTATCAATACTATAATTTTTTCACATCCGACCTAGTTATGGATCAAAAGGTCTCCTGTCGTCATGCACCTCCTTTGTAACACTTTGTGATCCTTTGGCTTGTAGCAAGTGTATTATACTTGCGAATTGTTCAAATGTGTTTGTGTTTTCCTATCACACAAATATAATAAATTTTGTTGTATAATAATTTTATTATTGTCATTGTATTAATTATTTATAATTGTGTAAGAAGAACCAAGCTCTGTATGTTTCGCGCGAAGCCAAAGCTTGGCGTCCAGTTAGGTGGTACTCCAACTTCTTACTACACGCAAGCATTTGATATTGTGGTGATTTGACGCATTTTGTATATAATACATGTTCGTTTGTACTGTTTCCTATCATCAACTGTTGCCTGCCTCAGGAGTTCCTAAAGCGCCTAAAAGGTCAAAGGAGAGATATTCAGCGCCTCATGGGGTACGTCCCTCGCCTTTTACCTTCTGTTTGAACCATCTCTCTCCAAGCTAGACACACACACTATCTGCTACACTATTCCCCTTTTGATTAAAGAATCACCGTAATTTTGATTTTCTGTTAGAAATAGTATAACGTAACTGGATTTACGGTCTGTTTGCTCCTCCCCCACCCCACACACGCACACACACACACACACACGCACGCACACACGCACACACACACACACACACACACACACACACACACACACACACACACACACACACACACACACACACACACACACACACACACACACACACACACACACACACACACACACACACACACACACACACACACACACACACACACACACTATTCATGTTCATATAACTATACTCGAACTGTTCATCTGTCTAGAATAAGGGTACGTAGTGGAGGTAACACAGACTCCTTACCAGACGTTATACACGAAGGAGTCAGAGATGTGTGGTGGTCAACAGACGAACATCAAGTGATGCAGTATTCATCACATTACTACGTACAGCCCAGAGACCGTCAGGCCAGTGTGTAACTTATGCATGGTGTTGGGTCGAGAGACAGCGTCTCAGGTCAAACCACGGCTCTTGCGGGTCATCGTAAGGTCAGACTTGATAGCCTCGGGGAGTTGAAGGAGTCACGTGAGTGGGGAGTCTCTTAGGGTTAAGTGTAATTGATATGTGGAGTGTAATAACAAATCAAAGGAGGAGTTCGAGTTTGTTTGGATTTGTCAGAAGAAGTGGAATGTACGATAATCACTTTAAGGCAATGATGTATTGGGAGAAGAGGTCAATAGTTGACCCAGAACTCTGTTTGGTCCAGAATTCATCACTCCCTCTCTTACCCCAGCTAAAAAATAATAGTCTAGAACAAAGGATTACAAAGGATTACAAAGGCGGAGCATGCCGACAGGAGACCTTTTGGTCCATAACTAGGTCGGATGCGAATAAATATATATAATAATGATAAATAAAAAAGAATAAATAAAAATTATAATAATATAAATAATAATAAATAAAATAGATAAATGTATAGCTATGGCTAAATGATAAACAAACAGGTAAATAGTAAATGATAATAAACTGAGAGATAATTAATGATAAATGAAAATCAAGCAAATAATACACAACCAGACAAATAATAACAAACAAATAAACAAAAAAGAGCAAAAAATCTACAAGATGCTTCACTGCATTAAAGAGGTTAATAACATTTTCCTTTGTTTGTGATATCAATCCAGACTTAGCTACTAAGCACGATGTTTCCCGTTTATTTTCAATATCTCCAGATGACAGAGGTCTTGGAGACGGTCCGGAGACCAAGTACCGGCCTTCTGGGGTTGCGTTGACAATAAGTCAAAAGATATTGGCACGTTTCAATAATTTCAGTGTCGCTGCGCTGCGAGTCGTTACTCCAATTCTCATGGGAGAGGAGTTTTGTGTGTGTGTGTGTGTGTGTGTGTGTGTGTGTGTGTGTGTGTGTGTGTGTGTGTGTGTGTGTGTGTGTGTGTGTGTGTGTGTGTGTGTGTGTGTGTGTGTGTGTGTGTGTGTGTGTGTGTGTGTGTGTGTGTGTGTGTGTGTGTGTGTGTGTGTGTGTGTGTGTGTGTGTGTAAGGTCACAACATTACCCATAGGTCGGTCATATATGAGCTCTGAGGTCTTTTCCAGGAGGGAAATAGCTGTCGATCACGAGTCCAACACGCGATACAAGACCATGTTGAATCACACATAGTCACACTCACTCTCTCTCTCTCTCTCTCTCCCTTGCTCTCTCTCTCTCTCTATCTCACACACAGACACACACACACACACACACACACACACACACACACACACACACACACACACACACACACACACACACACACACACACACACACACACACACACACACACACACACACACACACACACACACACACACACACACACACACACACACACACACATGATAGACAGGCAAACAGAAATACAATGAGAAAGAAAGAGAGACCGAGATGGAGAGAGAAGGAGACAAAAGGAGAGAGAAACAGTTGAAGAGAGAGGGAGCTAGAGAAGGAGAAAGAAATATGAAAGAGAAAACGAGATAGAAAAAGAGAAAGTGATAGAGAAAAAGACAGACAGACAGACAAGCTGGGAGAGAGAGAGAGAGAGAGAGAGAGAGAGAGAGAGAGAGAGAGAGAGAGAGAGAGAGAGAGAGAGAGAGAGAGAGAGAGAGAGAGAGAGAGAGAGAGAGAGAGAGAGAGAGTGAGAGAGAGAGAGAGAGAGAGAGAGAGGAGAGAGAGAGAGAGAGAGAGAGAGAGAGAGAGAGAGAGAGAGAGAGAGAGAGAGAGAGAGAGAGAGAGAGAGAGAGAGAGAGAGAGAGAGAGAGAGAGAGAGAGAGAGATAGAGAGAGAGAGAGAGAGAGAGAGAGAGAGAGAGAGAGAGAGAGAGAGAGAGAGAGAGAGAGAGAGAGAGAGAGAGAGAGAGAGAGAGAGAGAGAGAGAGAGAGAGAGAGAGAGAGAGAGAGAGAGAGAGAGAGAGAGAGAGAGAGAGAGAGAGGAGTAGGACCATGTACATACAATTGAAAAAATGTAGCGCTTCATTTGATTCTTTGTGAGGAATTCATTCGCTTGTCATGCAAAGAAAAACTTTGCATATGATCACAAAAAGGTAGAGAACAAGGGGAAATTAGATTATCTCTTCTATGAAAGAACATACACATTTCATGACTTTCTTTATACATATTTTAATCTTTTGCGAGACCAAGATTAGTATATTGAAAAATATGAAATCATTGTAATATGTGCATGCGTAATAACTTGTTCTATTACAAGTGCTGTAGTGTTTTTATGATATTAAATAGATAATACATATTTCCTTTATTTTTGGTAGAAAAGCAACTGTTTGGAGTGAGAGATTAAAATTTGATATTTCTTCCTGAGTGCAAATGTGTTTTTGTCCAAAAGTTATCTCTGCTCAACTTCTTGCATCTATTTGAAAAAAAAAGAAAAAAGAAAAAGGAAAAAAAGAAAAATAAACTACACATGTAGGGAGTTACGAAGAATCTTCTCATCAAAGTAAATAACCTTTATCAAGTGTGATGAATAAGAGTTCTTATACATTTATTCCAAATATCATCAACTTTTCCTCATCGCGAAGAAATAATGACAACCTCGACGAGTTACAACTTTTATATACAGGTGCTCGATTCACGGATTCTGAAAATTGTGGGTAATTTTGCTCCGGTAGTCGATTTCCTTTATCTGAGAATTTCTCTACATTCCCACTCAAACTCACCCTCCCAACCCCCACGGAGTGGGAAGTGAAAAACCCCTGGTAAAACAAACCCTGAAAGTTGCACCAAGCTGCTGTTATTTTTTGGGCCGATGTTTGGGTCGCCTCCTCACCTGTCCAGCGCTGTCGGGAACCAACGCAAGAAGCCCGAAGCGGATCCCGAGAATCGAACTCAGGACCACTTGCTCATGAGTTCGACACGGTATCCACTGGGCTACCGCGCGGTCCTCTGTATATTCATTTAATGAAGAAAAAGCTGTCTAATACTATACTGAAATATACTAAATCTGCCAGCTTATTTAGTTTGAATTCAGAGGCCTAAGACTAAAGTAAATAGAACAGTGTATTTTGATAAGTTATTTTCGTCATTTATTGTGGTGGTCTGCGTATATTTTCCTCCATTAACTACATTATTAACCATTGGTTGTATTGTTAACCATTAATTGTATTATTAATTATTGAGTGTATTGTTAATTTATTGTATTGTAATTAAACTGTATGTACAATGTTTGTAAGAACCAAATATAAGCGCGCCTCTATGAGTTTGCCGCCAAATCGGAGTTGGTGAGGAAACATGGCATCAGTAGTGGATCAGTCTTCAAGGTGTAAGCACGCTTTTGTAATTTTTGGTGTATGTAGTGAAAAAGTGACTTAATATAACAAATTGACAAAGTGCTTTTCACTGCCACCCATAACATTATCATGGTTTCATCGCATATAAAGATCATTACTCACTCTTCAAATTGTTGTTTAGTATCAACTTCTTTTGTTACAGTCACGTAGGCCTATTCTATTATTTAAAAAAACTTCTGTTTTCATTTTGCTCCGATGGGTAAGGGAATCACTGGTAGCCGTTGGGACTCGAACCCGAGTAACTGCCATTACCATTTGAGCTTGAAATTCAGCGTCCAAGGAGGATAGATATGAAACTAATTTGAAATAAGAAATTTACATTTCCCTCAGACCAATTATGCAGTCTTCATCTCAAGATGCATGACAACGCTTTCCTTTAAGGGGTTTGGTTAGATCCCTCTTAAAGAGGTTTGGATCCTTCTTAAGGTGGTTGGGTTCTTTTTAGAGGACTCGAATCCCTTAAGAGGAATCCAACCCTATAAAGAGGGGATCTAATCCCAATAGAAAGGATCTAAACCCATTAAGAATTATCCAATCTCACTTTTAGAATATAATCCCCTTAAGCAAAATATGAAACAAGGAGTAAAGATTGCATTTGTTCCTTTCACTTGCAAGCAAAATCCAGAGGGATAAAAATTATAACGTGGTGATAGCTAGATTAAAGGAAAATTGCAAAACAATACGGAAAAATCTATTCGAGATAAGTTACATGGTCTTTTATGACCAGGGGTAACCACGGGAATAGATTAGTTTGACTTCAACAAGAGAACGATGAAAATTGGCACTTGGTCCGAAAATATGCAATTATGATCTCTGTTGCTCAGGGTTCTTCTTCTTTTTGTTTTCTCAACTGCCAGCCTATTTCATTCGTTATCGGCCAAGATGGCACGCTGCCCCATCATTAAAGAATAGGTTTATCAACATCGATAAACTCTTTACGAACTGTTCGAAGCTTTAAGAATCATTTAGATAAACACCTAAGCAAGATGCTGTAATGACTGTCATTAATTTTATATTATTTGTTTTGTTATTATTTGTGTGTTTTGTTTATTATTTGCTTGGTTTTCATTTATTATTAGTTATATGTCAACTTATTATTATTTACTATTTACCTGTCTGTTTATTTAACTATACCTATGTATTTATTTATTTATTTTATTTATATTATTTATATTATTATGTTTTTATTCATTCATTGATCTATTTATCATTATTATATATCTTTTTTCGCATCCGACCTAGTTCTGGACCAAAAGGTCTCCTGTCGGCATGCTCCGCCTTTGTAATCCTCTGTAACCCTTTTTCTTTTCTCTAGATGCCGCAACACTGTTTTATTCATCTTTGTACAAGAAGATGATGAGCTTACGCCAGGAGGCGCTTAGCCGCCACCTTTACCCTGTGCGCTTGGACTGTTGGGGCAATTAATAAACAGTCACTGCTGGGAATCAGAGAGGTGTGCGAGATTCGAACCCACAACTAAGTGAATGCGAGACCAGCATCTTTGGCGAGAAAATACTGAGAAAGTTAGGCATTTGTTATCTTACGTTTTCTAACAGCCAAAGTCCGCTCAAAACGAAGACAATAATATATGTGTGTGCTGACACAAAGTCAAAAAGAAGTTGGAGTTAAAATATTCTAAAGAACGAATGAAGATATATTAATAAAAAATGAATAAAAAAATTATTACACTAAAATATCAACCCTATTGGTAAGATGATGTTCCCTACCACTTCTCATGTTCTTAACAGAATATATATATATATATATATATTTATATATATATATATATATATATATATATATATATATATATATATATATATATATATATATATATATATATATATGTATATATATACATATGTGTGTGTGTGTGTGTGTGTGTGTGTGTGTGTGTGTGTGTGTGTGTGTGTGTGTGTGTGTGTGTGTGTGTGTGTGTGTGTGTGTGCGTGCGTGTGTGTGTATTCATCTTATCAACCACATTAATTTTATCCATTTTAATTCCATGCAAACACGATCGAGACTAACAAGAGCTTGATGGAAACATATTCGGAAACTGAAACGCTGTCAGGCAAAGGACTCGAACCCTTGCCGATATG
>NC_134782.1:26406052-26413552 GCF_046742065.1 Oratosquilla oratoria
GTAGTTCAGTTCGAAGCTTTAAGAATCATTTAGATAATCACCTAAGCAAGATGCTTTAATGATTATCATTTATTTTATATTATTTGTTTATTTGTTTTGTTATCATTGCCCGTTTGTTTATTATTATTTGCTTGATTATCATTTATTATTATTTATATGTCAATTTATTATTATTTACTATTTACCTGTTTGTTTATTATTCAACTATACGTATGCATTTATTTATGTATTTTATTTATTATTTACATTATTATAGTTTTTATTTATTCATCTATTCATTTATAATTATTATGATTTTTTTTCGCATCCGAACTAGATATGGACCAAAAGGTCTCCTGTCGGCATGCTCCACCTTTGTAATCCTTCTCTTCTCTGGACCCCAACAAATGTCGTCTATGTAGATTTTGTCACATCCGTTGCAGGGTATACTGCATATAATATCATCTTCGTTGGTATTTCTTTTGTGGTTTCTCTTATAATGTCGCCTATCTTCTTACCTGATTTTTGGGTAATATTTATTTCCATTTTTTTTTTTTAATTATCTTGTGCTGAATATAACATGAGAACAGTTAGGTAGTTATTGTCGTTTCTTCTTTTCCCAGGCTTATTATATCGATGGTTATCCTTATAATTTTTATTTGTAGGCCTATCGGGAACGATTATTTACTGCAAATCTTTAAATTTACTAAGAAAAATCCTACCACAACCTGTGGTTTTCCTCTTTCATTTGTGCCTATAGATAGTTGATGAAGTCATTCTTATTGGTAGGATTTTTATACACGGAAATTTTGACCTAGTTGTCCGTTCTCCATATCAATGCATTCAAAAAAGGTAATTTGATATAATTTCCTCTTCTTTCGTGAATTGGATGTCAGGGCAGCCATTATCAATTATGGTTATTCAGTTGTCTATGTTTACGTTCCTGGGCAAAACTAAGATTACATCGTCCACGTGTGTCCATCATTTCACATAGCTAATCATTATACTTTGTCATTTGTCTACCTCTCGTGTAAGGGAAAACAAGCCTTTGGTATATGTATGTAATCATTATACTTATGTAATGATCTACTTCCGTTGCTTTCATACACATAGATGCCGCTACAGCGCTGAATGATCATTATACTTATGTAATGGTCTACTTCCATTGCTTTCATACACATAGATGCCGCTACAGCGCTGAATGGAGAAGCCATTGCCAAACCTTTTATTTGTCTGTATTGATCGCCATAAAGGTTTACCAATGGGATCTCCACTCAGTGCTATAGCTGCGTTTCTATACATGAAAGCGACAGAAGTAGACCATTACATAAGCATAATGGGTAACGCAACTGAATGATAATGAAGTCACAAAAAGCGCCAATACTCACATTTTTTTTAAAAAGTTCATGTAAATTTTGTGCACTCGTTGTGCTGTAATATTAAAAACAATGAAACAAGAAACAAAGAAGAAGAAAAAAAGAAAAACATGGAAACAAGGAATCAAAATAAGAAAGCAAGAAACAAGGAAACAAGGATAGAATTATACAAGGACTAAAGGAACAAAGAAATGATAAAACAAAGAGATAAAAACACAAATAGAAATAAACGGTAATAAAAGATAATGAAGAAACAAAGAAAAAATTAATTCAAGACATTTTGAAAAAAAATCACTTAACTAAGATTCCAAGACATAATGAATAAATGAATTTATAAACAAGGGGCAAGTGGATTCATTATTGAGGTAAAGAAGAGTTCAAGGTGTGTAATGGAAAGGAAACATAGTAGAAGTTAAGAATAACCAACATTTCTTTTTTATGGAATTTTTCGTGTTGATATATAGATAAACAAACGAGCCAGCAATTTCAGCAAATATTCACAAATACAGTAAAGACAAAAAGCCGAGGAACTGTCTTACTGTGATGAACAGTTTCTGAGGGTTATAGTTAATGGTGTCTACGGGCGAGCACCCGGATGAGTTCATCTCTGTTACAATCCCAAGACTACTTTGAGAGGATAGACACTTTTGTATCCAAAGGTTACTTTAAGAGGACTTCGTCTCAGACCAAGTGCTGAGTAAGCACTTTCCTATTAGGCGGTCGAACTTCTTCACAAGGCACACTCAATTTAGTTTTGATGATAAAAGGCCTATGGTGCGAGGAAGGCTGATGTGTACATTATTGTAAAGAATTAAAACACGTTATTCGATTTCGTGATGGACTGATTAAGCATATCTGAGGCAGCTTTAATGAGTTGATGTTTCGTCAGGCCAGAACATTGCACTGAATTATTCGAAGTAATTTACTTTGTCTAAATTTAAGTAACTTTTGCGGTTGTTGGTATCTAGCTTGTCTTAAGGTGTGTGGAAGGCTAACGAAGCTTAAAAAAGAGGAAGACAGAATAAACTAATCACTTTAAAATACAGCCGTAATATTCTAGATAATACAGAGCTTCACTTTAATGGAATTATTTCATTTTGTGAGTTGTAATAGTTTAAGGTGTTTGGTGTCTACCTTGTCGTGAGATTGGTTGGGTAGGATAATAATAATAAAAAAGAGAGAATAACATAGTAACATTGAAATATAGTTGCGACATCTACAGTAATAACATATGTATTATAACAGTCCTTCATTTTAGCCGCAATAATACTATTGTGCGGATTACACTGGGTTATGAAAGCATGGCATATCGAAAGAAATCCTGCTGATTCACAACGAGATGTGAAAGAATTAAAATAAACAAAAAAGGAACTAAGTAAATATCTCAACAGATAAATAAATCAAATAAAGCAAAACGACCAACTGCACTTTAGAAGGCAGTCTTGTGTCCCTCCTAACGATTATATAGTTTTTCTCTGGCTTGTCTGTGCCGGGAGTGGAAGGACACCTTTGGCCGCCTGTCTCGCGGACGCTCGATCGTCGGTATGAATTAAATAGTTTGCCTTGCGCAATACTCTGTGCACGATAAGATATACATCTACATATAGATATACATTTACATTTACACGTACATGTACATGTACATGCACATGTACATGTATATGTACATATACATATACATATACATATACATATACATATACATATACATATACATATACATATACATATACATATACATATACATATACATATACATATATATATACATATACATATACATATACATATACATATACATACATATACATATATATATATAAACATATACATATACATATACATATACATATACATATACATATACATATACATATACATATACATATACATATACATATACATATACATATTCATATGCATATATTATATTCATATACATATACACGTTCTACACTTATCTTTTCTAAGTCAGTGGTTCCTAAACTGAATAGAATTGTCTGCCATTAGCCAAAAATAATATAACATAAATCAACATGACCCATGGATTTTTCTGAGTAACGAAGCTAATTTTTAGTCCGTTAATATTCATTTAAACTGAACAAATTTGCCAGGCGTTGCGTGGAACAATATCATTAGAAAGACACGAGTTCGAAAGAGCCAGGCGTGTTCTCATGATATTTAGGATACGGGGACGGTAAAGTGGAATGAGTGTGAAGTGGAATGAGTGTGATTGTATGAACGTCTTGAAGACAGAACTCAGTGAGAATATCTGCCACGTGCAAGGAATTTCCCTAGACGTTCTGCCCCTCTTTCTAGATGATATTACCCTGGTACGGTTTTTAAAATATCTGAGAGGTGTAATAGAAAACGGTCACATTAGTAGAGAAAGAACGTGGATCAAAATCGCAATGTACCTATCCGATAATGGAGAATGATTCCGTTCCAGTGATACAGGGTTTAGATAAAGGCCTTCGCCATAAGTCGTGCCAATTGCAATTTAAAGACCGTCGGGTGAGCCTGAAAAGGACTCGGCACATGGCTGGATGAACCTCAAAAGGCAGCTGAAAGCGACAATGAGGAATCCGGTGAAGACTCTTGTCTCGGGACTAGGAGCCGAGCATTTGGGCGGGAGAAGACGACGACGCGGGACAAATGTACCGATAGAAAGGACGGCACTTCTATATATAAAAAAAGGAGAACATAAGAATGGAGGAGACTGCAAGGGACAAGGAGAAGACGACGACGCGGGACAAATGTACCGACAGAAGACACGACACTTCTATATATAAAAAAGGAGAACATAAGAACATAAGAATAGAGGAGACTGCAAGGGACCGGGAGAAGACGACGACGCGGGACAAATGTACCGACAGAAGACACGGCACTTCTATATATGAAAAAAGGAGAACATAAGAACATAAGAATGAAAGAGACTGCAAGAGACGTGGAGAAGACGACGAAGCGGGACAAATGTACCGATAGGAGGCACGGCACTTCTATATATAAAAAAGGAGAACATAAGAACATAAGAATAAAGGAGACTGCAAGAGACCGGGAGAAGACGACGGCGCGGGACAAATGTACCAATAGAAGGCACGACACTTCTATATATAAAAAAAGAAGAACATAAGAATAGAGGAGACTGCAAGGGACCGGGAGAACACGACGACGCGGGACAAATATCTCGATAGAAGGGACGGCACTTCTATATATAAAAAGGGAGAACATAAGTACATAAGAATGGGGGTGACTGCAAGAGACCATAAAGCCTATACTAGGCAGTTCCATGTCCCTTACCACCTGCCACCCCGATTCATAAATTTATCTAGCCTTCTCTTAGAACAACCACTTCTTTCAGGGCTCACTAACTACATGGTTACTAAGTCTAATTCATTCGTTAACCACGTTGTTGGTAAACCAGTTCTTGCCTATTTCATTCTTAAACCAAAATTTGTCCAAACACACAATGAATAAAAAAAAATAAAAAAAATTAATCTTAAGTCAGTTTCATAATTTTCTTTCTGTTTTCATATCTTAGTTTCAGTAATACAATACCTTGATAAATTCAGTGAGCATTTACCCCCAAAACGCCTTGACTTGATGCAATAACTTTTATCATATTATCACGTACAGTCATTCACTAAAGTAGCAATGCAAATTTTTATCAGAAAATACTCGTCAAACACTGTGCTACCAAATACATTATTTTGAACAATTCTTGTTTTCTTTATAACTATTATGTTGCTTAAGAATGTCACCAATTGCTATAGACATGTAAAAATAGTTGGAGCGAAACATAATAAAAAAGAATAAACACTGATCAACAGTAATCTGATACGCAATAATCCCAAAGAATGGTTGATTCACTGCACAAATATTTTCATAACAATGATTATCAAACACGTTGTGCCCTTCTAATGAATTATTTCTTCTAGTTCGTTAGTTCTTCATGGAAAGAATGTTGAAAATATACACACGAAAATCATACCTGTATGCACAAGCAGACACAGACGCGCGCGCGCGCGTGCACACACACACACACATAGACGCGCGCACACACACACACACACACACACACACACACACACACACACACACACACACACACACACACACACACACACACACACACACACACACACACACACACACACATACGCACACGCACACGCACACACACACGCACACACATACGCACACGCACACACACACACACACACACACACACACACACACACACACACACACACACACACACACACACACACACACACACACACACACACACACACACACACACACATATACACACGCACACTACGAGCATATTTCCCGTCCCGTATAATATAACTAGGTAAATACACACACATACACCAGACATACACATACACACACACACGCACACACACACAAACACCTCTTACGTGTACTCTGCACACACACAGCTTCCACCTGCACACACAAACGTCCGCACGCATGCAAGTTATAAACTCTAAAACGCGTCGGAACAAGGGGGGAAGGTGAAGTACTGTACTGACTGATTAAATTCCAGAGTAGAAAAGGAGTCTCCGACTGCCAGGGCTGGCTGGCTTTCCAAGTCAGGTTATTCGCTTTGAGACCCACGCTCTGCTGATTTCAAAAAACGAAGCACCAAGGAAAAATCAACCCATCAGACGTGGGTAGCGAGGTTTCTTCTACCTGGCTGTTCAGTTCATCTCCGTGGGAGTCCTTTGGGGGGAGGGGGGAGGGGGGGAGGGGGGCAAATGATTATGGATTATATCGGTTCTCCCTTTTTTTCTCTCTCTTTCTTTCTCTTTCTAATTATTCTTTTTCTTGTTTTTTTTTTACTTGGTGTGCCAAGACGCTGTTTTATAACTCCATGACTGTCCGTCTATGGCGAAGCGTCAAACTTTGTTATTTGCGTGGCTTATGAGGTAAACTTGACCAACTATTTATACTTAATATATTTCTACACAGAATTTAGGTTTAACCCGCCCGAAGAAACTAAAAACTCGGGAACAAGCGGCGCATGAGCTAGAGCGTGAAATCTAGATATGTAAAGATTCCCGGCGGGAGATTTCTGACTGGATGGGGGCCATTTATTCTCCAGCTAAACTTCATCGTACTACATCTGCTAAATACGAGAACGAAAATGAATATCCATTTCACGAGCCTTAGTTCGCTAAAAGAATATTTAACTATTCTATGCGGTTGATACCCCTGTATTTCCAGAGGATAAAGATTCGGTAAATAAAGACGATAGTTTTGCCACTGCAGTGTAAATAGTACACCAGGTTCGGACAATATGGTTGGATATGGCTGAGAATCCGGCACAGCATTGTGCCATGTTAGAGTTGCCTTGTAAATGAATAAATAAAAGAATGAATAAATGAACAGATATGCAGATAAATAAATAAATGAATAAATGAATAAATGAATAAATAGATAAATAAATAAACAAATAAATAAATAAGTAAATGAATAAATAAATAAATGATATATATGTATAAATAAACGAATAAATAAATAAAATAAATAAATAAACAAATAAATAAAGAAACAAATATAAATAAATAAATAAATGAATAAATAAATAGATAAATGAATAGATAAATAAGTAGATAAATAAATAAAGAGGTAAATAACTAGATAAATAAATAATATTAAAATAAATAAATAAAACATGAATAAATAAATAAATAAATAAATAAATAAATAAATGAATAAATAAATAAATAAATAATAAAACAAATAAATGAATAATCAAACAAATGAATGAATAGATATATAAGTAAATACATAGATAAATAGTTACATGAAAGGAAAAGTAAATATGTAAATTAATGAAAAAAATAGAGAAATGAAACAAACAACGAACAGATAAACAAATAATTAAGTAGACAGGTAAATAAGTCAATAAATACGTACATTAATTAATGTTATAATCCTGATTTAACTTAGTTTAACCACGAGATTTCATTTGTACTGTGATACCGTTTTTGTTAAGTTTGTCGATTAAGGGTCTATTTAGGTCAAAACATCATCGCAATATTTTTGTTTTGATACATGTGAAAAAAAATAATAGCTCCAATGTTATTATTAATTGTTGCCTCAATGCTCATTAAATGGAAACCACAGCCTT
>NC_134782.1:26418552-26428552 GCF_046742065.1 Oratosquilla oratoria
GTGGCGCCGCCGAGTTAGAGCCGAGGTCGGGTGTAGGTGGGTGGCAAGCGAGGGAGATTTCCAGTGTCGGAGGGCTGATGGGGCGGAGAGGCAGCAGAAGCAGAAGATGGATAGCGAAAGGCCAATCACAGGGGGAAACCAAGAGAAGGGTATCAGAGGCAAGGAAAAAAATATAGAATAACGAGTCTAGAGAAACACATCTAATCAAGAGGGGGAACCACAATGCAAAATTCCATTGCCCTAAAGTAACAAACAGATCGGAGGAAAGAACAAGAGAAAATTCCTTGAATATTGTAAGGCTATACGTACTACTCCATTTGTTACAATAATGCCATTTACAATTTCTTTCCGTTTAACACAGTGTTATTTTATTCGGAGGAAAGACTTTGTACAAATGGCATTACCTCTCTTTTGATTAACCTGTTCATTGCGGTGACTATAGATTCCATGCTGGCTAATGGACGACACTTTAATTCAACTGAGGGTAGGACTCCATTCTAAAAGGGCAAACTTTTTTCATTATGACGACGCTTGTTAAAGGTCTCTTGAAGCTGAAGCCAGGCGATTTTATTCAGTTGTAGACACGACATGGAAACGAGGAACCCGTGAATTGAAGGTGAGGGGCCTACGCCAGGAGGCGCTGAGTAGCTGCGGCCGAAGCCGTTACCTTTACCCTGTTATGAGCTTTAGGGACTTCTGGGTAACTGGCAGTCACTGTTGGGATTTGGAGAGACCAGGACGCTACTAAGGACACCAACAGCACTACTTACCTTTTTATTGACATCACCTTACCTGAATAGAATCGTCTGAAGTTAGCCAGAATAGAATTCTTTGCCATATCCGAGAGACGAACCGAGATGGAATGAGTCTATGGAATCCCTTCAACTGAATAGATTCGTGTGGCGCTAACCACAACTCAACCAGCTGCCAAGTCGAAGATATTAACAGAGATGGTAAGTACTCACCGTAGGGACCTCTACGTAACTGAATATAATCGTCAGACGACAAGCAGGATAGAATTGCTCAAGGGCGACTCCATGTCGAGGGGGAGGGGGAGGATACTTGGAGGGCAGAGTATGAGAAGAAGGAAACCAACGAAGAGGAGAAACCGCGAGAGGCGATAGAATTGCTCAAGGGTGACTTCATGTCGAGGGGGAGGGGGAGGATACTTGGAGGGTAGAGTAGGAGAAGAAGGAAACCAACGAAGAGGAGAAACCGCGAGAGGCGATAGAATTGCTCAAGGGTGACTTCATGTCGAGGGGGAGGGGGGGGAGGATACTTGGAGGTGCAGAGTACGAGAAGAAGGAAACCAACGAAGAGGAGAAACCGCGAGAGGCATCAGAAGCGACTCGCGCTAAGCTCACCCTCAAGGCTGAGCTGTAGTTCGTAAGCCTCAACGCCAACTCTCTAGGCCGGCACATCCCTCAAGGGCTTTCTATAAAAGCTTCTCCAGGGTGTTTTAGCCGGGCGAATGCCGTCGTTTATCGCTCTGCTCCTTCACTTTCCTCCAGCTTTTCATTCTATTTCCCCCCCCCAGATGGAGCCCTCACCCGCGTAAAATAATCCTAATTTCTTTCCTGCTTGAAACTATACCTTGTTTGGAACCAAACCTCCTTTTCAAACTGTTCCTTGTTGTTTGGAATCAAACCCCCTTTTCATACATATTTCTTAATTCGTGTTAATTAGTTACAATTTTCTTTCTTGCTTGAAACTATACCTTGTTGTTTGGAATCAAACCTACTTTTCAAACTGTTCCTTGTTGTTTGGAATCAAACCCCCTTTTCATACATATTTCTTAATTCGTGTTAATTCATTATAAAATTCTTTCTTGCTTCAAACTTCCAGTTTGAAATTTATCTTCTTTTCAGATGTATTTCTGTCTTTTATTTCTAAATGATGAAAATTGTAAAAATGCAGAGCTATGTATAGTGAATTTCCGTGCTTAAAAGTGTTTATTACCCCTATTGAAACCACACATGACCCAGTGAGGTACTTTACTTCTTTCATTATCTTAAATGACATAAGAGGAGAAGCTCTCATGTTGTAGTATATCTGTACTAACCATTTCATCATTTTTAATCTTTGACGAGATAAACACCATATGAGGACGGAGCCTTTATTTGTACTACGTTTCGCTTATTACAGCTTTTTCAAGTACAAGTTGAGATACAAATGCTTGAGATTAAATAAGAGGAAAGGAGGGAACGGGGAGAGAAATCTCAAGCATTTGTATCTCAACTTGTACTTGAAAAAGCTGTAATAAGCGAAACGTCGTACAAATAAAGGCTCCGTCCTCATATGGTGTTTATCTTGTCAATCTTGTCGGCAACTGCCACTTTTAAGGAGATTTTTAATCTTATTTTTGTTTTTAGCTTCCGCCTTATTATTTGACTGATCTCTGCACAACATATTTGGAAAGATGAAGATCCTACACGTAGTTGCGGCCGAAGCCGTCACCTTTACCCTATTGTGCGTTTGGACCGTTGGGGGTAGGTAACTGACAGTGACTGCTGGGAATCAGAGAGGAGTGCGGGATTCGAACCTACAACAAAGCGAATGTGAGACAAGCACTTTTCCGGTGACGTCAACCAACGCTCATCTGAGGAAAGGAATGGGGAGGCTCTACCAAAATGGCGATGCACTTTATACACTTCATTCCAGATAACGACAGAGTATTTTATTTAGAGGAGGCAACCAAAATACCGAAATTGTAAACAAAATACTTTTATTACCTGAAATCTATTCATTCACTGATCCCTTCACTTTGGGACTGATGTTTTTACATAAAATCTAAGTGTTGTTAGCTGGAGTTTTAGTCCCTCTTCACGATAGCGATTCCAACTTCCGTGGTCTGAACCGCAGCGTTTCACTCACAATGTAAATTAGTGGAGGCGTTCACACATAACATTGCAGTTTTTCCTTAACTATGCGGTACCGCCGCGGTTTCCGCGCGGTTCAAACCGCTAGTGTGAAGAGGACCTAAGTTATGAAACCTATCATGCTGAAGAACCACACTGGGGTCTCATCTTTTTTTTTTTTCTTTTTTTTTTTTTTTACACAACGTAGGGAAACCATACGGTATGTCCAATTTCTGATACTCGACAGTGAAGGATTACATACGAATGACCACTAATATGATCTTGTTCTAAACACATTAGAAGATTCTGTCTATATTAAGAAAGTGTACGAGCCTTGAAGTGCTAAAACACTTGAACAAAATTCACAAACAACATACACATTACAACAGAATTAAGAAAGAAAACATCACGCTTGCCTGACAGAAACATGTTTTCAGTAAATGAATAACAATTTCTAGTTCTAAACACATCAGAAGATTCCGTCTAGATTAAGAAAATGTACGAGTCTTGAAGTGCTAAAACCCTTGAACAAAATTCACAAACAAAATACACATTACAACAGAATTAAGAAAGAAAACATCACTCTTACCAGACAGAATCATGTTTTCGGTAAATGAATGATAATTTCTAGTTCTTCGTCCACACGAAATACTTTTAGTTTCAAAATAAATTGCAACCCAACCTACACCGATTCCACGTATGGCCGAATAACAAATGAATTTTGTTTTGCAAAGACTTATAATCAAATAATTTGGCATTTTCTTCAATGGAAATATTACAGTTGTTTTGGAAAACAAAATAAAGTAGAATTATATGAAATTAGATAAACCAATGATTTAAGATAGGATAAAATTTTAGATAAAAAACAAACACAGAAAGACTAGGATTAAGTAATTAAATAAGAAGCAAATAAAATAGATGTTGAGGAGCCTACGCCAGGGAGTGTGTAGCCGCGGCCGAAGATAAATGAATAAAAATAAAGATAAAATGAAATAGTATTAATGAAACGAAATAGAAAAGGTATAGAAAAGTATATTCTACAGATGATGTTTTGTGCCGTGAGTTGGCTAGATGTATCAATACTGGAGTTGAAAAAAAAAAAAAAAAAAAAAAAAAAAAAAAATAAAAAAATATATATATATATATATATATATATATATATATATATATATACATATATATATATATATATATAACTGTAGCCTACTGTCTTGTTTACTTACAAATTTCTAACTACTGCGATGACCTCTTAGAAATGTTTGATTTATTCAGAATGATATGTTTTTTCTTCTAATTTGCAAAAGCAATACAACTTTTATGGAAACATTCTGCCAAAAACTATAGTTATTACATAAAGTTAAAGAAAAAAATCCCTTTTGTCATGAGTGAATTAGCTAAGAATGAATATATAAACGTGACGAACATTTAGACGAATTATCCAATTATCCTTCGCGACGACAAAATGGGCTATTTTTTTTCCCTACAATGACATTAAAGTCTGTCTTCAAAAAATGCTACGGGACTTTTTCCTACATATCTAAGAAACACATGTGACCTCCATAATACGAGATCCTTGCCTCCCCACCCTCCCTTCATCTCTGTAGCGGAGGTTAGGTCAGATTAGGTTAGGTTAGGTTAGGCTAGGTTAGGTTAGGTTAGGTTAGGTTAGGTTAGGTTAGGTTAGGCTAGGTTAGGTTAGGTTAGGTTAGGTTAGGTTGGGATAGATTAGGCAAGGTAAGGTGAGGCTATGTTATGTTAGGTTAGGTTAGACTTGGTTAGGTTAGATTAAGTTAGGTTAAATCAGGTTAGGTTAGGTTAGATTAGAATGGCTGAGCTTAAGTTAGGTTAAATTAGGTTAGGTTAGATTACGTTAGGTAAAATGAGGTTAGGTTATTTTAGGTTAGGTTAGGTTAGGTTTGTGTAGGTTAGGTTAAGTTAGGTTAGGATAGGTTAAGCTAGTTAAGGTTAGGTTAGGTTGGTCAACCCTTTTTACACTGTGTGGCAGCTTTCTCTTTTATTCTGGGTGCCACGATTGTTAAATCACTCGTTTCCACGGCAGCTCCTTGATAGTGGAGAGGATAAGACGACCATCACCTTTTGCAATGAAAGAGACTTGTATCGCATTCTGCCGATTAAATAAATATGCTTCGTTCCTCACTTATGAACTATAAAGAGTATACAAACTTAATATCCACCCATATGTGATGAATTTGATATAAACGTTTTTCTTGGCTGATGGATGTGGTATATGGCATGTGATGTATGAATACATGGATATATTTATATATGTACATATGTGCATATGTATATATAGATGTGTATACATACATACACATATATATATATATATATATATATATATATATATATATATATATACATATATATATATATATATATATACATATATATATATATATATATATATATATATATATATATATATACATGGACTTTATCTAACACTGATATAATGTTTACCATGTTTTGATACACTGAACAACATGCAAAGTACCAGTATTCGATCACGTCCTGTACTGTGATGAATCTTTTTCCAAAAGTTATTTAGGGGATACATGACGGAGGAAGATGGCGAGAAAGCGTCAGCAAAAATAAGGTGATAGGAACAAAGTAAAAAAAAAGTATCATTAAAGCCAAATTACAAGAAAATAGCTTCGAAGATGAAAGGTTTCTACGTCACTTATGAGAAAGAAAGAAAAAACTTGGATATGACACAGATTGAGGGACACAAGAAGGGAGAAAACTGTTTATGATTAATTTTCTCAACTTGATCAATGAATGGAAATTGTAGTAAAGTGAAAAGAATAACATTGCATAGTCCATCTTCGAAAAAGTGGTTGATTTTGAAGATAACGATGCAAAAAAGTGAGGTGATGGAATTTTGTTCCTTCACAAGCAAGTTATTGAAAAAACACGAAATGAGGTGGGAGGGAGTGATTACATATTGATGACGAAACACGAAAAACGAATTGAGTGTTATAATGAAAAATAAAGAGTAAATAAAGCTAACATAAAAGGAAGACGAGGGTCGCGAACGCAAAGAAGGAGACAGAAGAATTGTTTACAGGAAAAACTGCAGAAGTTACGTATGGAGAAGGTAAAAACCAACTGGTATGGAACAAAAACATGCGAAGTAGAGATCGAAAGATAGGGAGTGGTTAAGGCTGATGACGGAGTACGGAAAATGTGAGAAGGTAATCATGAAGAGGCGTGACAAAAGGAAGTACCCTTCTGGAGGCTGAATAAATGGAAGGACATTCCAAAGTCTATATACTTATATACCTGTACAATGTTTGTACACGTGTAGGGGAGCAGGGCTTAGACTCAATGTCACATTATCCCAAGAGGGTAAGATATCACTGAAGGTCTGAGGCCGCGTCAGATCATGTTGACACCGACGACACTTTGAGAAAATATGGGCAGATTTTGGAGATCTTGACTTTGTGTGTATGTGTGTGTGTGTGTGTGTGTGTGTGTGTGTGTGTGTGTGTGTGTGTGTGTGTGTGTGTGTGTGTGTGTGTGTGTGTGAGTGTGTGTGTGTGTGTGTGTGTGTGTGTGTGTGTGTGTGTGTGTGTGTGTGTGTGTGTGTGTGTGTGTGTGTGTGTGAGTGTGTGTGTGTGTGTGTGTGTGTGTGTGTGTGTGTGTGTGTGAGTGAGCGAGCGTGTGTGTGCGCATGTTTGTGTGTGTGAGTGTGCGTGTGTATATGTCGGTTTCACCACGTTTTTGAAACATGTGTTGGACTCGTGATCGACAGCTATCACCATCCCGAATGAGAGCTCATAGTTCATATATATTTCCGTCTATGAGTAATGCTGTGAGCTTACACATGCCCCTCCGCCATCGATTCCTCGCCCGCCAGAGTTGGAGTATCGGCTCGGAGCGCAGCCATGCTGAAATTTCTACCCTAAGGCGGGACATCAATCCAGATCGTCGAATCAGCAGTCGAGCGCGATACAACACACACAAACACGCACACACCCAAAAACACACACACACACACACACACACACACACACACACACACACACACACACACACACACACACACACACACACACACACACACACACACACACACACACACACACACACACACACACACACACACACACACACACACGCACGCACGCACGCACGCACACACACACACACACACACACACACACATACACACACACACACATATACATGTTTCCATTTGTCAAAACTCTGTATGTTTCATTTACGATTTTGCTGATATGTTTGTCAGATGTGACAAGGTATCCATCATCAACACTCTCAGATATTTCCCTTGAGTTTTTATTCTATTTTTCTGTTATTATTATTTTCTAGTGAGTGATTCAATGACGATTTTTCCTTTAGCTTTCACCCATTTATAAGAACCTGAATTTGTGTTATTAGATTTAATTTGAGGCGTTTGACTCCATGCATATACATCGTCTATATATTTCAATAATATGTTTTTCTCCTCGTCCTTCACTCTCCTCGTAAATTTGACATTATTTGCTTGTCGTTTCCGTATTTCAAGAACATTCGTATGTCAAAGCCGAGGCTTTTGGGAATCCGCCAACTACCTCCCTACATAACCTGACATCTCATCTTTCAGTTCTTCTCGAATAGTTCGGCAATAATTCTGAAACTTCATCATTATTTCCTTTTTCGTTTGGATTTTGTATGAACTTCCCTCGCTTTATCAAATATTACAACTAAAACTTCATAATTCTTTTCATTTGCATTTCGATTTTGTATGAACTTCCCTCACTTTATCGAGTACTAGAGCTAAGACCATTATTATTTTCATTTTCATTTGGATTTTGTATGAATTTCCCTTACTTTATCGAATATCAGAACTGAAACTTCATCATTCTTTTCATTTTCATTTCAATTTTGTATGAACTTCCCTTACTTTATCGATTACTAGAGCTAAGACTTCATTATTATTTTCATTTGGATCTTGTATGAATTCCCCTTACTTTATCGAATATTAAAACTAAAACTTCATCATTCTTTTCATTTTCATTTCGATTTTGTATGAACTTCCCTGGCTTTATCGAATATTAGAACTAAAACTTCGTCATTCTTTTCATTTTCATTTCGATTTTGTACGAACTTCCCTCGCTTTATCGAATATTAAAACTGAAACTTCATCATTCTTTTCATTTGCATTTCGATTTTGTATGAACTTCCCTCGCTTTATCGAATATTAGAACTAAAACTTCATCATTCTTTTCATTTTCATTTCGATTTTGTATGAACTTCCCTCGCTTTATGGAATATTAGAACTAAAACTTCATCATTCTTTTCATTTTCATTTCGATTTTGTATGAACTTCCCTGGCTTTATCGAATACTAGAACTAAAACTTCATCATTCTTTTCATTTTCATTTCGATTTTGTATGAACTTCCCTCGCTTGATCGAATATTAGAACTAAAACTTCATCATTCTTTTCATTTTCATTTCGATTTTGTATGAACTTCCCTCGCTTGATCGAATACTAGAGCTAAGACTTCATCATTATTTTCATGTTCATTTGGATCTTGTATGAATTTCCCTTGCTTTATCGAATATTAGAACTGAAACTTCATCATTCTTTTCATTTTCATTTCGATTTTGTACGAACTTCCCTGGCTTTATCGAATACTAGAGCATGTGACCCAATTCGCCTAGATCAGGTTTCCCTGGGCCTTCGGGCTGGGGTTGACCCGTGGTCGCCAAATTGGCTCACTTTGGGAACCTTCCACTTTGCATGACAGAGGTGGAGTGGGGGAAGGAGATGGATGGACATTTGAGCAAGTTCAGTACTCACACATTTTCTTTCAAAGAATGACTGTATTTGTCGAAATTTATATGTTATTCCTCTTTTACTAAAGAATATTACAATAGGATCAAATATGTATATATTTTTTCTTTGGGAACAAGTGCACTAACATACTATTTTTTTTTTTTTTTCATAAAACTAGTACCTTAGGAGGGAGGCATACAAACAACCACTTTCCAAAACTATTTGTTATCATTATAGAAACTATCTTTACTACCTATCATCTGATCTATTTTCTTTAATCAATTGTCCTTCCTTCCTTATAAACAACATTTTGGAATCTTTCAAATTCTTCGCTTTGAATCCAAGATTTAATTTTGATTCGTAGTTCGAAACAAACTTTTATGAGATCTTTACTCTCACAAACATTTCAATTAATTTTTTTTTTAATTTTGTTACAGTGAGCTTCAATCCTATGCTCTAATTTACATCCTTCACTTCCGATTCATCATGCTTTGTTTATTATCTAACTATACCTATGTATTTATTTTGTTTATTATTATTTACGTTGTTATAAAATCTATTTATTTGTTTATTTACTTATTTATCATGATTATCATTCTTTCCGCATCCGACCTAGTCAGGGACCAAAAGGTCCCCTGTCGGCATGCTCCTCCTTTGTGACTCTTTGTAATCCTTTGATATGTGAGAACGTCTCTGAGTTATTTTCACTTCGGCTTCTGCATCTCTAAGAGTCGACGCTGTACGCACCTGCCAGCTACTACAAACGCCATATCCCTTCGTCATTCTACACTAGTTGCCTCTCCTCTCTCATTCCATTCTTGCCTTTTTGAGAGAGAGAGAGAGAGAGAGAGAGAGAGAGAGAGAGAGAGAGAGAGAGAGAGAGAGAGAGAGAGAGAGAGAGAGAGAGAGAGAGAGAGAGAGAGAGAGAGAGAGAGAGAGAGAGAGAGAGAGAGAGAGAGAGAGAGAGAGAGAGAGAGAGAGAGAGAGAGGCATGTGTGTGTGTGTGTGTACGTGCGCGCATGTGTATGTTTGCATATGTGTATGTTTGCGTATGTGTGTGTAAACGTATGTGTATATGTGTGTGTGAGTCTTTACGCATGTGTGTGTGTGCGTGTGTTTGTATGTTTATGTATGTGTGTGCGCTTGTGTACGTACGCGCGTGTGTGTGTGCATGTGCGTGCGTGTGTGTGTGCGTGCGTGTGTATGTGCGTGGGTGCGCGTGTGTATGTGCGTGCGTGTGTATGTGCGCGTGTGTGTATGTGCGTGCGTGCGCGTGTGTGTATGTGCGTGCGAGCGCGTGTGTGTATGTGCGTGCGTGCGCGTGTGTGTATGTGCGTG
>NC_134782.1:26441052-26466052 GCF_046742065.1 Oratosquilla oratoria
AACACTGTTTGCTTTGCATAATTCATCCTTTTGATTCTTGCAGATTTTACCTCTCGTTAGTGTCGTCAATTATCCTTTATGTGTGGAACATTGCAGGAAGAGTCACTCCGTTGTAAAATGTTTACCAAGTTGGAATCTGCTGCAATATCATTTTCTCTACTTGATATTCATATGATAATTTCTAGCTTAATAGAATTGCTCTATTTATGTATATGTTAAGATGATTACATTGGTCAACACCAAATTTATTGTTTATCTTTTTGATCTGATTTAGGATAATTTTGATATGCTGAATCCAAAAATCACTTTGACTTTGCTCAATCAGGTCAACTTTCTGAAGTAAGCTTCATATTTTTTGACGTTTTTGTTTTCACATGTACGGGCATTTTAACGTGACATGATGAGAAAATCTTTCATATTTCTTGCAATAAATGAATTCTGAAGATTCTGCATAAGCTTGGAGTGCCACATTATGAACCCAAAGATTGGAGACTGTTCACTGACAGCAGCAAGTGATCGCTGAGATGTGCTCTACTTCACAATGGTAACCAATTTACCTCTGTACCCCATGCTCACTCGACTACACTGAAGGAAAATTATGAAGCGGTGAAATATGTGCTGGAGAATTTTTTTTATGATCAGCATGAGTGGGTTATTTGTGTTGACCTGAAGATGGTGAATTTTTGTTGGGACAATAGTCCTGCTTCACCAAGTAACCATGCTTTCTGTGCATGCGGGATACTAAGGATACTGCTCAGCATTACACAGAGAAGGATTGTCCTATGCGGGAGGAATTAGTGCCTTGCAGAGAAAACGCCATCAACAATCCTCTGGTAGACAGAGACAACATACTCTTCCCACCGCTGCACATCAAGCTCGGCTTGATTAAACAATTCATCAATTCTCTAGACAAGGATGGTGACTGCTTCACTTATTTGTGCCATGCTTTGCCAGGATTAACCATAGAGAAGTTGTGAGCTGGCATCTTTGATGGTCCACAAATCCATCAGCTCATCAGAGATCCTGAGTTTGAGAAGTCAATGAACCAAGTGGAACTGGAAGCATGGAAGGTTTTTGTTCTGGTCGTGAAGAGCTTTCTTGGCAACAACAAGGCCAGGAACTATGCAGAACTTGTCACCAACATGCTGACTGCTTTCAGGAACATTGGATGCAACATGAGGATCAAAATGCATTACTTATTCTCACATATGGATCGATTTCCTGAGGATCTGGGATCAATGAGTGTTGTGCAGGGGAGAGATTACATCGGGACATAAAAGTGATGGAGACCAGGTATCAGGGACGCTGGGATGCAGTAATACTGACTGATTACCGTTGGATTCTGAAGAGAGACATCCCTACTGCTGAACATTCGAGGGGTTCGAAGAAACGGAAGTTTATGCCCTGAATTTTGCACGTAACGTTCAATTTACATGTACTTACCTTTACCAATGTCTATTATTCAATTTACAGAAATTGAAGTTTGTAACATTTAATAAATACATTCTCTCAGAAATTTATATTTTTTTTACCTTAAAACCTATTTTGGATGAGAAATATTAACGGGAATCAAATAATAATGTCAAAAAATGTGATAAATTTAGTTAGAAGATAGGACTTTTTTAAAATCAAATTAGCATAAAAACTTGACCTAATTGAGAAAAATGAATATCATTTTTTCATTCAGCGGTGTAAAGTTGTCTTAATTCAGTTGAAAAAGCATAGACAACTTACATTTTCTTTGTAACCCAGTGACCTTAATTTGCCATTTATTTTAATTTTGGATGCTTTATTAGTGCATCCTTTATATAAGTAGCCCCATCAGTTGTATAATGAATTTGCATACTATTTTATTATACGGAAGATATACTCTGTTCTCTGTCGCTATGTAACTTAACATGAAACAGGCTAATAGTATTATAATTTTCTATCTTTATGCTATAACAATATCCATTAGATTTAAGATGATTGTGCACACAATAATTGTCCTATATTTCGTAACCAGCAATTTACCAACCCTTCTATCTGTGTGGACGACATTGCAACGATATTGAGAATAACAATGGAATTATAGATTAAGGTGATTAACATGAGTTAGTAGAGTGTGGGAGGTGTATACGACATATTTGAATTTCTGGAGTGTTGAGAGTGTTATGTTTGGAAAGAAGGTTTCTCTCTTAAAGCAAATTATGTAGAGATAATAGGGCTATTGGTGTTATAGAACCCCGTCAGTATTTTTCTTATGCTTGGTAATACAAAGAGAAACTGCAGCTTCCTTCAGTTTCATAATTTTCACCTGCATTCAAGGTCTTCAAAACAATGTCTTTTTCCTTTTTTTTTCAGTTCACGCACGACACTGCTCTCTTAATTGCTTCCGCCTTCTCTGCATTGCCCTTATTTTTTTCTTTCATACTTCGTTTCAACAGAAATATCGCTTTACACTCTGGGTCTTGCAAATAGCAATCTCGCAACAAATAACACACAGGTCTTCCTTTCTATGGACAAATTAAAAGTCTGGGATTATTGAAAAGGTCGGGCGCTGAATATGATTTCCTTGATAGCTGCAATGGCATACGTTGTATTTGGTAAGGCAAACGTGGGTAAAACGTGTCCAAGTACACGTTTCTTCTTGTAAACATAGCATACTGGGGAGCATCTATAAGTAACATTTGAGTTTTAGGTTAGTGTTAAAAGATAGGTGCTACACCTTTAATGACTTTTAAAGACACCATAACGAGGTTTCTAGTCTTGTTTTTTTAACTCTCTAAGGATAGTTTTGAGGTAGAAAGCACCATCAGTCAATTACTTAATCCCTGCCCTCTCTTGTACGCTGGTGGCATTATCGGAAGCATGCTAATATCGCATTTGCCTAGATGTAGGTTCGAATCCCGCACTTCTCTCCGATTCCCAGCAGTGATTGGTATCTACCATAACAGCTCAAGCACATAGGACAAAAATGACGGCTTCGGACGCGGCTGCCTGCCTCTCAGAGTAAGATACTCTTCCATTTCTTCTACCCTTTGGTACAGACATATATTTTTTTTACCAACTGCAGGGGTATTACGAAGCCGCGAAAGCAAATAAAAGAATGAGAACGATTCGATACAGTAAAGGGTTCAGTGATAGGGCAAATTTGATTAAAACTGCAATCCACTAGAGGCGCAAATAGAGACAGCTAGAAACTGCTGTGAAGCGAGACGAGTGATTTTTTTTTTGTTTTTTTTTTTTGCTTCCGAGGGGGGGGGGGATGAAAATGCTACGAAATTCCCGGCAAGTGCAGTTTTAGACGGACCTCGCTTCTTTTTGACAATCTAATTGGAGTGACTATTATGGGAACACATTTTTCATGCTTGCTATAGAGAGAGTTCTGGACAACTGGGTCAGTCGCTGAGGCAAAACGACGACTTCTTCTCTCGCTCGGCAGATACGATTTGTCTGACACAGACGCTCTCCACATTCGTGTCTCCTTAGCACTTACTTATCTTACCTTACCGGGGTGCCGTATCGACTTGGAGGTTGGCCACCATTGAGCTCCATTCCTGTCTGCACATGGCTCTTCTTAACAAAATGGCCTTTGTTATTTCTTCTCCTACAGACGTAGGCCTTATGGTCTCTTGCAGTCTCCTTCATTCTTATATTCTTAATCCGTCTACATATTTTCTGCGTGGTCTTCCTCTTGCCCTCTTTCCTTCTATTTTCCCTGTTAGGCACGTATGTTCTAATTGTTTTCTCATGACGTGTCCTACAAAGTGTAACTCTCTTTTCCTGATAGTTGTTATTATTTCCTTTGCACTGCCTTACCTTACCGTCGTGCCATATCCTCTTGGACTTCGGCAACCATGGAGCGCCACCGTTCACGGTCCCTAGTTACTTGTAACGTCTGTGCTGGTTTGAGTTGTTTTCCCGTCGCCCTCATGAGCCCGTCCATATACTTCTCCCTCTGCTTTCCTCTTGCTCTCCTTCCCTCCACCATTCCCGTCATCATCACCTCTTCCAACCCTTTCCTCCTCATTATATGTCCTAAGAATCGCAACTGTCCTTTCCTTTGCACTACGTGTAATAAAATCTTGAAATTTTGCTTAGTGACATCCCATACAGCAAAAATCACACAAGGGAAAATAGAGGGAATACTTCTATGTTATTTTCACCAGCAACAAGTAAAACAAAACTCAAATATTCGGAAAGTTTGTTTAAACTAAGGATGTATATGAGTACTAAATGTCGTGCACCAGATTTAAGAACTCGTTCCATCAACTTCTTGTTTCTGTCCAACTTCTCCTGTTTCATCGTCAGTGTTTTTTTTAAATATCTTTGTAAGAATATTTACTGAAAAGTGTCAGAAGATGACTTAAAGAATCCTTAATGAGTCTAATCTGAGGGGAAGATGACATTGCATCTCATCTTCCTGCCGTTGATGTAATTGACCGTTTTGATGACTTCCATAATGGCGAGCGTCGTCAGTCTTCTCTTCTTATCATTTCTTAAATGGTTCCTATCACAAACTTGCGAAGAGAACGACGTAATCTTGAATAGGGCATAGCTTCAAGAGAGCAGGGTGTTCTTTGAGACGACATAATTTGTATTTTAGAGTTTAATAACAAACGAGCGTCCCCCATGAATAGATTTCGAATTTGAGAAAAGGAAATCTTTTAGATGCGACCTCTACCCATTGTGCTTGGAGTGTCAAGGCAGGTAGCATTCAGTGGTACCCGTTAAGATAGTTTTCAAACTGCGTTTTGCGAAGTACGATTGAATAAATGCTTCACAGCTGTGAGCTAACAAAAAAAACTTCAACTTAATCTGGGAACAGAGCAACAACAGGAGAGCATATACTCTTTGTTACAGTGATGTTCCTTATACAGAATATATATATATATATATATATATATATATATATATATATATATATATATATATATATATATATAAAACACTGAATGGGTCCCAGTGAACAGATATACATTTTTATCAACCACAATACACTTTAATTCTAAGCCATCAACATCGAAAGGCTTGAGGAGGCCAACATAAAGAAAATGAAACATGGTACAGCAAGAACTCGAACCTGAGCTAGCACGTGACATGTGTTAGTGACTTAACCGATTGCGCAATCTCTCTTGATGGCGCAATCGACAAAACAGGTGCGTAAAGTCTGGAGGCTATAACGGTCGATAGGGTGAAGGGGGTCAACAGTTTTGTCTATTCAATAATGAGCGTTTCTGATTTCGAAGAATAAAGTATAAAGAAAGATTGAATTGATGTGCAGCCGTCGGAATCAGGCGTGAAAATATTTATAAAAAGTTGGACATGATTTCACGGTTGAGATGAGGAAGGTAAGGAGCAAACGCCAGAAGTCGCATAACTGCGGCCGAAGCCGTTGCAGCAAGTATTAATCATTTCTGGGTATCGGAGATGCATGCGGGATTCGAACCCACAACTGAGCAAACGCAAGAGCAGCATGCTTCGACTATGCTTCCAGTTGCACCTTGAGCAGGAGGTGAAGGGAGTGGAGTGTTTTAAGAATAAGAAATATTGAAAGGATTCTTTCCATTTTTTACCTCACAGGTCCTCCACAACCAAGAACCCGTCATTGATTCCATTAGAGCAGCGTTTTCTAAACTTTTCCGACCATAGCACCCCGTGTTGTCTTGTCTAAGCAGTCCAGCACCCCTATTTTGTTATTAAATGGATAAAAGGAAGTAAAGTGTAATGCTTGATGATTTGCTTTTTGATTTCTTAGAACTGAAACAAATTGACAATATTGTTTGTAGAAGAAATAAGAATACCCTAGAAAAATAAAATAGCGTGGAAATAGTCAAATTATGCACAACAGGGTGATCAATGATACATATATCAATGTGATTTTTGTGTGCATCACTTCCCAGCACCCCCTATAATTGATTTTAGCATCCCCGGTTGGCAAACGCTGCACAAAGGATGTCTCTGTGTATCTATATACCAAAAGCCTCTTCTTCCACCTTAAGAGGGAGGTAACCAGTCAAAGCACGAACCCACCTCGACACATCCCAATCCCATTCGTCACAAATTTGTATCCCTTTCATCTTAGCTTCTCGTGAATAAAGTGTAAACCCTGACTCCCGCCCACCGTCCGAGCCAGAAGCAATATGCTACCATCATGCCACACAGGACGTACAAAAGGAATATTCTAGAACTTGTCAGAGACATTTCTCGACGACAGTTTGCCTTGCGATAACCAGTCGTAGAGATATGGGTTTCACTTCCGGAGGCAGAGCTATTCAATGGAAGTAGCAAGAATACTAGATGAAAACTTATCCAGACAGAAAAGAAAAGTACTAGAAACACTATACATCGCTACAAATAAGAACACAAACCAAAGAACGGGTGACATTAAATGGACAAAAACCACCGCAGCTATAGCAACAGCCAGTAGGACAATTCACCACCAAATTAGATACAAGAAACCCGGCAATGACCAGAAGGACAAAACACCACCGAAGCAGACGCGACTCACCTGATTGAGCTCTCCGAAGTTCCTCTCAGTGTACCCTGTTACCATATATGTTTACCTTGTTTCTCTTTATTACATTATTTCTCTGAAGAAGCCTTATTGGGCAAAACTAGTCAGAAATAAACTTGAACTATAACTCGTGTCTTCATTACCTACCTTTCCCACTTGTCACAATGTCTCAACATATATATATATGTATATATATATATATATATATATATATATATATACATATATATATACACACACACACACACACACACACACACACACACACACACACACACACACACACACACACACACACACACACACACACACACACATATATATATATATATATATACATATATATATATATGTATATATATATATGTATATATATATATATATATATATATATATATATATATATATATTATGGGAGAAAGCATACGCTGGACTCGACGTTCGTCAATTTATTCCGACGTTTCGAACCCTGTCCGGGGTTCGTCTTCAGGGTAATACAGTGGTAGCAATGGAAATGTACATAAATAACGCGGAAGTGAAATACGGAGGTAGTGGAAAAAGCACCAGGTTATTCTTGGAAGCTTGGTCAAGTGATGATAATAGTGTCAATAGGTGCATCACTTTAAACCCAATTTATAAGGGGGCGAAGGATAGGCTGGAGAAGAAGCTTACTTCTTAATATGTTTATGTTGTGTGTTTTATTTGTTTTTGTTTCGACATGACGGTAGTGTGTTTCTTGATGTGTTTTGTATCATTCCATTTTATTTTCATTTTTATGTATGTAATTTTATTTATTTATGAAATTTACTAACGGTGGTGGCATGCGTTACATGACTTTTGTTCCGCGTACCGTTGTGGCATGCCACGTCGTACAGCCTTTATGCCCAATCTTGGGGGGCATTTTTTCATACTGCTTTTCTTATTTATTTCAATGTGTACTCTTCCTTTTTGTATGTTTATGATATTGATGGATTTTGTGTTCTTGTTCCAATTTCTTTTATTCGTGATATACATGCTACGCGGGACATTTGTTCCACGGGAGTGCACAGTGGTGCGACCCATCGGTAGCGGGGTGAATCCATACAACTTTCATTATATTTTCTTTATATATATACACATATTTTTCTATGGTAAACTCGGTGAATGTTTTCAAGGAAGTATTGCACCTGTTATTTTATAGTTTTATTTATATTTGTTTCTCATTTGTGTTTTTGATTTGGTTTAACTGCGTCGGATTGTAACGGTTACTGTGGAGACCTGTCCCAGTGTACCAAATTCCCCTTATTTATGTACATTTCCATTGCTACCACTGTATTACCCTGAAGACGAACCCCGGACAGGGTTCGAAACGTCGGAATAAATTGACGAACGTCGAGTCCAGCGTATGCTTTCTCCCATAATAATGGTTCCTGGACTCCAGCTATTTACGAATATATATATATATATACATATATATATATGACAGGTGGGAAAGGTGGGTGATACATATACATATGTGTGTCTGTGTGTGTGTGTGTGTGATTTTCAAACAAAGTTTATAAATCGAATTGATCTTCAAATCAATTATTTTTTTATTTTTCAAATGAGCCATCATACTAAAGATTAGGTATAAAAATCGACAATTTCTTTTAAACATTTTGTGGACAGACGGACAAAAAAAAAGAAATAAATAAATAAAATAAAATAAAATAAAATAGAATAAAAAAATTAAAATAGAATAGAATTTTTTTTTAATGAATAGATAAATAAATCAACTGACCTGGATGATCAAACACACTTCACAGATTTCATTGGCTAAGATGATAAACTTTAATTATCAAAAAATTAAACGGGATATACAAATACTTCTATATTAGAAATCGCATTTCTCTCTAAAATGTATTGGAATAAAAAGAGTAACAAGCAAACTGAATACTTATTCTAATTTCATTTCCATAATCATCTTTTTACGAAAGATTGAGTTTGGGTCTTGATGGGATTTGTTTTTGTAACAACAACAACAACAACAACAACAACAACAACAACAACAACAATTGATAGCTACTAAGGAAAGCTAAACATATGGTCTTGAGACTTATGGAAAATGGATTTACATCCAAAATAAACCCACTGCAACAGGATTGAATCGAAGTTTAGTCCCGTGTTGAGGGCCTATAGCCCATCATCTTAAAGTTTGTTGGTTAAAGTCTTAACATGGTCTTATATGTTTGTCCACCCCAAGCAGCTGGAACAAACTAAAATGTGCGCGCACGTGTTTATATGTGTGTGTGTGTGTGTGTGTGTGTGAGTGTGTGTGTGTGTGTGTGTGTGTGTGTGTGTGTGTGTGTGTGTGTGTGTGTGTGTATTCACCTTGGTCTTTGGATCACGTGTTGGACTCGTGATCGACAGCCATTTCCCTCCCGAAAGAGAGCTCAGAGCTCGTATGACCGATCTATGGGTAATGCTGTGACCTTACACGCACACACAACCCCAACTCCCCGCCCACGAGAGTTGGAGTAACGACTCAAAGCGCAGCGATACTGAAATAATTTCAGCCCTGGGCAGGATTCGAACCAGGTACCGCCGGTACCGCCATACTGATAGTCTGGGACTCTACCAACCGCGCCACCGAGTCGTGTGTGTGTGTGTGTGTGTGTGTGTGTGTGTGTGTGTGTGTGTGTGTGTGTGTGTGTGTGTGTGTGTGTGTGTGTGTGTGTGTGTGTGTGTGTGTGTGTGTGTGTTTGTGTGTGTGTGTGTGTGCGTATGTGTGTGTGCGTGTATGTGCGTAAGAATGTATTTTTGTGTATGCACATACATTTGTTCACATATATGCGCATATATAAATGACAACGTTTTATAGGGGGAATGGCCACACGCGTGTATTTCCGTTTCCACATATATTTTCAAAAGTGAACGTTTTCTTAAATAATTAAGGTTGTGTACCTATTGTTTGTCTGACCAAAGGCTGTCTTCATGTGCAGAGGTTTGCATGTGATGTTACATTTTGTCCTAAAACAATTTTTCTGGGGTTTGTGAACTGTTTTATTCATATATGTTTTTTCAGGTATTTCATTCAATGTGCGAATTTATATATTTACCTTTTATCAGACCTACTGTGATTGAAATTAACGTGTTAATAATTCTTCTTTTCGTATAATTTGAAATGGAATGTTAACAACTACATACTAATTTACCTCTGGAAAAAAAAAAAAAATGCAAAGGATTACAAAGGCGGAGCATGCCGACAGGAGACCTTTTGGTCCATATCTAGGTCGGATGCGAAAAAATTCATAATAATAATAAAATAAAAAATAAAAAATATGAAAGCTGAAATGATGCTTAGATTCTCTTTTGAATAATCATAACATACCTGTAGACAATAGTTGCCATCCCTGAGTCACTGTAGATCACGGCCGGGGGGTGTAACCGTTGGTCCTGGCCGCATACTCTAATGTTGTTGATTCCTCTCAAACTACCTCCTCTCTTCCGGCTGCCTCCTCCGTCTCCCCCTCCCCCTCCTCCTCCTCCTCCTCCACCTCCTCCTCCTCCAGTGTCGCCCGTGTTTCCTTTATCCAATCCAAATTCTTCTATGTCACCATCAGATATTCTCACATATCCGCCACGACAGCTGAAAAGGGCAGAAAAAATTCTTTATTAGGTCATGGGAATTTTACTGCCTCAGGGATAATGATAGACGGTGCAAACATGGTTTGTATAAAGATGTGACGTCTTATACAACAAAATTTAAACTATTTGTCCTCGATTATTTTTTCTATCCCTGCTTCCCTTTCAGCATATCCCTCATGTTAATAAAGTGAACAGAATGATCTATTCTTGGAAGACAACCGAAGCTGTGGTAAAGGAGTTAAAAACAAGTGGATGGCCAAGGAAGCCCCAGAAGATTTATTTCCTGCAATTTTAAGAGAAATGTCTATAGGCATTACGTGTTTTGAATCGTTACACTCTTTTCCGTCTGACATGACTACGAAATGAAAATTCTCTTGTTAGCATGTTTGTTTATTGTAACCCACGACATATACATGTGTATCATCATTAAGTCTCGCCTCCCCGCTGATGTCTCTACAGCCATTCCCACATCTTAGATATTCATATAATATTACTTTGTCTCTGTTCTAAAAAAAAAAAAAAAAAAAATCCTTTTTCTTTAGATACTCTCTCCGAAGACTTTCCTTCTATGACTATGTGACGGTGACTGATAGTTTAGAAGATAATCTCTATTTTTCTTCATGAGAATGTGGATGGTGGCGGGCCATATCCACTTTATAGGGAATAACCCCCATTTCGTAGGAAGTTTGTAAAAGCATAAAAGACAGTGTAGCTGAATCTTCCACACATTCCCGCCATCTCAACCGGTTCCAAAGTATTCATTTGGTAATTTTTTCTATTCTTTTTCCACTCTTCCCATCATTTTTTAGCTATTCTATGGGCACGTTGATTGTCTTTCTTTTAGCTAATATTGATATTCATTTCTGTGAATATGAGCTTAAAATTACCTAGTAATTTTTAAGTGTATTCTATATACTACTTCAACTACTGTTAGTCCGTATATGTATGTATGTATGTATGTGTGTGTGTGTGTGTGTGTGTGTGTGTGTGTGTGTGTGTGTATGTGTATGTGTATGTGTATATGTATATGTATGTGAGTATGTATGTACGTATATATATATATATATATATATATATATATATATATCTGTGCGTGTGTGTGTGTGTGTGTGTGTGTGTGTGTGTGTGTGTGTGTGTGTGTGTGTGTGTGTGTGTGTGTGCGTGCGTGCATGTATCTGTGTATGTGTGTGGCTATGTATATATATGTGTATATGTGTATTTACTCAAGTCTGTTGAATTTATTGAAATTGGTCTTATAATTAAAAATGTTTTCTTGAACCACAACTTGCTTTACACTAATAGACATTTTTGAGAGACTGAAAGAAGAAATCTGGTTACTCTGGCCTCTATAATTGTGGCATCTGTAGATGTCTGTGATTGAACCAAATGATATTACAATATCTATCTTCATTTTTATATCTAATATTTAGGCTATAGATACTGTTTGTGACTTCCGGTACTGTAAATATCTTAGACTCAAATCGCTCGATCCATCTACTTGCTATTATTTGATCTAATAGCGTAGATGTTCTCAACTTTTCCACATAGTCAAGTATCAAAAGTAACTAAATCCTTAAACATAATGACGTGTATTACATGTTATATTTATTTTCAGGACAGCGCAAAGCAAGTTCTTTTAGCTCAAGGATGAAAAGTAGCTAAATCCTTCAACATAATGACGTGTCTTACATTTTATATTTATTTTCAGGACAGCGCGAAGCAAGTTCCTTTAGCTCAAAGATGAACCCGTTACGAAAGGGGGTCTCAACTCCTTGATTTTTTCTTTTGAGCCTGATACCAGCTGAATAAGACCAACTGGTCCTTGCCCATTAAAAAATAAGAACATAAGAACATAAGAATGAAAGAGACTGCAAGAGACCATAAGGCCTACACTAGGTAGCTCCGTATCCATCACCACCTGTCATCCCCATCCATAAAGTTGTCTAATCGTTTCTTAAAACAACTGATAGTTTCAGCGCTTACTACATGGTTACTAAGTTCATTACATTCGTCGACCATCCTATTAGTAAACTAATTCTTGCTTATTTCCTTTTTAGATCTAAATAAAAAATACAGCACAAAATAGAATAAAGACACAGGACATTGCCAAAGGGTGTTAATGCACTGGTATCTCCTTTTAGTTACCTGTTCCCTCACTTGATAAAAGATCAAGATGGCCAGGTTGGGACAGGGCTCATTACGCCTGGGAAAAAAAAAGGAGGTCGAAAGATTGCCATCCCCGTTGTGACACCCTCTGTGCAGCTCAAAGAAACAGAGAGCTGCTCCTTGTCAACAAAAGTTTCGTCTTATCCCTTGTCACATGTCTGTTGATTGAAAATGTTTGAACAAGGAAAAGTTGGACGCGTGGGGGTGAATCTTTGATCTGGTGATTAGCTTTTGTTTCAAGGGAGTTCGGCCTGCTATCTTGGGCCTCTTCATCACAAAGACGTACACTCTAGATTAATCTGGACTGACCACTGATGATTTCATTCAGCTTGGACATTACAATGGATAATGGGTAAAGTCTTTTTCTATTACTGATCTTTTAGCTGTGTTGATGCATTCGCTCTGCAGATTTTATTTTGATAAAGAAGAAGCAATGATGTGTTCCTGCTTGTGATGGTCCAGAAAATTAATTTGGAAAGAGTCTCACCTCCTTAAGGACTACTTTCAAAATCTATCAACAGCTTCACCTTCACTGAGATTTACACATAGATATGAGAGACGTAACAGTATTAATAATGTTATATTTCCATAATGCAAGTTTTAGCGGGGTGACAATATCAATAACGAAATTGACTTATAGTGCGCGAATTCTACAGAGAACGAATCTTCAAGGCATGACCTTGTTACAAGGATGCATATCCGCGGGGCTGGTACACAACATTTGACCCAAACACAAGATCTTTCTGGAAACTATCTTTTCTGTACTTTTTCATATAAGGTGATATGAAAACTTGTGGTTGCTACCTTCTTCGCCTGTTAGGTAATAACATAGAAACATTTATATGCATATACCACACAGCCATCAGTCTAAAGTATCTTCCTGGAGAGGTCTATAGGAGGGTCCGAGGAGTTTTGTTTTTAATATTAGAATCGTCACCGTTGAAAGTGGGTCAGTACCTGGTCACCAAAATCCTATTAGGCACAATGCCTGTCAAAGGTTTGAGTATTTTGTGCAGTGGAATAAAATATACTGGCTGGTTGCAAGGCCGGACATGTCCCTGCCGTTTGGCTCGGCGAGTTTATTTCTTAACAATGGTCGTCCATGACTTGATGATGATCATCAAACGATTCTCTAGCGCATTACTTCTTTATTTTCTAATGAGGCAATTTTGACTTGAGGGTCATAATTTTAACTGAATTTACCGACGCGTTTACCCAAACATGGTGCCGAGTATGGTGCGCTAGGATAACAATCACACCAAGCAAAACATACCATAAGCCACCAATATGGTGTCCAGGTACCGAGAAAAGGACGGGGGTGGGATGGAGATGGATTTGGGGGCGTCCGTAGGTTAGTGCCGTTTTCTTTAAACATTAACGCATGGCGAAACACACTAAGAAGCCACCCACATAGCTGTGGAGTTTACGGGTACTTAACCAACAACATATTTATTGTGAATAAGAATACAAAAAAAAAAAAAAAATGTACTTTGATAGTATATTTCTCTTTAATTTCTTTAACATACTTTTCAGATATATTACTAGCATATAATATGTGTTTGTATACTATATATATATATATATATATATATATATATATGTATGTATATATATATATATATATATACTGTATATGCGTAAGTAACCACTAGGAAAAGGAAACTAACGAAGCAGAGCGCTTTCGTATAATTACATCTTCAGTGCAGATACAAAGAAGGAATTATAAGATGAAGAAACAAGGTACAGAATATATGACATAGTGAAGAGACGGCCCAAACGTCCCATACTTGTTGGCTACCAGGACGGCCCAAACGTCCGTCACGTGTACTTCTTCCATTACCTCTCCGAATGCCCTCTTCACTATGTCATATATTCTGTACCTTGTTTCTTCATCTTATAATTCCTTCTTTGTATCTGCACTGAAGATGTAATTATACGAAAGCGCTCTGCTTCGTTAGTTTACTTTTCCTAGTGGTTACTTACGCATTTGTGAACACACGCTCCTAGTGTTTTTATTGCATATATATATATATATATATATATGTATTTATATATATTGGTGACTTTGAGATATTTGTATGGAATCATATCTCATATCTCCTCTACCAAGAAGAGAAGGAATGCCACAGTCAAAATAAAATGAAACAAGTCAACTGGTATGGAAAAGGGTTAATCAAGTTAGTTTTGAGTTTGGTCGTCATCAAAAAGGTGCCAACGAAAAGAATAACATATCCGGAAAAAAACTACAGATAAAACACCATGGAAAAGCTGTCGGAAGAAGAAATTTCGAGTTTGTTGGAAAACCCAAGACAAACACAAAACTCACCTTTCGCAGCAGCGCTGAAGTTTATCTTTGAAACCTGTGAGTGGTATGAACATTATTCATATCGAATCAAGATTTCATTATTAAACTTCTAGAATACTTGTGTATAATACACACAGGCACAGGCACACGCACACACACACACACACACACACACACACACACACACACACACACACACACACACACACACACACACACACACACACACACACATTAATCCACAATACAGTGATCTAAGGGGTGAACCAATTGTTCAGAAAGTTGGTTCGAATCCTCACAAAGCCCACAACTATACAAACACACGCACAGAGGCAGGACTGGAGATGGTTAGAGAGCGTGGAGGGAAGTAGGAGGTGAGCCAGTGGTTGTTTGCTGATGATATTGCACTTGTGGCTGGGTCAAAGTTAAAAGTACGCTAGTTTGCTCATGGACATTCAAAACAAGACAAAAATCGTAAATAATGAAGGGATATTATGTTATATATATATATATATATATATATATATATATATATATATATATATATATATATATAAATATATATATATATATATATCAATTGCTTTAAACTGGCAAAACTTGATTATTTAGTAAAAATCTTTCCTCAGCTGTTAAATTGAAAATACTGAAAGATTGCATTTACTAACACAAAACAAAGGAATGACAAAATAAGTACTTTAATCAAGAACAGAGAACTACGACAGCGTTCAGGAGCAAGAGTAAATAAAATATTTGTCTTAGAAAAGAGGTGATTGTAGTAATCTGTAACCGTAAGAGGAGATTTTCACATATCTGTGTTCAACGAGCACCCATAAGGTACGAGAGTAGATGATTACAAATTGATTCAAGTACACATGGGATAGGTTGGGTAAGATTAGGTTAGGTTAGGTTAGGTCAGGTTAAGTTAGGCTAAGTTAGACTCGGTTAGTTTAATTTAGGTTGGGTTGGGTAGAGTTGGGTTGGGTTGGGTTGGGTTAGGTGAGGTTGGGTTGGGGTGAGTTAGTTTGGATTAGGTTGGGTTAGGTTAGGTTAGGTTAATTTAGGTTAGGTCAAGTTAGGTTAGATTAGGTTGAAATAGGTTACGTTAAGTTGGGTTGGGTTGATTCGGCTTGGCTTGGTTTGGTTTGGTTTAGTTTGGTTTGGTTTGGGTTGGGTAGGGTTAGGTTAGGCTACGTTAGGATAGGTTAGGTTGGGTTGGATTTGGTTGAGTTAGCTTAGGTTAGGTTAGGCTAGATTATGAAAGAAGCAATGAGGATATCCTTAACTTCTGGAGTAAAGAATAACTGAGCAACTGAAGAAAGAGCACTAGTTTGTAAAAGGATACGGACTGAAAATCGATTCAGATCCGATGGAAAACATAAATCATAGAAGGGCTGTTGGAGGACGGATCACCTCATCCGTGATAAAGGCAGAGGTCACGGAGGCGTTCATTGAAAACACTGCCGACCCTAACCTTTGATTTACCGACATCCATACAAACAGCGCTCAGGACGAAAGCAACTTTGAAATTACGTTATTACTTGTTAAGTTAGGAAAATGTGTTACTAGCCACTGTTCAAATATGTCAATGTTTGCACGGAAGACTTGTAAATAGCAATCAGGGTTTAAAATGTAAAGAAATTAATTTGTTTTGTCACGCAGTACTGTTTTGGTCTCCATCCTATAGAAGGGATATTGATTCACTAGATTTAGTACAGTGGAGAATGACCAATATGATGCATGGGTGATGTTTACCTTACGAGGACAGGAATAGGAACCTTAATTTACACTCACTGGAAAGACGTAGTGTGTGAGGCAATCTAATAGGATTGTTAAAATGGGTCAAGGATGATGCAGACAAGGTCATTATATTAACACAACGGGGTAGAACTCGTAGTAATGGATTTATGTTATGCAAATTTATATTTAAGAAAAAGATAGGGAAAAACTGATTTGACAATAATAGTAACCATGTCGTGGGTGCTGAAACTATTGGTTGTTTTAAGTGTTTATGGGTGGGGATGATAGATAGTATTGGACATTGAACAGCCTAGTGTAGGCCTTATGGTCTTTTGCAGTCTTCTTTTTTATGTTCTTTTGTTCTTATGCTCGCAACAGACAAATACCTGTTCTTTTCTACTTCCAAATAACATTTCAGTAAATGATGTCGAAGGTACCAGAGGTTTGCTGTACCAGAGAATCTCGGGACCAGAGATTATACGTTAGTGTTCCTTTATAAAGTTAACCTGTGCAATGTTTTTTTCAGGGTTTCAGTTTCTTTAAAAGAGACACATATATTCAAAATAAAAATACGACAAGAAAAGGTTTACAAAATCTGTTTTATGAGAAGATATATAATCAGATAATACCACACACCATCAAATCAAATAAAACCAGCTATCCTGAATCCACTGCTGAATAAAGGCCTACTTCGTAGCATTACATGATTCATACGACCGTTCCAACCTCTACCATGTCAGTCATGCAAACTTCTCTATCGCGTCTCTCCACCTTCTGTTTGGTCTCCCTCTTCCACGCTTTCCATCTCGCGGCGTCCACTCAGTAACACACTTGCTTTATTGCTCATCAGTCTTTCGCACTAACTTACCTGACCAATTCCACTTCTTCTTTTTTACCGTCTCCACAACATCTTTCACTCTAGTTTACTCTCTCATCCAAATTGCTCTCCTTCCGTCTCTCATTATCATTACCATCATTGGTCTATCCATTTTCCTCTGTGCAGCCCTTAGCTTTATCTTTATCGACTTCGTCAGTTTCCAAGTCTCACACCCGTAGATTATTGCTGGCAGAAGGCATTGATTGTAAACTTTACGTTTCAGACATAGAGGTAGAGAGCCTGTCAGGATTTTATCATACCAAAAACTTTCCAACAAATTGTAATACGTCTTTTTATTTCGTTATCATGATCTTTGGTCATTTTCACCCTTTGGACTAAAAGAATTATACTCCTCAACTTCTTCAAGACTCTCATTATCAATTATAATCTCTTTACTTTGAACTTTTGTGTTGAATATTAATTTGGTTTTACTCTTATTCATATTTAAACCTACATTGAGACTTTCCTTGCTCAGATCACTCAGCACATCTTGCAAGTCTTTTGCTCTTTCTGAAATAAGAATAATGTCATTCGAATATTTTAGGTGGTTCAAATATTCGCCATTAATCTTCAAACCTTTCTCTTCTCAACTCAACCTTCTGAAAATCTCTTCCAAGCAAGCTGTAAATAATTTGGGTGAAATTGTATCACCTTGCCGTACTTCTTTCTTGATCTTGATCTTTTCTGTATCTTTATGTAGTCGAATTACAGCGGTACCTTTCGCATAAATCTTTTCTAGAACCCTTACAATCTGTTCTTGTACCCAGCTTGCGTAGCGAGTGTAGTATTACTATCTGTTCTACTACGTCAAACTTCTTTTCGTAATCTACAAAAGATAAACAAAGAGGTTTATTGTATTCTGTTGTTTTCTCGATTAGTTGGTTCATCGCCTGAAATTGATCTAGAGTTGAATATTCCTCTTCTAAAGCCTGCCTGTTTTCTCGATTGGTTTTCATCTAAAACTTGAATCAGTCTATTTGTAAGGATCTTGGAGAATACTTTATTTACATTTGATAGCAAGCTAATCGGTCGGTAGTAACTAAGGTCCTTCTGGTCTCCTTTTTTATAATGCAATCACAATCCAAGCTACCCTATCTGAAAAACTACTGAACTTGACTACGTTACCAGCAACCTCTCGGTTTATAAGAAATCCTACTTCATCAGATCTTTCTTTGGCTTTAACTATAGTAGAAAAGGTGTTGACCATCTTGTAATTGTATAAGCTTTTCTTCCGCTCTTTGAACTTCGCTCAGTCCTACGATGTCCCACCTGATGTGTCTAGTTCTTCTATACATACACACAAACACACACATACATAAAAACACACAGACACACACACACGCACATACACAAAGCAAACACGCACGTACGCACACACACAAAGTAAGCACGCACGTACGTACATACACACATAAACACACACACACACACACACACACACACACACACACACACACACACACACACACACACACACACACACACACACACACACACACACACACACACACACACACACACACACACACACACACACACATTCACAGGAACTATGACGGCAAAATTCTCCCTCACACCTTCTACTGCAAGGGATTAGAAGAGGTAGAGTCATAGAGTTTGTAAAAGACAGTTTCAAGGGAGCAACATAGAGAAGGTACAGTTGCAGTGTAAAATCAGAATTATTCCTCAATTGGTAAATATTTTACTTTGACATACACAAGTGTTATGTGGCTCCCGCACTTAAGTGTCCTCAAAAAAAAAAAAAAAAGTCTCTAAAACATTGGCTGCATTTTACCATGCAATCATTAACAGATGATAACGTGCAGTCAATATACCTATCAAGAGCACTTTTCCTTCATCAAAAGAAGGAATAGTGCCACCAGATTGAAAAAAGGCTAATGTGCTACCAATGCACAAAAGTGGAAGTAAGAAGGCACCACTAAACCACAGGGTGGCATCACTGACCAGCACAGTAGTGAAATTATATGAAAAGATTGTGAAAGATATACATATACAAGGTAGTTCCAAAAGTAATGCCTCCTATTTCTTTATTCTACACCAATATATCCGAGGGAATTGTTTATGTCATTGTTATAATAGCTGAACCTTTGCGCTCATAACATGATTTTTTCATCTTTCTGTTGCAGATATTGATGGTGTGAGAGTCTAAAAAAATTAACCTCTGTCATGGATATGCGTCTGAAGGAAAGATGCGTCATTGAATTCGTCCATGCAGATGTGGACTCAATCGATATTCACCAGCGCTTGGTGAACGTTCACGGAGCTGAGGCAGTTGATGTCAGCACGGTTAGGAGACGGGTTAATCGATTCCAGAGTGGCAACAGAGATGTGAGTGACAAATCGCGCTCCGGACGGCCATGCATAGACCCTTGTTCATCGCTGACGAAATTTCATTGGAAAGGAAAACGATTACGTGGAGAAATAAATTCTGGGGAAAAAAAAATCCACTCGTTTAATGCTGCCACTCCCGTATTTGTAACTCTTTAACTTTTTGAGTTACGAGTTAAAAAAGAAAAGAAAAAAATAGGAGGTATTACTTTTTGAGGTACACTCGTACATTTACATATAAATATACGAATACATATACATATACATATACATATACATATACATATACATATACATATACATATACATATACATATACATATACATATACATATACATATACATATACATATACATTTACATATATTCATACACATGTAAATATACATATACTGTACATACACAATAGAATGTGTGTGTGTGTGTGTGTGTGTGTGTGTGTGTTTGTGTATATGTGTGTGTGTGTGTGCATGTGTGTGTAAATATATATATATGTGTGTGTGTGTGTGTGTTTGTGTATATGTGTGTGTGTGAATGATATTGTCTATCAAAATCTTTTTCTATATCATGGTGTGGTGAACGAATTCATAAACACACGCTTTGTACAATTAAAAGAAATTCGAGTGCTCTGATCCTTTCTTGGGGTCTTCCTTTGCAGGCCCTAAGAGCAGGAACTAATTTCCTTTCAGCATTTCTTGGTATGCTGACCCCCTTTTCATCCACTGGAAATAATTTATCAAGTAAATGAAAGGCACGTCCCTTCGGATGGCGACATGCTTTCTTTCATTCAAAATCTCCCTCCATTATCTTGATTTTTTTTTTCTTACTCTTCGTTCAGGTTATCAGATTTTCCTTGTGCATCATACATTTCCTTCATTCTTGATCTTTCTTTAAGTTTACTTCATCTATTTCTCCCTTTGTCCCTCTCTCTGCAACTCTTTATATTCTCGTGTTTTTTTCCCCAAGTACTCAAATCACCCTACCACTCTCTCATCTTCTTTATGTCACGCCTTCCTTCCTATCTTTTCGTGCATATACCTGACGATCAATTAATCTAAAACCTATTGTATAAATATAATAGGTCGTCTGAATTTTTTTTCAGACGCTGCATCTCAAATCATTCAGACTCCTCCTCTCTTCCCCGCATAATCCCATGTTTACGATTATTTCTTCATACAATTCCATTTTCGTATTTCCCCCAAACATCTGTTTATCATAACATTCTCATTCCACACTGACGTTTATTTGTTCTGTCTACGCTATTATTCACTTCCTCATCCAATCTTTCCTTCACAGCTACATATGACCCTAAATACTTCAAACTTTTCACTTCCTAAAGTGCCTTACATTTCAAATTCAACCCACTACAAGCATCGTTCGAAATTCCAGGTCCTTCACCAATTACAAAACTCTCTCTGGTACTTCTGCGTTTACTTTCTGTATCACCCTACTCGTATCAAAGTTGAACAACCATGGCGAGATCACACAGCTCTTAAGCAGGCACAAATTCACTTCCAACCATTAGTCCTTTGATCATCTTGTTATATATTCTCACATTCAGTAGCTCACCCTCACCCACTCATCTTTCCTTTTCACCATTGCCTCTTCCTTCACTAGATCAATACAAAATATTTCCCTTTCCTTTATTCATTTATTTTTTACAAGCGCATACACACGATTGTTATTTATTGTCAGATAGCCCCGAAGCATCCTTGATCTTACATGTACACACCTCTTATATTGTGTCCCATATTCCTTGTCAACATAACTGACTCTCGTTCTTTCTTTCTTTACATGGATGTGTGTGTGTGTGTGTGTGTGTGTGTGTGTGTGTGTGTGTGTGTGTGTGTGTGTGTGTGTGTGTGTGTGTGTGTGTGTGTGTGTGTGTGTGTGTGTGTGTGTGTGTGTGTGTGTGTGTGTGTGTGTGTGTGTGTGTGTGTGTGTGTGTGTGTGTATGTGTGTGTGTGTGTGTGTGCCTGTGTGTGTCGTCCCTATATGATACTAAGGGCATGTGGTTATGAATAAACGTCTTGTAGAGCATATCTCAGAGTACTGTCTCTCCTTTCATTAACTAAATGAACCAAACAGGACTGAAATGATACTACAAATCAAATGATAATCATTCGGTAATGCCTTTGACGAAACCCATCACTACAGTGTTCCATCATGCATGACTGACGGCGTCTTGGAGTAAGTCTTGGACGAAGGTTCCACAGTTCCGTAGGGTCGGCCTCGTAAGCTTATGATGGAGCAATGGGCAGCCTCGAAAGGAGCATCCGGCGGTGCATTGGAGTACGTAGGTCCGTGTTTTCAAGGCCTTGGTAATTCCTGTCTTGCCGTATACATGTCAGACCTGGATCCTCACCAAGACCTTGAATGCACGCCTAATTTCGTTCGGAACGATGCCACTTGGGGAGGTATCCGGAGAACGTGATGATACGGAGAACCTGACAAGTAACCTACCTTGTCACCAAATGCAAGCTGAAGCACTGTGGCCAAATGGATCGCCTATCAAACGTTGACCTTGCTATAATGTCATCATGAAAGAACACTCAGGAATTGAGAATGTAAAAAGACGGTGAGGATGAATCAAATATCAGACCAAGAACTTACATAGGGCGCATTCCTGGGTCTGGATAAAAAAAAAAAGGAAAAAACAAAAAACGAAACAAAAATAAAAAACGGTACAATAACCTGCCGAACAATGTTGTACAAGGTTGTGCACTCCAAATGAAATTCCGACATCGGAGGTATGTATATACATACATACATACATACATATATATACATACATATATATATATATATATATATATATATATATATGTAGGTATGTATGTATATATATATATATATATATGTATATATACATATGACGGTCTTATGAATCGTAGTTGCGCGTCGAAGGTTTTATATTAGCTGAATGTGACGTATGATATAGCACTCCATATATAATACTGCCTATTCCATATTGTACTGTCATTAGCTTTCCATTAGAATAAAAGTCATATACTATATATGTTGTCTTCGTGAGAAATACTTACCTAAATACACATTTGATATCGTCCAGACCAAAGCTTACCCGGAAATGTACGATACATATAGAGTAAAAATGGTTTGATAAGGACACAGGTTTTACGGTGTTTGTAGGAAAGTAGGTCTCACTGCTACGGAAAGCACCTGGCCGTGCCAACAGCAACGCATAACCAACAGGAAGTGCTAATGGAATCTGAGGTTTCGTATTTGAAGAACTCCTTTCACAGCTGTGCTCACAGCTACGCTCGAATTTACGCTCACAACTGTGCCTTTTTTAGCTTTAGTTTTCCGCTGTTGGGTCCCAGTATTGTCAGTCATAATCACAAAATGCATCGGATGTGAGGGGTTCTTGTGAGAAAAAGGATTGGCGGAGAGAGAGAGAGAGAGAGAGAGAGAGAGAGAGAGAGAGAGAGAGAGAGAGAGAGAGAGAGAGAGAGAGAGAGAGAGAGAGAGAGAGAGAGAGAGATAGATAGATAGATAGATAGATAGATAGATAGATAGAGAGAGAGAGAGAGAGAGAGAGAGGAATCGGGGTTGAAGCGTGTCCCCTCGAGGTGATATCGTTCAGCGATGTACCAACAAAACGCTTCCTAGTTTCCTAGTGTTGCTCCCATCACATGCCTACACATGGTAGTCATTAACAATCGCCATATTTTTTTTTGGGGGGGGTATTTGTTTGCTAGAAAAATGAAAACAATAATCCAAAGCAAACTAAACCACGAAACTGTTGTTGCCTATTGTACAATGAAAGGATTCCTTTTACAACAGTGTGGGGAAAAAAAGAGGAAGAAAAAATGAATCAATATCTGAGAGTTGAAATATTCAGAGGCGAGTTTAAGTTTGAAAATGATTTCTCTCACTCAAACACACAATCATCGGAAATTGCTCAGCAAGACACACTGACTAGTGCCCTGTTCGTTGGTGATATAGTGCAACACTGCTCCACATTTTGGAGTGATTTCTTATCATTGTCAGTATTATTGTTACTATTATTATAATATTGTTGTTGTTGTTGTCATCGTCGTCGTTGTTGTTGTTATTGTTATTATTATTGATTATCATTTTTATTATTATTTTTACTATTATCATTATTACTATTACTATTATTATTATTATTGTCATTATTATTAATAATTATTAATAATAATAGTAATAATAATAATCATTATTATTATTATTATTATTATTATTATTATTATTATTATTATTATTATTATTATTATTATTATTATTATTATTATTATTACTATTAATTATCATTATTAATTATTATTATTATTATTATTATTATTATCATTATCATTATTATTATTATTATTATCATTATTATTATTATTATTATTATTATTATTATTATTATTATTATTATTATTATTATTATTATTATTATTATTATTATTATTGGACACATGGAAAGAATGAGTGAAGAAAGATTAGTAAAAAAGGTGTGGAAGGCGGAGGTGGAAGGAGTGAACATGATGGGGCGACCAAGGATGAGATGGATGGATGGGGTAAAAGGGCCACTGGGAAAGAGGAGACTGTCTGTTGAGGAAGGAAAGGAGAAGACAAATGTTGGGGGCGAGTGGAGAATGGTTATATATGGATGATGCTGTGATGAACTGAAGGGAGTGGGTGAGGGAGGGTGTGGAAATTATATTTAATGTAGCCCGTAGGGATATCTCCCCGTCTTCTCTATTTCTGCATGAGGGGACGGAGAGGAAAGCTTGCCGACTGAATGAAGTGGTCTTCCTGTGGATAAGCTATGTCTTGCTACATTGCCTCTAACCCAGGGCAGTAGGCGAGATGCAGGGATGACCTGTCATCCAGGAGGAGCCAAGATAAAAGGGAGGGAGGAGGGTAAATCGGAGTTGAGTATGTGGGGATGGAATGGGTGGGAGTGGATTTTATGCCTTTGTTTTAGGCTAACTCTCTTGTATAGGGTAAAAAGTCGTGGGTATATGTATATATATATATATTATCATTACCATCATTATCATTATTATTAGTTATTATCATTATAATTTCATCATCATCATCATTGTTGTTATTATTGCTATCATCATTATTAGCATTAGCATTTTTATTTTCATCATTATTCTTCCAGTTGACCCCATATGCTCAGTACCCCAAGACTGACTATACTGTAGTTTGTACGTATTACACGCAACAATACGCAATGAAATGCTTTTGTTTACCGATGATTTCGAGTCCTTCTCATTTACGGTTTCAAAAACCCAGTCCAAAAAAAAAAAGCTATATTCCTAGAATCGCGATTTTGTTGCATGTATGTCTTTACACACCGATCTATTTTTAAACCACTCAAATCACAATTAATTGCATACCGCTCGATACCAGGTTATGCGTCGTTGATTCACGGTTTGTGTGTGTGTGTGTGTGTGTGTGTGTGAGTGTGTGTGTGTGT